>NW_026606111.1:19120000-19720000 GCF_029834395.1 Sorex fumeus | reverse complement strand
CTTTATTCCTTATTTTGGTAGATATTTTGAATCACATCATATATAAAGTTTATAAACAGCATAATAAAAAATTGAGCTAAATTATGCAGAGACCAAGCAAAAGTATTTAATGGTTAATAACAGGCACATTTACATACTGACAAGTGTTTCTCATTAGTACACACTACAACTTAACACACAGATACCAGCATTGCAGTCTGGGTTAGTTGAACCACATCCAAGTGCGTGCCACAGGTGGAATACACCAGTTTCAACATGTTAAAATAATTGAGTTCCCACTAGAACTTCTGAAAAGAAATCTCAAATTGACCCCGCTGCAAAAATCACATCCTCTTATGCCATTAAGACCTTTAAATCTCTGATATATTCATTGCCTTAATCTTGACGCATTTCTAAAGCTGTATCAAAGACAGTATCAGGGGTAAGACACACAGCTGATCCAGGATCCATCCTTGGCATCGCATATGGATCCTACCATGGCCAGGAGTGACCCCTGAGCACAGAGCCAGAAATAAGCTGAAGTGTGGCACCCGAAGCAAAATAAATAATAAGGTCAGCAACAGCAACAAAGAGGTTGGTGTTTCAATATCACATTGCAATATTTTAATAAAGTAAATTCTTCAGTGTATTACAAATTTATTTAAACTAAGACTCTATGAAACATTCTTCTGTGTATACTTTAAAATCATTCTATGAATTTAGTATTACATACATAAAACATTATGCCATCTATATATAACTTGTGATTTCACTGATTCTGCTTGTACACTCTATTCAAACACCATCATCTTTACACTACTGAAGTCCTTACATACATTACCTGAGTTAAATGCTTTTCAAGCAGTTTGTCAATATTTTAGAATCCACATTTGACAATGTTAGAATAATTTCTAAAAAAAACTAAGCTTGAAAAAATCATGCTTTCGGAAGTCATGTTGACCTATAATTTTCCACAACTTTGTCTAAATTAGAAAATATTCGCATTTCTCAGTTTTCTTTTAAAATTTTATCACTATGTATTAATTTCTGTAATTCAAAAATATGGTCAAAGTGCTATCAATAGATAATTCATTTCTATACTAAAATATTATAAATATGAAATGTAAAAAGGAAATATTTGATTAGCAAATGAATTTAAAGTATTCTAGAACTGATGTTAGACATATAAAACTGAAACAGCTATTAATCTAATACATTAAATGTTATGCAGAAGTTTATGGATGTTAAAGTTATCTATACAAATCCAAAAATAAGTTTTTATCAGTGATAGTAATCAATAATGTAATTCCCTTAATTTCTTTACTTTGGCATTGCTGGTGTCCAATAGCATCAGCTAAAAAATAAAAGCAACCACATAAGAAACTCAAAATATTTAAATGTGTGATATCATGTTGACAAAATATTTTCAGATGTTGTGAAACATAATTTGGCATGAGCACTGAAGAATTAACAACATTTTGGATGTTTTGTTTTTGTTAATAACAAAGTTAAGAATTAAGAATCGTTCATTTTGTGCTTATAACTTATGAGCAATATCCAAACAGATTTAGTATGTAAATTTCAAATTTCTTATGAAGTACATTTTCCCAATGTTGTCAGGGAATAAATTTCTGCATGACTGAATAAAAATCCATTATATAAGAAAAGACAAATCATTTCACAATCTTGTAATAGAATTAAAACAACATAAAAATTAATTTTCATTCAATATCATACTTTTTATTTCAAACACTCATCAGAAAATTTCTCCCTAAACAATTTTTGTTCAAGATTTATAAACAATGCAGATGAAATAGCATTCTAAGGGGAAGAACAGTCGCTTTTAGATCAATAATTAATATTGTATTGTCAGGTAATTAATATTTCTTTCACAAATGTCCATGTATATACAAGACATTTGTGAAAAAAAGATCTGTCTTTATTGTCTAGTACATATACAATTGTAACTAACTAAACATGGTTGATAACTCCTTCCTCATAAATCTCAGGATTTCAGATATCAGACTTAAATTTTCTTATATAATGTACTTAAAAATTTCTTTACGAATGTAAAGAGTTTAATAATTTAAATAATAAAGGACATTTGGCAAATAATGTTATTATAAGATGTTAAATGTATATTTGGTATAAATAAATCAATGCCCAAACTCTTTATTAAAGAAATCCAGGGAAACCTATGTGAAGCTGTGAAATAACAGCATATATCACATAAAATATACAAAGTCTAAAAACAGTATATAATGAAAATATATGTGCTTCTAACTATGAATTCATTAGGTAGTGCTTGATCTGGTCTGCTTATAGTTGAGTCAAGTCTGGATTATTTAAATGCTCACATCATGGTCACACTATAATATGTGCTATTTATTGGGTTCACTTATAAATGTAAGTAAGGAAAGAGCTTAAAAATCTGAGAACTCTACTATAGAATTATTTAATAAAAAATCTAAAATAATTAAATAGAAATGATATTTAAGCAGCTGTTCAGATGCACTTGGGATTCACCTATTTTAGCCAAATGTCAATGTAGTGATTTAGGGAAGCCTTTCCTCATAATAAGATTTGATAAAAAGGAATAGGTTTATAGTAGCAAAGTTCTATCCACAGATGTATAAGAGGATTCAAATGAAAATATACCTATAGAAATTATTAATGATATATAAGAACTACATGTCAAACTTTTTTAAATTCTAGAAATCTACAGAGTCTTGTTAATATGTAAAACATATTTATACATATGGTTTTAAAAATTCTAATATTCTTGATGCACAATAACTAGTTTAAATGTGTAGGAAATATAATTACAGCTTCCCAGTTATTTATTTAAGCTACTCATAATTAAAATTATTGAGACTTATTGTTCTAATAATATTAAGAAACCAAATAAAGAACTTTTGAGTAGACCCCTATTTTGAAACAGATGCTATCTAAAGGGCAAAGATTGAGCTCCCTAAGAAAATGTTGGTCATATTAGTTTAAAAATATTTTTCTAGAAAGAAATAAAATTTAAAGTAAGGGACACAGCTGTCTAAGGGAATATATTTCTAAGATGTATATGGTCTTTTTCAATCAATTTCCCTTCAAGTCTTCAAGAGTGTGCATCTCCCTGAACTCTCTCATACTGCAGTGAGAATTTACTGCTCAAGGAAGCTACCATGATTGAAAGAACTGTATTAGATCATACAGATACATTGAGTAAAAGATAATAGTTCAGAAGCACTATGATGCATTCCTAAAGTCTTTTCCAGTTCAAAGTTTCACAGCACAAAGCAAAGAGAAGAAGTTGAAATGACTCCAGTTAGGCATCAAAAAAAGAAAGATTTTTTTTAACTACCTTATAAAATGCTAAAAAAAAAAGTTGTTTAAATATAGGGACCAAAGAGACAGCTCAATGAACTGGAGCACATGCTTTGCACATAGCAGACCTGGGTTTGATCCTTGGCACTACGTAATCTATAGAGCATCATGGAGAGTGACTTCCAAATGCACAACCAGGAGTAGCTCCCAATCACAGTCAAATGTGCTATCATGGTTTAAAAATTTGGTTTTACAAATTCCAGTGCTCAGAACATTTAAGAACAATTTGAAAAAATATACTTAGTTTGAATGGAGTTATTTTCCCAAAGAAGCAATGACTAAAAATGACCAAGAGATTTTTTTTTCGGCAGGATTCATTCAAAAATATATCTTGCAAGCAAGAGCTTCATTCCCTGAAGTGACTAAGACCTTTCACAAGACAAATATGAACCCATAGGATCTTGGTATACAGAAGGAAGATATTACCACTTTAGAAAGAGGCCCCAATGTAATACTATGATTTTATCCTATGTAGTGGCTATTTCACTTATTGTAAATAAAATATAATAAACCATATATAAAAAGAATAAAATATTCAAGAAAATCTCATGAATTACACATAATCTCACTCAAACCTTTGCTAGAAGCTTGCTTCTAAGTTGGCAAAAATGTTAATATAATTCTTAGTGCAATAAAATTTATTCTGTTCAGTTATACAGTATTAAGTTAACTGCTAGAGATATCAAACCATAGGTGAGATAGCTCTTGTAGGTGAGATTACTAAACATAATCTTCTTCTCAACAGAGTCCAGAGTAGAAAGCGAAGTACTAAAAGGGAAAAGAAGTACAAATAAAAAGTAACATTTAAGTTGAAGTTTAAAGAATAAGGAAGAATACAGAAGTGTTAAAGCATTAGATGTGTCCTTCCACTTATAGGAAGGCTATATAGATACAAAACTGTGTTCCAAATATTTTATCACTGAACACATCTATTCCCATAGACAAGGCAAATATTTTGACCACATTCTCACACGAAGAAGCACAAAAAAATAGTTTCTATGTGTGCTATGACAGAAAAATCCTGAAAAGCCTAGAATCTGGAAAAGTTTGTCAACAGTAGCATTAGTAATTGAGACAACTTAGAGAGAGGAAAGCGGTTGTGACCTAATGGCTGTAAAATTCTGAGTTTGTTGTAGAGTTAGTCAATCATCTCTCATTTGATTCTATAGGCCATATCAACTATTCTCTCTCCCCCCTCTCTCTGTCTCTGTCTCTCTGTCTCTCTGTCTCTGTCTGTCTCTCCTATCATAAGAAAGAAAATAGACCCAAGAGAGCAACTAAGCCTATGGAGGGATGAGAGCAAATTGGTAGGAGATCAAAGACACAATGAATCTAAAGTGGTAGCAAGTGTGCTTTTGAAATTACTTTCCCTCGAGTACAAGCTGAACATTTAAGCAGATGAACCAGAATGAATAAGATGCAGAGGGCATACAAGAAGGACAGAAGGACTCGGGGGAGGAGATAAACAAAAAGTTCATTATGGGGGTGGTGGAGGCAGGGGGAAAACAGAAGAGTTGATGGTTGACTGTAGTGTTCACAGAAAATATGTTCCAAATTAGAGGTCCTGGAAATGAAATACTTTAAAAAGAGAGTGAAATCACAATCAGGTATCTCAGATTAACTGAAATGTAATACAGACAAATGTTACTTGTTATTAGGAATTGGAAACAAAGTCTGGGGTGGTCAAGGGTCATCAAGTGCTAAGTCACCAAATTAGTGGCAAGATAATGTCATAGAGGAAGAGTGAGCAAAAATGGTTAAGCTATTGGAAAGAAGAGTAAAACTGAGCTCAAGGAGAATGCTGAGTCTCTTGCCTCTAAGGCTTTCAGAGAACTGAAGGAGAAACAGCCTGCACTGGAAAAGAAATTCAGGGATCTAATATTTTATGCTTCAAATGTAATCTAAGTTTTACATTCTTAAATACAATATAAGAATGCTGTAAATGTAACATGTGGGGTAATAATAAGGATGAAAAAATATTTGAGAAGAATTCAAGTCTGAGGATTAGTTTGTTCCAACAGAACAGAAACAGGTATGTACTGCAAAGAAGGAACCGATAAATAACATTGATAAATAAGAGATGAAGTGGTGTCCATAAGGTCACAGAGATAAGGTAAATAAAATACAAAAGTATGGTAATAAAATGGAGAAGCTTTCAGGGCAAGAGAGGTAGTACACTGGGTAGGGTATTTGCTTTGCATATAGACAACCTGAGTTCCATCCCCATGCCACATATGGCCCCCCAAGCCCCTCCAAGAAAGGTATCTGAGGGCAGAGCCAGGAATAAGCACTGAGCACCTCTGGGTGTGCCCCTCACACACACACACAAAAAAAGAGAAACAAAGAAAAAGAACAGAGAAGCTTTTCTCCCAGGGGAAAGAACATTATGGTTCTATAATGATTCAGGAGAGTTGAATAGATAAAATAGTTAAGAAGTTATCAGTATCATCAACATGCGTGCCAGGTGGGTAAATTTTTATTCATTTAAAAATGATTTGTGGAGGGGCTGGAGAGGTAGCACAGCGGGTAGGGCGTTTGCCTTGCATGCGGCCGACCCAGGTTCAATCCCAGGCATCCCATATGGTCCCCCAAGCACCGCCAGGAGTGATTCCTGAGTGCAGAGCCAGGAGTAACCCCTGTGCATCGTCAGGTGTGACCCAAAAAGCAAAAAATAAAAAAGATTTGCGGAGCTGGAGCAATAGCACAGCAGATAGGGCATTTTTGTCTTGCAAGTGGCGACCTGGGTTTGATTTCCAGCCTCCCATATAGTTCCCTGAGCACCGCCAGGAGTGATTCCTAAGTGCAAAGCCAGGAGTAACCCCTGAGCATCACCGGATGTGACCCAAAAAGCCAAAAAATAAAATAAAATAAAATAAAAATGTTGACTTGCAATAAGACAAAGGGAACACAATTCCAAAATTCTTAGTGAATAAAGTTACAGTAACCTCACAAAACACAATATTGGCCTGTAAATCAATGAATTCTGTAAACTTGGATAATTTCCATCTATAAAAGAAAGCCCATACCTCAGCTGCTATAGGCTATTATATATAGCAATTCTTTAACAATCCATAAACCCCAATACTTTTACAAATGGTATTTAAAAGTTTTATTAACATTTTCCAAAACTTAGATAAAATATTTTTACTAAATTTTAATTTAATATAAACTTAAATACTTCTAAAAATTGCTGAAGTAACAATTAGATTCAAGTAAAACTTTTATTATATATGGTCTCAGAGGGGGCTGGAGAGATAGTATAGCAGGTCAGGTGCTTCCCATACAACATACAGAGATCAAGCTCTGCCATCCCATATACAACCATGTTTAGTCTATAGTCTACTTTCAGCATGCATCTCCCATCCTGGAAGAATCCTCCCAATACCTTTATTTGGTGCTCCCTTCTCTATCTGAGCTGCCTTTTCCCCTAGCATGTGCAACTGGCCTCCAAGCCATGGAATAAATCTCCTGGTACTTATCTCGGCTATTCCTGGGTGTTAGTCTCCTATTTTGTTACTTTATGTTCCCCAGATGAATGCAATTTTCTATATCTGTCCCTCTCTTTCTGACTCATTTTGCTTAGCTGATACTTTCCATGTAGTACCACTTGTATGTGAATTTCATGATTTCATCTTTTCTAACAGCTACATAGTACTCCATTGTGTGGATGTACCAAAGTTTCTTTAACTTTCTCGGGCTTAAAGTTTCTTTAACATCTGTTCTTGGGCACTCTGTTTTTTTTCCAGATTCTGGGTATTGTAAACAGTGCTGCAATGAACAAACAAGTGCAGATGTCACTTTGACTATACTTTTTTGCCTCTTTGGGATATATTCCCAGGAGTGGTATTGCTGGGTCAAATGGGAGCTCAATTTCTAATTTTATGAGAATTGTCCATACTGTTTTCCAAAAGGGCTGAACCAGCTGGCATTCCCACCAGCAGTAAAGGAGGGTCTTTTTCTCACCACGTCCACACCAACACCGGTTGCTTTTGTTCTTTAGGATGTGGGCCAGTCTCTGTGGTGTGAGATGATATCTTATTGTTGTTTTGATCTGCATCTCCCTGATGATTATTGATGTAGAGCATTTTCTCATGTGTTAAATTTAAATTTTTAAACCAAAAAGAGTGAATAAATAAAGCTATTGAACTGTCATTCTGGGTGCAGTTCTATTATAGAAAGGTGTAGATCTTTCAATACTTCAAACTAGTTACTTACAACTGGGCATAAAAGTCATCTCAAATGATTTTTCTTCAAAGTTGAGTAGTTTTAGATTTGTCTTATTAACCAGATTGAAAGTTCATGAACTTGTTCTACAGTTCTTACAGCTCCAGTGCATTAGGTAAAGAAATAGAGATTTGAGTACTGCAGCAGAATTATTTTAATTATTGATTAACACAATTTCTCACTGTAGCACTGTCCTCCTGTTGTTCATCAATTTGCTCAAGCAGGCCCAGTAATGTCTCCATTGTGAGACTTGTTGTTACTGTGTTTGGCATATCAAATACGTTACAGGCAGCTTTCCAGGCTGTGCCGTACAGACAAGATACTCTCAGTAGCTGGCTGGGCTCTCCCAGAGGCGCAGAGGAATTGAACCCGGGTCTGCCGGGCCAGCCATGTATAAGGCAAACACCCTACCACTTTGCTATTGCTCAACTGTTATAATATTAAGACCCCACCCACTGGGTCCATGTTTAAACATTTGTGTCTTCTATTTCTAGCCTCAAAATGGAACAGAAAATAGAATCTTGAATTCTACTGAAGTTAAAGGTAAAAATGAGATCATTTATTAAATCAAAGAAAAATTAATGAATGTGTGCATGCTTTACAATTGTCAGAGATATCTATGCTACTTAGTTCCATCATCTTTGAAGGTAGCATTTTGTGTACCAAGGGTTGAAACAAAACACATGTAAAATATTATTGGTTTTCAGAAATGACAAATATATACTTCAACTGTAAACTCAAGCTGAAACCCTAATTTTTCCCTTAAACTGATTAACACAATACACTGAGTCAAATTGTAGTTCTGTCCATTTCTTCACAAAACCTAGTACTTCTCTCCATTAACTGTTGAAATCAAATTTACCCTCATCAAATAAGACTTGATGCATATTGCATTTTATACATAATTCCATTGAATTTTCGCCACCTCTAATTTTATCTTATTTCTCAGTGTTTTACTTTTTTAATAGATTCTTCAAGAAATTTTTCAAAAAAAAGGTGGTTTTAATTTGATATTTTATAGGGCGTTTGCCTTGCATGCAGCCAACATGGCTGACCCGAGTTCGATTCCTCTGCCCCTCTCAGAGAGCCCGGCAAGCTACTGAGAGTATCTCGCCCACACGGCAGAGCCTGGCAAGCTCCCTGTGACGTATTCGATATGCCAAACACAGTAACAACAAAGTCTCCAATAGAGACGTTACTGGGCCTGCTCGAGCAAATTGATGATCAACGGGAGTGCCTTTACTTTTACTTTACTTTATCATTTTAATAACTATAAAGGATACTGCATATATTTCTAGTAAATTTTATTATTTTTTTCACTGGAATCTACAAACATTTGCTTATTTCATTTTATATGGGCTGGAGTGATAGTAGATAGTACAGTGGGTAGGGCTTTTGCCTGGCACCCAGCCAACCTGAATTTGACTCCCAGCATCCCATATGGTACCCTGAGCACTTCCAGGACTAATTCCTGAGTGCAAATCCAGGAGTAACCCCTGTGCATCACTGTGTATAACCCAAAATGTCAAAAAAATAATAAACATTTTATCACTCTCTCCTCCAGTTGATCATCAATTTTCTTGAGCGGGCCCAGTAACGTCTCCATTGTGAGACTTCGTTGTTACTGTGTTTGGTATATCAAATATGTCACGGGTAGCTTACCAGGCTTTGCCGTGCAGGCGAGATACTCTCGGTAGCTTGCCGGCTCTCCGAGAGGGGCGGAGGAATCGAACTCGGGTTGGCCATATTGGCTGCATGCAAGGCAAACGTCCTACCTGCTGTGCTATCGCTCCAGTCCTAAACATTTTATACTGACATTAAAGTAATCATCTTGTGAACAAAAATTATTGCTCTAATTGCTGTATTAATCCTAGATTCTCACTATACTGTCACAAAACAATACTTCCTCAGAAACATTTTGAAGGGTTTTCACAAAATTTTACATAAGACAGGAATTCTTCAAAATTGTATTTAAATTGACAACTAGATTATACCTAATTAACTCATATCCATCTCAACATGGCCTCACACTTTCTGAAATAACTGTTGTCAACACCTCAATCAACATTCTTTTGTTTTTGTTACTTCAACTACAGTTTATTTTATTAGATGTTTCATTAATATTTAAAGTACATATTTCCATGTATAATGGTGACTTTAAATTGGTGGCTCTAAAAGTAAATTTAAAAAATAATATATATATATATATATATATTGCTTTTTGGGTCACACCCGGCAATGCACAGGGGTTATTCCTGGCTCTGCACTCAGGAATTACTCCTGGCGGCACTCAGGGGACCATATGGGATGCTGGGAATCGAACTCAGGTTGGCTGCGTGCAAGGCAAATGCCCTACCCACTGTGCTATTGCTCCAGTGATAGCACAGCGGTAGGGCGTTTGCCTTGCACGCAGCCAACATGGCCGACCCGAGTTCGATTCCTCCGCCCCTCTCGGAGAACCTGGCAAGCTACCGAGAGTATCTCGCCCGCACGGCAGAGCCTGGCAAGCTCCCCATGACGTATTCGATATGCCAAACACAGTAACAACTAAGTCTCCAATGGAGACATTACTGGGCCCGCTCGAGCAAATCGATGATCAACCGGAGGGCCTTATTAATATATATTGAAGTGATAATCTAATAAAAATAAACCCTTGAAAATCAGAAAATTCTGAAGTGTTTTTTTTGGTTTGGTTTGGTTTGATTTGGGGGGTCACACCAGGCAGTAGTCAGAGATAATTCTAGGCTCTGAGCTCAGAGATCACTCCAGGTAGACTCAAGAGATCATATGGGGTTGCTAGGATTAGGATTTAGTTTGCCTGTGTGTAACGCAAATTCATTATCCCCTGAGCTATCATCCAGTCCCAAAAAATTATGGGTTTAAATGGTTATTTATATCTGTGCTTTAAATTTAAGCTTCTTGATTTCAAAGATGAGATTAATAATAATTTTTCATAGAAGGTTATTGTGAAGATGAAATGAAGTAATATGTGTTTTCTGAAGCCTATGAAGCATAAAATGGCTGCCACAATGGTATCTTTCTTCTATGGCCAAAAGTGTCAAGGCATTTATCACAGATAAAATCGTTATTGTCATACATGGACAACCAACAAAATCATCACTGTTTACAAAAACAAATTTAACTCAGTAAGATTGGTGCCCTAACTACAGACCAACATAGGTAAGTCTGGCACATGGAACAATAAGCAGTAGAAATATTCTATATATTATAAACCAATTGACCCAAAGGAACCTACTTTTAGGAAGTAAGAATGCACGCAATGTACCAGGCAAGACAGTTAACAAGCTCTGGTTTAAAATCGAACTCGAACCATTATGTAATGTGAGTATGACTTTTTCTATATCCTAGACTTAGAAATTTTAAGATAAAATTAGAAATCAAGATAAACTGAATCAGGATGGCTCAAAATATGCTAAAACCAATATGTTTATATATTATCTCCACAACCTCTAAATTCATTGTTACTACTATTACAATACCGGATCTTATAAAAGTTCATGCCATTTTGTAAAAAGAGATAGGTTTCAAGCAGAGCAACAGTATAGTCAGTAGTGCTTACTTTGCATGTGGTCTACCCAAGTTTGATTCCTGATATCTTATATGGTCCCCAAAGCCCACCAGGAGCGATATTTAAGAGAAGAGCGGGATTAAGTCTTGCACATTGTCAGGTACGGTCCCAAGAAACAAAAAAATACAAAAGGCAAAAGAGATATGTTCTCTACTAAGAATTTAATCTATTCCCAATAATTCAATGCCTTCGGCATGGTGATGGCTTTCAAAGTTTCCTATCTATGATTCCTTCAAAACACACTGCTCATTGTCAATTTTATTTTTGGAGGGAAAACTAATCACATGTCACCTGCCACATTTTCAGTGTTTTCTCCCTCAAGTAAAGACATCGTACATGTATTAATTACAAACATTGACTTATGGAAAGTGAACATTAGGGACAAAATAAGGAGTGGCAATGTTTGTTTATTGTTATCTCACAATATAAATGAATTATTTTTATCTTTTCAGAGAATTCTTTACTGGAAAGATCCAGTTTCATTCAGAAGCTACTCATAAGCATTTGTTTATAAATGCAATCATGAAGCACTAAAGGATGCATTATCCTTTATTATTTTAAACCTCCCAAATAAAATTCAGTTGAAGAATTAAATTAACAGTTAATGCCACTTCAAAAAAAATAGTTCTGGTCAATTATGTCATTCTATGAAAAATTAAAACATTTCAATTGACTAAGATCTAAGCAACAAACGAATGCATTCCCTTGAATGAACCATATCCTAATCAACTGTCAAAGCTCATTTCTTGTCCCACTTTTCCCAGTACATCTTCCTAATTACTTTAATCCGTGAGGACCACTAACTTATTAGAAAGATAAAATGCCTTGCTACATATATTACAAATTTGGCATATAATCAAAGACTATCCAATTCAACCCTAATTTTGTGGATAAATGGAGACACAGAAAGATGTCATCAAACCAAAATCTATAGCTTTTGATGGAAAAATCAAAGAATTTGAAAGACTATAATAATTTAAGGGGTTTCATGCAAATTTTCCCCCACTACATTCTATGTTTTTTGCCCACTGCTTTATATTTGATTTCCTTAATGTTTTTTATTCTCTCACTCAAATGTAAAAATGTAAAGTTTTTGAAGAAAGAAAAACTGAAGGTGGAGGTGAGTTGGTAGGTAAATATAAGAGGAAATATTAAAAGCCTGTTAGTTTCATTATTTATATCATCTGTCTAATCACTATGGTATTAGTAAATCTGTTGTACATACAAATGAGGAGGTAAGTCTCCGAAAAATAGTCTGAGCAATCCAGGCTAACCTTGGTTAGTTACCCAAGGTTACTAAAATGACAAGTTAGGCATTTTGAACACGTTAGGGAACAGTGTTACTATTAGGCCATAATACAAAGAATGTAACATAAAAGATAACTGTATTCTTTGTCCTAATCTCTAAGATGTTAAGAACGTGTCCGCATTTATTTACAACACCTACCTGTTGCCAATAGCTATCCTATGAAATTATAAGTTCTTCAAAGCATAGAAACAGAGGAAATAACAGAGAAAAAGAATAGAAAAATAATTTATCACAATATTTACTGATAACAACAAAGAATATAAAAAGGGTCTTTGAAATAATGGTAATGGGTAATTCTTTTTATCCAAATTGGAACCACTTTTGGCACTTGTGTAGCCCATTAGATGCTCACCACATTATGCTTCTATTGTGTAACTCGACCATTATCAATAAAAAGAAAAGAACATATTTGCTAAGATTTCCATTAAGTAAATAGGACTCATAACGGGATGAGAAAGGAGTTTTATTATAATGGCTTTGCCTTTCTGAATGTAAAGCTGAAGATTTTTCCAAGTACAAAAATAAACCAGCAATACAGTCTGTTGATTGCTTACTGCATCAAGTACGGGTATTTTAAATGTCTCTTTCAGGTAAGAGGATTTCTTTAAGGCTAAAAAGACAATGTAGGCATTTGTCTTGCCTTAGCCATCCATGGTTCAATATTAGGCACAGTTTATAGTCACCTTAAACACCTTTAGGCCACTGAGCACAGAGCCAGGAGTAAGCCAAAACAAACAACAGCAAAAACAAAAAGGATTTCTTTGCAAAATATTGGCAAAGAAATAAGGTAATGGGGTTTATGTAATTCCAGTCTACTTACAAAAGAAAATATATTTGTACATATATAAAATTTAACAACTGTTCAATGTATTACATAATAATAATCAAAATGTTTATTTTTAATCTTTGATATAGGTCATGACTAATATTAATTTATAAAACTCTACTTTTAAATCATTTAGAATTATTTTAATCTTATTTTTATTTTTCAAAATTACCTTTAATGATAAAAGAAACAAAAAAACTAAAAGATCTTAACCCTAATGATTTCATTCTAGGAAAAGATTACACATGATGAGCCAAAAAGAATCTGAAAATTTGCAGAAGATACCAATTCCCAAAATTACATATTCTTTATCCAGACTAGTACTTGCTCCCACATAAAAATCTTGCTCCAGTAAGAGCAGGGGTAACATAAATCATAGGATCTAAATATGGAAGAAACCTAATTATTCACCACACCCCCACTCTATTGAAACTTTGCCACAGAACATTTTTCTCACAAGGCAAATGCTAAATGTCTCAGCACATAGCCTTGCAGCTGAAAAAAAAAAAAGGAACAATGTCACTAAGAGTTCAGTACAGAAAAAAACATCATCTCAATCAAGCTTTCAGTTTTATGGAATGTTCTCAGAAATTGGAAAACTTACTGTAGAAACATGATATAAATGTGACATAAAAAAACCTTCAGAAGTACATTTTGAATAAATAATTCATTGTCTATATCTCATAAAACTAAAAAGTAGCAAAATATAACTATTTACCCACTGCCCCTCAACAAAATTTACTAAACAAATTTAATCCTACATGTACTAAGAATGTTAAAATTTAGAGAAATTTATGATGATTTTTAAAATGATAATAATTATGTGCACATTTTAATATTTTATTATAAAATAAAATGAGGAGAAAGATCAAAAGAAAAATTAAGAAATAAAGCAATCAATTATATGAAAAATAAGATTAACTACCCATAAAAAAAAAATCAAGTTTTACATGGCACCATACACCTGAGGAGTCGCAAGATTGGAAAATATTTAAACATAAGAATAGAAAGAGAAAAAGTCAAAGACAAATACAGATTCTGAAACCAAATAACTAGAGAGCAAGAAAAGACTAGATCAGACTATAAACAAGGATTCTGGAAACAAGAAAATGAAGTTCCTTGTGTTGATGGCTCAGGAGGTTTCCAGAAAACCAAGACAGCATGAAAAGAAGGCAGGACTAGAAATAGATTTTTAAAGATATTATGTATAAATCATTTCATTGAATAGACAAATAAGATGTACTGTATCAACCATAATAAAGAACAAATTGCCATTTTCCCCAGGTAAGACAGGTGAGAAAGATAAAGAAATACAACTGGCATATGATATACCATATATGTAGACACTGAATGAGGTATCAAGAAAAAGCAGAGAGAAAGTAACAAGGTTGTGGTACAGAGGCTGTGGTCAAGAGCATGGGATACCTAAAGAGAGTAGAGGAGTGGTATAGTTGTATATCCAAACTTCAGAGTCTACAGCATTGAAAGCAGGAGATCCAAATTACAACCAAATTTAAAAATGTGCCTGTCAAAGAGGCAGGCTAGAAGGTAGGGTGGTAGCAGGTGCAACCTCTGGACACCAGCGGCGACAAGTTGATCCTTGTGCTGGGACTGGTGCTGGAACACTTTCTGCTTAAATTCAACTAAGAATAACATTGTAAATCATGGTGCCTCAAAAAACCTGTAAAAACTTTAAAAACAAATGACAATGGTGGCTACCAGGGGTTGCAATTGAAAACAAGACTCACTCATACTACTTAAGGGTATAAATTTAAAAATCTATTTCTAGTCCTGCCTTCTTTTCATGCTGTCTTAGTTTTCTGGAAACCTCCTGGAAACCAACTGTGTAACGAAGTTCTAGAAATTATATGTATAAATTTATGCAATGCTATATCATAATCATCAAAACTGTGAAGAGATAAGAAATTAGTGGACAATATGATGTAGATGCCAATTATTGCTATCCTGGAAATAATAACATACGAATATGAAACTGACATGGCATGTCCTTTAAATATGTATGGCCATATATGATTTCAATTTCAATAATTAAGCTAAAATGTATTTTATAGGCTCTCACTTTGGTATCTGCATAATGTGGTTAATTGGCAGAATTAACTCGGTGTAGCTCAAGCACAGCAGGTGGAGATGGAGACCTGAGGCAAATGATCTCTACTCTGAAGAGCAGAAAGTGCCAATAACAGACAAAGGTAAAACTTATTTCATGGTTCAAAACAGCTATTGGAAATTAAACACAAGACATGGTTACTGCTGCTGAGTCATAATACATTTAAAAAGAAGAACATAAAGGTACCTCTCAGGTTTTGTATAAACACTGAACAATCTAATCTAGAAACTTCCTTAGGAGGAGGAAAATAGCACCAATGAGGAGGCAAAACTCTTAGATGCTAAGAATTAGGACTGTCAGGTCAATTATTTTGTTTGGAAATGCAGACTCAGTTTGAATAATCTAAATAACTATGTACAGAAATTCCTTCTCTCCTCAGACCTCTCTTAGGAGTTAAAACAAATCTTCCTAGTACTCACAGTGTTCACAGAGTAACAGTACGGAAATCAATATAATATTCTTTACTTCCTGTGTTTTTTTTCCTTCAGAAACCAAGGTGACCAGTGAGGAGAGAAGCAGCCAATCATGTCGCTGCCCACATGTCTGACAGACCTTGCAGACATAAATACTGTCCACTGTGTGGATGTACCATATGAGGTAACCAAAGAAACTTAGAAAAACCTTCCCTGCTCTGAAGAAGGTTTCATCTCCTTTCAGAAAGTGGCAGAAAGAGGGAATTCAAAATTTCCTTGTCCAGATGGTAATATTCAAACCATTAGATGTGGCCTCTAAAACCTCAGGGGTGGCGCCAGGAATCCCAGCCCCTCAGAGCCTCAGCAGCTCTGCTTCCAGGGGCCATGCATTGAACCACAGTCCAGATTGACTGAGAATCTGTTGTGAGGCACTGGGTTACCTGAGTATTGATTGTGAGCCCCTCTCCCCAAAACCAAAAATTTTAAAAACTGAAAATAAATTAAAAACAATGAGAGTTATAAAATTTTACCAAAGATTTACAGACTTGACTGAGAAGAAAATATATAAATGACTGGTCCTTTATCTGCTAGTCATCAGAGTTTAACAAAAATTATTCAGACTCGTGAAATAAGTCTCATATGTGTTAGCTGTTCACCCAATAAAACACCTACAGGATTATTTTTAAAGTACGAACTAATTTCCACTGATACTCAAAATCTCTTTCAGCTGTGAGATTCTATAACTTTTAGTTTGCTTTAGAAGAGAAAATTTTTCTAAGAATCCATTTCTATGGACGTGGCTCAGGCAACAACTCCCCTTAGACTTGATTATAGATATCATCCCTCAAAAAAGATCTTAGGCTGTGCATTCCATTGTACCATCTCTTCCTCATCTCCATCAGACCTTTCCTTGATAAGCTCAGAAATCATTCTGACAGTGCCGGGGGGCCATTTGGGATGCTGAGGATCAAACCCCTCTGCTGCGAGCAAAATGCCTTAATGCCTGCACTAGTTCTCTGATCCTAAGGAAAATCTTTAAAGCACATATGTATGCATGCATAAGTAGGCAATACCAAAATTTGGGATCACTATGTTGCTATGATTGGTCTTGCTCTGTTTATTCTAGAAATGTAAAGAGGGACTTTGACTCTCTAGTCACTATTTTAAAATCTATTCCTGGCCTGCAAGATTCACAAAGTGTTCCTTCAGATCCTCTTGGGAATAATTTGCATAGGCAACTGGTGATCATTAATTGGGTGACTGCAGATGTAGGCAAATAGGGGAGAAATAAATGTAGAGCTTTCTCTTTTAATCACATTGCTCACCTCGAGTTTTAGAGCAGAAGAAAACGAAGCTCTTATTCCTATTGGCCACTTGCTGTATTATGGAATTCTCAATAGAAAAATATGTATCTTAACTATTAGCACATATAAAAGGGATAAAACAATAAGAAAAAATATAAGTACTTTTCAATGAAGAAAAATCCAAGCTAATTTTAATATATAGCAGGCAATCTAGAAAGAGACAAAATGTAAACTTTTATTCTAAAATATAATAACCATTTATTGAAAACTTAACACATGTAAGACACTGTACTAAGTTCATTACCTGTTTTGCCTCATAATTTGCATAACAGAAAAGTTTTTGATATTATAATCACATAAGGGGAAGCTGAAGTTTAAAGACTTTTTTTAAATAATTTGTTCAGATTCACACAACTAGAAAAATAGTAAAGCTAGATGGTAAATCTGATCTTGTATCCTTTAAAGAACTAGAGTAAGATTATTTATTCAATCATAACAGAAGGGCAACTGGAAAGAAATTCAGGGAATTAATACTTATCAAGAATTTTCTAGATGTCAAGCACTTAACTGGATATTTCACATACCTTTTCTTTGTGACCCACAAACTGTCCATTCCTAGCATAGTTACAAACGCTAATAGGTCATTTGGGAGTGAACCAATCCCAAAGTCATATATACATAAACATGTATGTGTGAATGTTTATTTATATGTGTATTATATACATACATTTATAATATATCTGCACCTATCTGAAAAGTACCATGGGCTCAGAGCTGTGTTTATGTCTCAACTCTCAGCCTCCTGTGGCCTTGAGCTTGATAGTATTATATGGTCTTAATTTCTTTATCTTCCTTCAGAGCATCCTTCAATCAGATTATGAAAAAGAGGTGAATGTGCATTTATTTTTGAATATCCCTCTCAATATGTAAGTTTTAGTCTCCTTCGCTATATTACTAAACTGTGGCCATGAGTTTTATTTGCATAGATCATATTAGTTCTTCAATAAATGTTTAGTGAATCAGTTACTGATTATCCAGGTATTAAGTCTACAGTACAAATCAGTTTATCAGAGTAACTATATCAAGAACGGTTAAAGATAAAGTGACTAGAGTATACTCTCTATAGAATATATAGAGAATATACTTACTATAGAATATATACATATAAATAAAAATTAAGGACCTAGGATAGACCCAGGAATAGAGAATAACCCCAGAATATATGAGTAGGATGAATGGTTCAAAAAGGAACTCTTAGATTAAGCAGAAGGAAACTATCTAAAATATGATTAAATATTCAAAGAGAGGTCTAATTGAGTTAGGGTACGGACTCCAGGGAAAAGAGGAATCAGAGATAAAGTAGAATTTAAAAAGCAGGGTGTATCTGAGGAGAATCTGGATAGAATCTAGTCAGAAAAGCAACACTTAAAACTACAAAATTCCTAATTGTGCAGAAAACTATTAATTTTCTTTAACAATTATTCAATATGGAGTATTAGCTTCCAATGTGGAGGAAACAGATGAGAATGGGGGTTATGGTTTCTAATAGGAAATCACAGGTTGTTGGTGAATGTAAAATATTGGGTGCTTACTAATTCCTATTATCAGCTGTTCACATAGAAAGAAAACTTAGATAGAATTACACTTAAATGAACCATGTTATCATGTAGACGATGGCTTATGCCCCCTTTATCTAATTCATTATTGGAATCCTCATTAAAAGTTAACAGTCAGTAGTTAAAAGGTGCCAATGGCAAAAAAAGTTACTAAGTGATAACACAGTGTCATTTTTCAAATAGTCAAATTGATATTAAAGACATTTTCAACTCTAACAAACAATAAGTTGTTTTTGTCACACACACTCCTATCCATACATGTACAAAATACACCAAACACATGCATGCACACAGACACACACACACACACTCAGACTCAAATAGGAAGTAAAACATTTCTGTCTTTGAACAATTCTTTTATCCATTTCTCTGTGAAGCTTGAGGCCTTTATATGGCTCCTAACCAAGAACTTTTCCAGGTTGCCACTGAGAGGAAAGATGTTAATTATCTACTTAGCACTTTCTTTTTAGACTCTTGGTACTAACTGCTTTTCATTTCTCTGCCAAGGTAATTCTTGGTCTATTATCAGAGTTCAGAGGCCCCATGCCATCATTCTGACTCACAGCTTGAACTTCCCTGCTCAAAATATATGGAAGAAGGACAATGCCCTATATTTCTATTTAGTATAATTTAAACATTTAGGAGTGACAAAGATATTATCACCTCTAATCCTAACAAATTATCTTATTCTAAGAGAATTCCTATGAATTCTCTTTAGCCTCTTCTTCATAAGCAATATGGTTTTCCTTTTAATATGCTACTTATAAGATCAGGGGGTTGGGGTTCTTAGATTAGAACAAAAGGTGTAAATGATTACTGTTGAGGGATTTTGACTCAAAATCTTGACCCTTGAGGCAGATACGATTCCCACTAAGTTCTACAGGGGGCACTGACAACACCAAGTCTTTTTACATTTCCAAAAGAATTTATAATGAAATGGCAACAAAAGAAAAGCGTTTTCTGAGTGCCCAAGAACAGATGACTGGTTAAAAAAACTTTGGTGTACATATACACAATGGAATACTACGCAGCTGTTACAAAAGATGAAATCATGAAGTATTCTTACAAGTGGATGGTCATGGAGAGTATCATGTTAAGTGAAATGAGTCAGAAAGAGAGGGACAGACACAGAATGACCGCACTCATTTGTGGAATATAAAATAATATGAGACTGACACCCAACGAAGCAGAAACAAGGGCCAAGAATATTGCTTCATAGATGAAATCATAGCTCATGAGCTGGGGAAGAAGGCAACTGGAATGGAGAAGGGATCACTAAGTCATTGATGGTTGGAGGGATAGCTTGGAATGGGAGATTTGTGCTGAAAATAGATGAAGGGCCAAATGTGATAGCCTCTCAGTATCTATATTACAAACCATAATGACCAAAAGGAGAGAGAGTACGGGGAAAACTGTCTGCCACAGAGGCAGGAAGAGAACTGGGATGGCAGGGGGGTGATACTGGGGACAATGCTGGTGGAGGGATGGGTGTTTGATCATGGTATGACTGAAACACAAATATGAAAGCTTTTAACTGCTTTTCACGGTGATTCAATTTTTAAAAAAGGATTTGAAAAATAAAGTATTGCATACCTAAAACTCAATAAATAAAGAAATAAAAAGAAGTGTGTTTTAGATTCGGATTGAAATTCAAATGTAAACCTTTTAAAACTGATGAAAATCACTCATTTTATTTCTCAAAATGTTCATCTTAGAATTCCAACATAGCACTGTAGTTCATAGATTTGCTCAAGTGGTCACCAGTAACGTCTCCATTGTGAGACTTGTTGTTACTGTTTTTTTGGTATATCGAATATGCCATAGGGAGCTTGCCAGGCTTTGCTGGGTGGGCAGGATACTCTCAGTAGCTTGCCAGGCTCTCTGAGAGGAATGGAGGAATAGAACCTGGGCCAGCCATGTGCAAGGCAAACGCCCTACCTGCTGTGCTATGGCTTCAGCCCATAGCACTGCACTGTAGCACTGTCCTCCTGTTGTTCATCGATTTGCTCGAGCGGGCCCAGTAATGTCTCCATTGTGAGACTTGTTGTTACTGTGTTTGGCATATTGAATATGTCACAGGTAGCTTGCCAGGCTTTGCAAGGCAAACACCCTACCCACTGTGCTATCGCTCCAGCCCATACAACATATTAAATTCCAACATAGTAGATTTAAATTTTAAAAAGATAAAAATTTGAGAAGAGATAGAGCCATAAAATAAACATACAAAAATAGCAATATGATGCAGTAAAAAAACACAAAACTAGAAACTGCAGTACCAATCCCCAGATTATCTACAGACTCACCCTGTTGGGTGAGTATGCTCACACTGATGTTCTTTATGAAAAGAAATAAAAGTACTGGAAATAAAGAAATGACATTTTAATTACCTTATGTTTTAAATTCTAGATATTATATATCCTAATATTTGATTTTTAAAGCAAACATAAATTATTTTTACTCCAGCTGTATTCTTAAAAATAAAAGCAAAGGAGCTTTATCTTTGCTTAATAATATTAACAATTTCCTTATGCAACTATAGGAAGATCTTTGTTGATCATGTTTAAGTTCCCTAGATCTTTAAGTAAATCAAATAAAAAATAGTATGACACTCAATATACTTTTTTTTCCAAATGGGACAGATTTACTGAGCAAAATTTTTAGTGTTTCTTTCATATTGCAACTGCCTGATAAAAAGCATTCTCATTTTGTTTTTCTCTTTTTATGCTGTAAAAATAGCTTTCATGCCTTATATGCAGTTTTCTCACTTCAATTTGCAGGGCAACACTTTAAAAAAATATGTATACTAACAAATCAAAACTGTACAAGAATTTTTAGGGAATAATCAAAGTTAAGAACAAGGTAAATCCCAGACTCGAGTACTCTAATTTTTTTTATTTTTAAAATTATTCATATTCATAAATTATTATTGTCTTTGTTTCACAAGAAAGAAATCACTAACATTTTGTTTCTATATTAGAAATATAAATTTAATGCTAATTCCAATGGAATTGTATATTCCTAATGTGCAAATTAGGAGGGGGTAACATTTTTTTGTAAGATATTTTGAGTAAAGGGTAACTCTTGAACTACTTCCTTAGTAGGTAATACTGAAAGTTAAAAATTTGAAAATCTCTTTTAAAGAAGCATAGTAAGAGAACAACAAATGGCCTAGAGCAACAGAATCTATGATGTATAATGAGGAGATGAAAAAGATTAGGGATTTTCTTAAGACAATGTAGAGGGAAATGGACACTTTGGGGTATGTTGGTGGAATGTTTTTATCCATGAAACCCTATCATTAACAATACTGCAAATCACAGTGACTAAAATGAAATTTAAAAAACTGAAAAATAAAGCATTACATATTTGACTCTGTTAGCCATTAGATAAGTCTAGATTTTTTTTACAATTTTATAAAGCCACTGATATATTTCATGGTTAACTGTCAGTATTCATCAAATGAATAAATAAATAATAGGCAACTGACAGACAAAACACAGAATAACAGCCTGACACTCAAATGAACAACTCAAGTGAATCATTTATTTAAAAGATTATTTATATAAAGGCTGGAGCATAGCACAGGGTTAGGGCATTTGCCTTGCATGCAGCCAGCCCGAACAAGCTGGGTTCAATTCCTCTGCCCCTCTCAGAGGGCCCAGCAAGCTACCTAGAGTATCTCACCCGCACTGCAAAGCCTGGCAAGCTACCCATGACGTATTCGATATGCCAAACACAGTAACAACAAGTCTCACAATGGAAACGTTACGGGGCCCACTCGAGCAAATCGATGAACAATGGGAGGACAGTGCAACAGTGCTACGGTGCCTTAATATAAAAAATTATTTCATATTTTATTTTCTTACATATTCACAGATAAATATACTACCATAATTAAAATCTGTAATTCAGTGTATAGGACCAGTGTGCAAAAGTATTAGGGGGCAAGGATACCTTCTTTTCTAGGAAAAAAAAGTATTGAATGGTTCAAAGTCATTTATTCAGCAAAATACTTACTGGCTTCCCACTTAGATAAGAGCACCAGGATGCAAGGCTCAAAAGCCCAGAGCCTTTGTTACGAGCAGAATTTCTAACTACTTATATAGCCATACATAATTATATGTATTAATGTACAAAATAACTATCAAAAAAAGGAAGGCAAATGTAAACTTTTCCAAAAAGTTGCTAAGAGTTCAACTGGAATTTCAGAAACATAGAGTGAAAAAAGGGTAATTATATATAAATCTTTAACATACAGAGGAGAGGGTCTAAATGCATGTACTGGCTAGGGCCGAGTTGGTATTGGCTGTTTGGCTATAGAAATCATTAAAATAGTGAGATTCTTCTAAAACAGGTGTTAACTGACCTTTTCCACAGCCTACACAAGTGCCTTCCTCATTCCTCATCGACCTAGGACCCTTTCACAGAATCTCCTGCAATAAGTATCCAAAATGTGACAAAGAAGGGATCTCTAAGGTCCTTTTAAGTTTGTGGATCATGCTGGAATTTTATGAGATGTTAAGTATATTATATATCACCATACACAGTCCTTTTAAGCAAAAATAGCATGTGATGTGGATTGCCTAGGGTGCTAGGGACTATAGAAAGGGTTCTTGAGATCTGATTATGTAGGAGATTAAATACCGAGTCAATGATTTGGATTTCATTTGGAGAAATGAACAGGGTGCTGGAGAGTGATAAGAGGAGGAAAATCAATAGGAATGAAACTATATTAGGAAAATCAATTTGGCAATAGTGTACAAGATATATTAGAAAGCTGAAATAGACAAATATGATAGGTGCCACATTTTGAGGGAGGCACCCAGCAGTGGTAAGAGGCTGCATCTGGTTCTGTGTTCAGGTATCACTCCTGATGGAGCTTGGAAACTATATGCAATTCAGAAGGAATTAGGGTGAGTTTCATACATGGCAAGTACCTTACCCAGGCATTAACTCTCCAGTCTGTCCTTATCATCTAATAGATAGTAGGTAGTTCTCACCACACCCTATTGAAAGATACTACTGCAATTCCCAGACAGAGGCAAGGTCCAGTATTGGGAATGTTGCTTAATATCACAAAGATAAAATGCAGAAGAATATTATCCTAAGAAATTCAGCTCCAGATCCCATCTTCTTAAATACATGCTAGACCAATTCTCAGAAGACAAAGGCATAATCAGTGAAGTCTTGATTAACAGAAGGAACTGAGAAACAAGATTTAATTATCACAATATGGATGCATATAGAAATTAGAAGATAAATCAAAGATGCCTCCAAGTTTTTAAATCAATAAAATTAGGTATTTACTTTCTTATAATGTGAGGTGGTCAAGGAGAGAGGTGAGGATTCAGTGGAAAAGCTAGTTTGGCAATAACAGATGATGAGCACGTGCAAGTAAGCATTACTAATCAGTGTGTCCTTCTGGCCTAGAGAAGGACACTAAGACTCAGAACATAGTAAAAACTAAACTCTCTTCAGGAAAAATCAATCACAAAGAGGATTGGTTGAATCCAGTGACAGCTCTAGGAGACACTTAGATTTAAAGATTTAGAGAAGAAAATAAACTCATGGTAAATTAGAATTTTCCTGTGATGGATAAGATTAACTGCAAAAGAAGTTAATTTATTGCATGCGTGCTTTTCTATCATTATATATCTTCGTTTTAATTACAATATATGCTTTATATACTAAGTTTTTAAAAACAGGATTTTTTTTTTCTTTTTGGGTCAGACCCAGTGATGCTCAAGGGTTACTCCTGGCTCTGAGCTCAGGAATTACTCCTGGCGGTGCTTCTTGGAAGACCACGTGAGATGACGGACATTGATCCTGGGTCGGCAGCATGCAAGACAAATGCCCAACCTGCTGTACTATTGCTCTGGCTCCCCAGGAGAAAAATTTAAAGTCATGTAAGAATTAGGGGAAAGGATGCACATTAAAAAATTGTAATAAAAAATGTTGAACTACTAATGTGGTATCTAAAGTGTTGCTTTTATGAGTAACTTATTTAATACAAGCTCAATTTTCTATGCTATGTATAATGTGATAACAGGAAAAGTATAATTAGATTGATTTATTAAAACATGGGCTGTATCAATAGCATACCAGGTAGGGCGTTTGCCTTGCACGTGGTTCAATTCCTCCGCCCCTTTCAGAGAGTTTGGCATGCTACCGAGAGTATTCCGCCTGCACGGCAAAGCCTGGCAAGCTACCAAAAATAGTAACAAGTCTCACAATGAAGACGTTACTGGTGCCTGCTCAAGAAAATCGATGAACAATGGGAGGACAGTGCTATTAAAACATACTTAAATTGGCACAACCAAGCAAGCACTAGTCAACATTAATATAAATATTTCACGCATATGAAACTGATGGTGCTGATTGAATCTACTGTTTCTACTAAGTTTTATAGTTGGTAAAAATTTAAATACAGGTGATATTCTTATCACTTCCTTATTATTTTGACCTACATCTTACAGATTAGATATTTTATTTCCAAAAATTAATAACAACCAGTAATTACCCCACATACATTTTTACCTTTCTTTTGACAGGTGAAATCTAAGTGCTCACAAGTATTCTATATAAACTTTACTCTGGATTCTAGAAGTTTCCTATTCCCACAACTGCCCTGCATAACAAATTTAGGGAAAACAACCTATGGGAAGAAACTCAGATTATCAAAGTACCAATATTTTAATGAGTATTTTATTAAAGATAAATAGCTTAGTACTATTGGAGACAGGAAACCAATTTCCTATGTCAAGAAGAGTTATATCCATGGATTTTTTAAGTGCTCTCCAAAAAATGGGAATAATGAAGAATTCGAAGATCTCAATTCCTTTTGGAGGAGATCATATATGTTCATAGTCACATGACCATAGATTTCAACCAATTTGGAGCCATCTTACCAGAGTTTTTCAAGGACAAATTTGAGTTAAATGTCAAAATGGAGAAAAATATAACTGTTGCCCCACTTTATAATTTCTTTAGGGGTCAATAACCCTTCTGTTTTCCTATTCCCATTAAACCAGTTATATTGGTGGTGGGGAATGTGTACTGGTGGAGGGATGGGTGTTTGATCATTGTATGATTGTAATCCAAAAATGAAAGCTTGTAACTATCTCATGGTGATTCAATAAAATTTTAAAAAAAAAAATTGGGAAAAAACACCAAGAAAAAAAAAATAAAATACATTTATGCTCTCTTTTGTTCACCATTTTTTTCTTAAATTTTTATTAATGAAACACCATGAGGTTGTTCACCATAAATTTTTACTTTTGTTAACCTATGCATGTAATAATTTTATAAGTATAATTTTATATAAGTATATAAACTAATGTGGTTCTTCATTTGCCTTTTTTCTTTTTGTTTAATTTTACACTTTGTCTTCCTATTTCCTAGGTGAAGTCATATCTCTTCTCCAGAGATCCATATTAACAATCAATGCGTTTTACTCTGCATTCATATCATTAATATAGAGCTATACATACCAACATGTGAGCATATATATGTGTATTTATATATGTGTTGTATGCCTTTATATTGCTCTTATTCTAATAGATTAGATTTAATAAGTAAATTATTTGCATGTAAATATTGAATTTTAATAGGTACTACTACATCAGTTTTCAAAAGACTCTTAATGCTTCATATTTAAACCAGTGATGCATTAAAAGTACCCTCTCTCCCATATTCCTGTCAGCAATAAATGCGATGACTCTATTCTATTTCTGCCATGCTGATGAGTATGAATTAATATTATTTTTCAATTTAGCTTTTCCTAACTGCTAGTAGTCTTCAATTACTTGTTATATGCACATTGACAAAAATAGTTAAAAATGTGTAAATTTTTCTTTTTTGTCTTTTTTTAGGATCACCTTACTGGGCTTTTAAAAAAGTATTCCTAAGAAAATGCATATAGTTTACTAATATAAATTAAATGTAATGTTCCTTCTCACCACTTGAAAACCAATTTAATCTGAGAAATATACTCAGTTATACAAATATATAGAATCATGGAGGAATTTTCTAGTTCAAAATGAGTCCTCTAAAAATGTTCAGTTTGGCCAAGGGTTGGTGTTTGTCTTTTTCCCTCCCTCCTTCACTCCTTCCCTCCCTCCCTCCCTCCCTTCCTTCCTTCCTTCCTTCCTGGTTCTTGTGGTATTGTGGATTGACAGAGAGAATAAGGCACTAAGAATGTGTTTATTGCTGGAGTCATTTGAATCGTTAGCATTGCCTTCGGACTTTTACATTTCAGCATGTGTTACAGTGCACAAGCCCATCTGCTCTCTGCTAAGACACATCAAATGTGATAATAAATTATAACTGAGAGCAGAGCACTGGGATATTATGACAAAATGAAGGTTCAGATAAATACCCACAAGAGATATAATTAAAAAAATAAATACTCTAAATTAGTAGAATACTCCAAAAACTCTTCACAGTGTTCTAAAAGATGTTTGCTTATATATTCACATAATAATTTTTCCTGATCATATATGAATGTTAAATAATTGAGAAGAAAATACATATTATATTAAAATTATTTGATTTTGGTAGCATGGAAATATTTTTCATAGTAGCTGAATTAATATTTAAAAGCACCTATTTCTTTTTGTTTAAGAGTAGGAATTGAGTAAATATATAATACTGAAATTATTTCCTTCCAGGAATATATTCAATGAAATTGTAAACTTGAAGTGTTCTTCTTAGAAAAGACTGAAAAAGCAAGCAGGACTTCATCAGGTAAGTCATAAAACCTTGAATCATTGTGAAATCAGAGCTGTAATGATGTTCCAAATTAGCTTCCCCAAGGAGGGGATTCTGGCCGCAGCCTTTGTTAAGTGCTGTAATGTGTAGTGAGTAAAATGAATTATTCATGTAATACTTGAACATACTCTGGGAATTTGTGAAGGACTCCAGGAGAAAAATATGATTTGTCTTTCAGGTGATAAGAAAAATCTGGATCCTGGTTTCAAGCAAATAATACAATCCAAGGGCAGCCTTTATCGATTTCATAACCTTTAGAATTTCATCCCTTCCATAAAAGCAAAGAAAATACAATTTAATCAATTGGGTAAAAAACTGTGCTGATTATGTGAGCACTCTTCTGAATTCTCCGAGGTGGGACTTCCATTCTGGATGCATGATATGCACCAGGCTTGCTTTTGCTAAGTACACAATTGCTGCTATCTGTGTATGTGAATTATTTCTCCTATAACAAGGCTGGAATTACATGTGGGAATTTAATTCAAATTAAGTATTAATAATAGGAGCAACCTTTTTAGTGTCATAAAATGTACCATCGGTACTTAAAACGTAAATCACCACAAAGTATCCTCCCTTTCCCTGCACACTTTCAGATTCTAATCCCATCATTAAGCTTTCTGTCAAATTATTTTCTTAAGTTGTTACCAATAGAAAGAAATCCAACTGAGATTTAATGCTTATTTCTGTGAGATTGCTTTTAAAACCAGTTTTGTCTTGTTTTAAAGAGAACACACATCAGATATTCATTATTTTCTTTGGGAAATTTGTGGCACAGATCCCCAAAGGAAGTTTTAAAAAACAAAACAAAACAGTTTGGGCAAGGGAGATAGATCAAAGGTCCAGTGTGCTTGCTTTTCATGTTAGAATTCTGGGTTTGATCATCAGCACAGCATAGTACCCTGAGCACGGTCAGGGATGACCTCCAAGAACCCATCTAGAGTAATCCACAAATACTGTCAGATGTGGCCCAAAAACAAAACAAGAAGAAAATAAAAACCAAAGTTGATTTAGCTATAGTATTTGTCCTGAAGTGTTAATCATAAAATGGTGGTTAATGGAGAACTGAAACATAAGGCCAAGATAAGTCCAACGTCAAAATATTACTCTGTAACCTTTAAACTTCCAGAGCCAAACCTTGGCAAAAGAAGAATTATCAGTGCCTCCCTGTAAGCTGGCAAAGTTTAAGGACCAAAACTCTCAGACAGAACATGACCCAGGCTACAGAAATAGCTCAGCTACCACCACTTTTCATACTCACAGGCTTCTGCCTCCTCTATTTCCCTATGTAATGCGCCCAGTGTAAACCAATTCCCAGGCTATTAGAGACAGAGTGATCCTTTACATCATGCTTCACAGCTTACTGAATAAAAGGGAAAAAAATAAGACAAAACTCTTGGAAGGCTTTTTTGATACCTTGCCACCTGCCCACTAAAGGAAACTTCTCAGCACAAGAGAGAGCAGCAGATCGGTATCAGTATAAACCAGCTGGCTGAAGAATGATCAGTTCTTACCTCTGACAGTTCCAGTTGTCACAAGCTGAAAAGTGTATTTTCTATTCTTCTTCAACCCCATTATAGTCTTAAAGTGCAACAAAGTCACCCCAGGAAAGAAGGGACAGAGAAGGGCCCAAGATGGCAAGGGTTGATGGTGTTGAGCTCTGAACAGTGGTGTTTGTCTCCAGTGCTCTTGTCCATCTTTGTGATGGAAAGACATCCCTTTTCCACTCTGATTGTGCCTCTGAAAGCTCCAATCCTTTGGCAAAGAACCAAAAAGCTTTTCTTTTTCTTTTTGGGTCACACCCGGAGATGCACAGGAGTTACTCCTGGCTCATGCACTCAGGAATTAACTCCTGGCGGTGCTCGGAGGACCATACGGGATACTGGGAATCAAAACCCGGGTCAGCCACATGCAAGGCAAATGCCCTACCCACTGTGCTATCCCACCAGCCCCCAAAAAACGTTTTAAAAAATTAAATACCACCCAAAAATTTGTCAGCACAAATAAATATTTTGAAGGCAGGAACCATGTCCATTTCTGATTATGCTCACTGTCTTAATGCAGCAAATGGAACAGAGAGGCCATTCAATAAACATATTTGGTTATCCAAATGTTCTCAAACTTAAGTGGGTATCACCCAGAGGTCTTGTTAAACCACAGATTTCTATACTCCACTGACAATTTCTGATGCGAAGGTCTGAAATGAGATCTGAGAATCTGCATTTCTAACAAATTCTCAGGTTTCCAAACCACAGCTTGAGAATCACTGCATGAAATCATATGAAATTGCCATGTTTGTAGGTTCAAAGTTGTCAAATACCAATGCTTTTGTGATTTAATAACATGTCTTGGCTAATATTTATGAATAAATAAGTGAATAATATCATATTGCACTTATATTCTTGGTTGAGCTTTCTCCTATCTGTAATCCAGTTTAAATGCCTATGGAAACTAGAAAACATGAACTTTCAAGCAGATAAACCTACAGTCAAAATCTGACTCTGAAACATACTAGTGTAAAGACAGAGTGAAGTCATTTGTCTCGCTTGAGTTTCAGTTTTCTCATCTCTAAAATTAGGGTGGTAAACTTACTGTCTGGATTGAATGAGATGACACATAAAAACACTTTTTAAGTCTAATATGTGATGTATATATTAAATAAACAGTAACAACCATCATTACATTTAAACATTATTAGTGTCCTCCAATAATAATTTGCCACACTCTGGAACTAGAATGATTCATACTCATTTATGTGTGTTTTATCTACACAAAAAGAAAGGTTACTTGAGGACTGCTTAAGAATAATAGTGGTTCTTTCAGATGAGAAAGAGGATGGTACTTGTCTCTATATGAGAATATATATATGCATACACTATATATAGAGATAATATGGAGAATGAGGAGGGAGAGAGAGGGATTGAGATATTCATGTATCTTTCAGTACATTTAATTATATTTATATCCTTCTTGTTGAATGAGAGGCACCACTTACTCATTTTACAATAGTCCCCACTAACTCTAAAGTAGGCCCTGGGGGCAGAGTTAACTGATGTAGTCAGACTATTATAATCTTTGTTTTCTAAAGCTTAACTTCAAATCTCTATATTACAGAGTGGACTGAATTTTTTTTTTTTAATTTTTATTAGTGAAACACCATGAGGTACAGTTGTAGACTTACAAAATTTAGTGCTTGGGTTTCAGTTATACAAAGATCGAGTACCCATCCCTCCACCAGTGCCCATTCTCCACCACCACTAATCCCAGTATCCCTCCCACCCCCCTCCCCCCTATCCCACACTGCCTCTGTGGCAGGGCATTTCCTTTTGTTCTCTCTCTCCTTTTGGGTGCTATGGATTTCAAAAGAGGCATTGAATGGCAATCATATTCGGTCTATAGTCTACTTTCAGCATGCATCTCCCATCCTGGGAGGATCCTCCCAACAGAATCTGGAAAAAACCTGAGTGCCCGAGAACAGATGACTGGTTAAAGAAACTTTGGTACATCTACACAATGGAGTACTATGTAGCTACACATGCTAGGAGAAAAGGGAGCTCAGATAGAGAAAGGAGCACCAAATAAAGGGTGATGGAAGGATCCTCCCAGGATGGAAGAAGCATGCTGAAAGTAGACTATAGACTAAACATGGTTGCCACTCAATGCCTCTTTTGCAAACCACAACACCCAAAAGGAGAGAGAGAACAAAAGAGTATTATGCCCTGCCACAGAGGCAGAGGGGGATGGAGGGGATGGGGGGTGGGAGGGATACTGGGATCCATGGTGGTGGGAAATGGGCACTGGTGGAGGGATGGGTATTTGATTGCTGTATAATTGAAACCCAAGAACAAAAATTTGTAAGTCTACAACTGTATCTCAAGGTGTATCACTAATAAAAATAAAAAGATGAAGTCATGAAATTTACATACAAGTGTTATTACCTGGAAAGTATCATGCTAAGCGAAATGAGTCAGAAAGAAAGGGACAGATACAGAAAGATTGCATTCATCTAGGTAACATAAAGTAAGAAAATAGGAGACTAACACCCAAGAATAGCAGAGTGGACTGAAATTTTTAACTTATCACTTTACTAGTGAAGATGTTCTGTTAAAGCATACAATATATCCAACAGTGTGTGTGGAGAATTCCACATTTTAGTAGCAAAATTCAATATATTCTATTACATGTTTAATTTTTAAATGAAAGGGTCATAAAACTTTGGGTCAGAGATTTAAATCAGATTCAAATGCCTCAATAATCAGGACACTTGTGGGCCTTTATCAATCTGTTACTTCATCTATAATAGGGGTAAAAGCCTCTACTTCTTAACTTGTTATAGAGATTAAATGAATAGAGTGTGCATAAAATTCAAAGCTCTATATAATTTTTATTCACTTATGTAGTATGCAATGACTGCCTCAGTCTAATCTATCAAAACCTCAGCTCTTCTGTATTACCAGAGTGCCCAAACCCCTTAACCTACCCCACATCTTTCCTGTACAGGTCTGTTTTGAGTTGTTCTGCTTTGGTTAATAATTCCAGTAAACAATTAAGGAAATAAATGTTCTAAAAACAAGATGATGATTGAATGGAGAAAATAGAAGTAGAACCTAGGAAAAAAGGAAGATGAAGGTCAGAGAATTTGCACAGTGGGTAGGGCACTTGCCTTGCACACAGCTGACCTGGGTTTTATCCCTGGCATCCATCCAGTATGGCCTCCTGGGTTCCTGTTTGTTCTGATCCGAAGTAGCCCCTGAGCACTGAGCCAGGAGTTAAGTACCAAGATCACTGGGTGTTACCCAGATATAAACCAAAAAAATTGTAGAATATGGGAATCAATTCTACATGCACATGGATAAAAGATCATGTGATAAAACAGATTAGCTTGTTGCCTAAATTGAGGGACAAGAGAAAAGATAACCTCATAAAGGTCCACAGTGAAGCTGGAATGAGTCAAAGAAAGCTAAGAGAGAACGCAAAGCAATCTACAGAAAAGGTTTTCTACTTTCATTGGGAATAGCTAGCCGATACTCATTTCTGCTCTTAAAGACTCAGGAAGTCATGTAGACCTGATGATGTAAAAATAACACACTCAAAGGTTCCAATAAAGATTGTAATTCCCCTTGACATGTTTGAGTGACCCTGTTACTAGGCTCTCAAATAAATGAGAAAAACTGGAAAATGACCTGGGCTTACGGATCATTTTCTTTTAGATTTTTATAAATACTATTTTGAAGATGCTCTTTAAGATTAGCTATGGTTCATTTAACTGATACTGAGAACTTTGACATTTCTGTTATAGGAATTCAGAAAAAAAGAGAGCAAGTAGAGAGAGTAACCAATTAAGGGGATTAGCAGAGGAAGCAAAGAAATGTCTTCTATTTTCTCTCACCTATTCAACCATTCTTCTCACAAATATCACCAGTACCCCATCACATTCACTTGGAAATATAAAATAAAACACCTGCCTTCTGGACAAATCAATGTGAGGAAAGAAAATAAAGTAATAAGAGAGAAGTATTTGCAAATTTTAAAAATTTAGGCAACTATGAAGTGGTATAATATATTGCATATTTTTATGCATAGAAGTTTTAATCTAAGATTTTACAAACATCAGTAGAAAATCTATCCACATTCCACTCCCTCCATATGTAATCTAGTAGATCCAGAAAAGTGCTATTAAACTGTGCACAGACCACTTTATAAAAATAGACCCCTTTTATCTACTGCCAGAGAGCAACAAAAGAACTCCTGTATGTCTGCAGAGATTCTAGGATTATGTTTGGATGGATAATAGAAAGACAAATGCTTGCTAAAATACTGTCTGTTACCTCAGAATCACTGTAGCAATATCCAAGCCAAGGAGCAGAGAAAAGCCTTAACACAGTGCAATTCAACTGCAACTCATCACTGCCACTATAATTAAGGTACCTTCCTTTTTCCTCTCATATCTGAGGATAAAAGCCTACAGCTGAATTTGTATCTTAGCTGCACAGAAGCGGAAGACAGTAGTCAATAAACACACAGAACTCTACATTTGACAGACAGGCTCTTGTAGAATATAGAATAGATCTATTGTTCAACATCTCTTCCACACCCAGATTTTCAGAAAAAAAAAGGAAAAGAATGTTTTTGGATATTTCCTCAGTACAAAAGCTTTATTGTATTTTAGTTACATAAAAACGATATGAATGTATTATTCTTATTTTTAAATTAGAAAAATGATACTCAGAGGTTGAATAGCTTGCCTCAGGTTATAATTCTTTCAAGTGGCGGAATGACCTGGAATCCTAGTATTTTCAATCTCACTTTTTTTCCAGATCACTCTGAAATCAAATCAATGATGTGGTATGTTATTAGTAATATAATTTTATAACTTGTAAATGCCTCTACAAGGCTCCTAAGGAGAAATATTCCAAGGAAAATCCTGCCCTACATCCTTTAAAGGGAGGATGGAGAATGTGATTTCATTTCCATCATGGAAGTATTGTGTAGCCAAAAAAAAAAATAGCAGGAATTCTCATGGTAATTCAATTAAAAAAGAAAAGCAGGAATTACTGAACTTAAAGCCAACTGACATGATTAGGGAAAAAAAAGGGGATAGTGATGTGGTCAGTGTGGTTCACACACTTTGCCTGAGAGATACGGCCTTGGTTCAATCCCAGATAGCCCAAAACACATTAAGAAAATATATTAGGGTAATAGAGGACACAGAATAGTATCATAATGAATCTTGACAATCTATGTTTTAATAAAATTTGATTGACAACAAAATGGTAGCTACCAGTGATGATAGCAAGCAGATGGAATGGGTAGAGGGAGTTGGATCAAGATAAAGACTATCCACAACTTTGGTGGTGGGTGTAGTGCAGTATATGGTATTAGACTGTATCATCAAAATATTAGACTGTACTCCTGAAACTTATGGAGTATTATAAATCAATGACACCTCAGTAAAAGAAATTTTTAAAGAGCCAGAATAAAATGGTACTGAAAACATTAGTGCTAAATGTATAGAGAAGATGGTGATAAAAATGTCTGTCACATGAAAAGTTGCCTTCTCCCACATATGTAAGTCACTCTCCAGCACTTGTACTATAGTAACACTGAAAACTTTTTATATCTTTGAGCTGGCCAACAGGTTCCTCCTTCCACTGATGCAGTCTCCTTCCAAATAAGGCACCCAGAATAATCACCTCCAATTTCCTACCATATAGATCAGGATTTGTCTCAAAGGTTCCAACCACACATTTTTATTCCACTTTGTAGAGATTTATGAAGCATCATCATGTCCAGTGTTATAACATGTGATCTTAAATAAACAGAACAAATTAATCTACTATTTAATAGCATGCCTTTTAAAGATTTTTTGTTTTAATCTGAGTAAACCAACCTACCATCAAACCCTGAGGAATTACCCATTTCCAAATGTTAATTGTTATGTGGAAGTGGCTTTTGAAGTTCAATTTAATTTCCTGAAAGCCCCAAACAACTCTATTTCCCCACAGAAAATAATTAAGCATCAGGGATGATAATGTGATTAGCAAGTAAAACACCTGGAATTTGCTTAGCAAATCAGAAAAGCAAAGAGAGGACTGTAGAGAAATTGCTGCTGCTCCTCCTCTGCCCCAAACTAATCACCAGTGATGAAGAGCCATCCTCATCCTCCAAGGCAGGCGATGAGGCCCAGGTCTGTATTAAAAGAGAACTACAGGAATACTTGCACATAACTGTCAGAAGGCCCACTCGATTCTGGCTAATCTACAGACTCCTCCAATTTCTGAGACACCTGCAAGGCCTCTCAGGACTTCTGAGGGATCCAACCACCTTTGCAAGAATAGCAAAAATACTAGAAGCACTTGATCTAAATAAACCTGAAGCAATCACAGAAATCAAGTAATTTTTATGTGGCAAAATATATTTCTGATTGGGTTGATCAATTGTTTTGTTTACATTCACATAGATTAGGCACTTAGATGCCTAGCACTTCAGTGAGTATTGTATACATGTTACATCCTCTAATCCCCAAAACAACTTTATAAGACAGATAATATAATCATTATCACTTTATGGGTAAAGAAACAGAGTCTTAGGCTGACTTATCAAGATATATTCATTATATTTCAGAGTCAGGTACAAACTCATGTGTACTTGAATCCAAAACTCCAACCCACAACTGTACAAAGAGGGCCTGACTAATAAATCTCGAACATCTATATATAATTGTTCTTCAACTACCTTTATGTGCTACCTACACTTATAGAATAAGAGATCGTTGATGTAAAGAGGAGTCCTTTCTATTTTTAAATTAGTAATATCCTAGAGGATATTAACGTGCATTAATAAAATTATAGATTTTATTTAAAAATTGTATTATTGGTTGCTGCGGTAAGGCATTTGCCTTGCACGCAGCCAACATGGCCCACCCGAGTTCGATTCCTCTGCCCCTCTCGGAGAGCCCGGCAAGCTACCGAGAGTATCTCGCCCGCACGGCAGAGCCTGGCAAGCTCCCCGTGACATATTCGATATGCCAGACACAGTAACAACAAAGTCTCCAATGGAGACGTTACTGGGCCCGCTCGAGAAAATCGATGATCAACGGGAGGGCCTTTACACAGATATTACAAATATGAACTATAGTGTAAGATCTAATAGCTACATTAGCCAAATAGGAGAGAAAATAATCTTTAGTTGATAAATATATTGATAAATTACATCATGCTAAATTATGAATTTTCTAAAGTAAACCTTCATAAATTTATTCTTAAATCCAAATAAAGAATTGAACTGATATATTGAAACAGAATACGTAGGATGGAATTGAAATATATACAACCTGCTGCATATCAGAATAAAATTAGAGATTAATATAAAACTTCATATAATTGTTTTTAAATAAATATATTTTAGGAAAATTTCTATTTTGTCAACATTCAAATATAGCTTACTTATAAATTATTATAGTATCCCATTGAAATCTGAATCAGATGATTAAAAAATGACGAATAAACATTTGGAAAACTGAATGGTAATTTAAATTCAAATGAAATCACAATTGAAGGAGTTAGTAGGAATCATCTTTCTTATAATCCCTTTATAAAGAATAACTTTATTTTCTGATAAAAGTATAATTATCTATATTTTTTAAGTGACAAAGACAGGACATTCTACTGAAAAGGACATTTTTTAATCAACATGTAGTAAACATAGTATTCAAGTTTAGGGTCCTTATAATTACTCCCCCCAAAAATGAATAATAAATTAACCTGAAAGTTAAAATTCTCTCCACAATTCATTTACAAATCATGGTACTTGGAATATTATAAGTGAATTTTACAATTTTACAATATTGTTAATGCCAACATTCCACACATCATCTTCCACGAGAGTGTCTGCTTCCTTCCACCATTATCTCAGGTTTTCTTTTCATTCATCTATCCACTGCCTTATCAGCCACCCCTACATTTCACTGCTATAGCAAACTCAGCACTCAGCACACAGAAATTTTAACTAAGGGGTGTGTGTGTGTGTGTGTGTGTGTGTGTGTGTGTGTGTGTGTGTGTGTGTTTGAGGGGTGAGGCACTCCTGGTGGCACTCAGAGGCTACTCCTGGACCTGTGCTCAGGAATCATTCCTGGTAGTGTTCAGAGGACCATATGTGCTGTTAAGTTTAACACAGACAAGGCAAGTGCCTTAAACTCTGTACCCTCTGGTCAAGATTGTATCTTGCATTAAAAATAATCATGTAGGATTTAGGATATTTTCTAATATATGGTTTGCAATCTAGGTTCTGTATCTGGTGAGAGTGTTCTCTAAAGCCAAGAAGCAAATACATTTGGATGAATGTAAATGTTTATTTTCTGCTGAAAACTCTTTTCATATCCTACATATGCAAGTTTTTTCCTACAAAAATGGAAAGGTTACAGGCCTAGTAATCCAAATTATATTTGCACAAACTTATATATTAATAAAATAATATAAAATTAATTCCAGAATAGGGATATTTATGATTAACCTTTCTTATAAGTGCACACATTTTAAAATTAGACATTAATACACTCTGAATTATTAAATAATCTATGACTAATTTGAATAAAAATATTTGACAATAATCAAGTACTTCCTGGTAAATATAGTTGAGTTAATTATTTTTAATTTTCAAGAATACTAACCTTAACAATCTGTTTTTAATATTCTCCTACACAAAATTTTGTATAAGTGTCATGGATAACAAATTAAAAGACAGAAACAAAGTCAATAAACGTATAGGTTTTACCCAGTAGGTAACATAGAAAACAGTTATTAGTCATTTAGATAATAAAGACATTGAACGTTTAATAGTAGAGAGTATATATAATTATTGATAGTGCTCATTGGAAGCAAGTGTTTAAGAACATTCCGATTTCATTCCAAAGTTTTTGCCCGGTTCCAAACTCTTGGCATCATTCTCAACAAGTAAAACAGAGCAATGGGCACATGTTGATGGGTGGACTTATATTAGGAGGTTTCCAATAAATGTCAGTTAGACCGGACTTATTTTTCAGACTAAATTCTCAATCATTTACATGCATTCATGGCAAACAATTTGGGATCCTCTCAATGAGAGAAGGCAATGGTGGGAATATTTTTCTGATAGACTTTGAGCAAACAAAGAATTTAAACCTTGATTAAATGTTCTTTTAGTAGGGGGTTGAGAGAGAAATTCCCATTACTATACATCATTTTAGACATTGTTTATAAAGACACCTGTTTAAGATTCTTTTATGCTCTGAGGTTAATGATGTGAATATAAATATTCTACATACGTAGGTTTAAAGAATAAGTAGACCCTTCATGCTGAGTCTAACTCCATAGTGTTCTTCGAAGAATGATATAATATCCTAGCCAAAACATGTGCAATTTACTATTCTTCATGGTTAGTCATAACTATCTACTGTTAATACAGGAAGCTGATGCATCTACGTATTATACTCAGAGAAACTATATCTGTTATCCCTGGGATGCCAGTCTGTGATGCTGAATTTAAGAAGGGATTGAGTTTGAGGCCTTAAGGTTGTCCTGGGGCAATTTTGAAGCTACTGGAGTAATCATCCTCAGGGACCATTTTCAACAGGAATCTCAAACAGCAGAGCTATCAAGATCACCATGGAACGTGCCAGTGATGCCAGGTTTAAAACTCTCAAGTTTGCACTTGACAGGCAAATACTTTAAGCAACTGAGCCACTCTGCAAGTCTACTGCTATAAATCTAAAGTTCTAGAAACCTTAGTTCAGCGATTTATAACACGCCTATTCCAAAATGCCTAGATGTCTGGGTTATTTTGAGTACACTTATTAGGTGTTATATATCAAGGTAAAGTTGTTAAGGTAAAATATAAAGTTGTAAACTCTCTATATACAACTATATACATTGTGTTCAACTGTAAAAAAAATATTTCAAATCACTGACATTTTAGTTTTGGAAAACAGAAATTTAAGTATTTAAACTCTCTTCATTTTGGTGTGGACCAAGGTCTGGGAATCACTAAGATGATCAAGTTTTCTTGCCACTGTTTAAATTTTACAGAATCACCAACTAAAACAAGTCTTTCAGGAAATAAAAGGACATAGACTTTAATATAGACAGTTGAGGTATGGAGCAGAAAAGGAAAAGAACAACTGGGAGATGAGTGACTGCAACATTACCCTCAGTGTCCAAGAAATCTCCCTTAGCAGTCATCTCAATCCTTAAGTCATACACCACATAATAACCCTAGCCACAACACAAGGTGTACTGTTCCGTCCTTTACTGTCAACTGTAGCCTATTCCCTATTCCTACACCACTTCTGCTTCCATGGGCATAATGCTTTCAGAAAACACAAAAAAGTAGACTTAAGGTAGCATTTGAGCTTTCATTTACTCCATTCCTTCTAGAGGTTGGTAAAAGTCTTGAGACTGCCTCTCCTTCCCATTACTGTTTTTAATATTTAAGACATTTTTCTAATAAGCTTCATGTTCTAAAGATTTGGAAACACTATTTCCAAAGAGAAAATTCCATTATACAGAATTGTCTCCCTCATGTGTGATATATAAAGAAAAATACCAAGGAATCAACAGATAATGAAAATTAAGATTTGGTCTTTTAGTAAGAAGTATATCACTGTATGGGGAATGAGGAGGTGGGGACAAGGAGACATTAAGACAACAGTGGAAAGAAGCTGGGGCTCCGGTGGAGCTGTAAAGTTTTATACATGAAACCTGCCACTATAAATATTGCAAATCATGGTACCAGAAATAAACATTTTAAGTATATTCTAAATCGAATACCCTTATCAAATTATCTTCTTTATTCTGTAATATGATGCCCACTGACAATCACTGGGTGAGTGAGGAACTTGAACAGCATTTTCATCTCTATTGGCTTTCTATATTGATCCTTCCAGAACTGGATAAAATCTTGAAAACCAGAAGCCAAAGGCAACTTAGAGGGGCCTGAATAAAAGACTGGTGAGGTTAATGGGACCAAAGTCTATGTTACCTTGAAGGGTAGTTACAGAAAGACATCTCCTTGCTGAAGAGACCAAGATAATCAGACCAGCCTCATATTTATCTATCCAAAATAATCATGGCAAATATGCCAATGAAACTTTTTTGCACCAAAACAAATGGATAGTTTTGAAAAACTTGCATCATAGCTAAAATGTGGTTAAAGATATTAAATAAGACAAAGATGTTCAGAAAATGGACATAAACACTGCACTGTCCTGCACTGTCCTCCCATTGTTCATGGATTTCCTCAAGCAGGCATCATTAACGTCTCCATTGTGAGACTTGTTACTGTTTGTGGCATATCAAATACGTCATGGGTAGCTTGCCAGGCTCTGACATGCGGGTGAGATACTCTTGGTAGCTTGCCAGGCTTCCGAGAGGGACAGAAGACTCAAACCCAGGTCGGCCGTGTGCAAGGTAAATGCCCTACCTGCTGTGCTATCATTCCAGCCAGATATAAACATTAACCAGAAAAACCATGCATTTATTGGAAAATGAAAAACCTTATACTGCAAGATGTAACATAATTCCTTAGCATGCTATTTTTACTATTAATATCAAATTTTCCTACTTATATTCTAAATATTTTAAAATTTCAAATAAACTCCTGATCTCCAAAGAATAGTTAGAAACTAAGAATTTGTTCTCCTCAAGATTAATTTTCAACTTTAAAAAATGTTTTTGCTGTCAATAAATCCTCTCCATCACAATAGCTTCAAATACAGCTCAAGAGATAATCTTTGAGAGGATTTTGAAAAATATTATTTTAAACATTTATATACAGTTTAAGATATTAAGCAAAATGTATATGAATGGCAACAAGTATTACTTTACTTCATTTAAACACAATAATTTTTTAAAATTACTTTTCAATTCCAAGTGAACAATTACATTTATCTTTAGTGTGTGAGAGGAGATTAGGCCAAACTTAGCAGTGTTCAGGGTTTCTTCCTGGCACTGTATTACTGGCTCACTCCAAGTGGGGTTAAGGGGATCATGCGGGATGCTTGGGATTGAACCTGGGTTAATCATGTGCAAGGCAGGTAGTATCTCTCTGTTGCCCTGAACTATTACACTTTTAATTATTGCCAGTAAGATCCGAGTTCTATACAATTGTCTATTAATACCAATATTACAAGGCAGAGCTTGGCAAGCTACCCATGGTGTATTTGATATGCCAAAAACAGTAACAATAATGGGTCTCAATCTCCTGACCCTGAAAGAGTCTCCAATATGGCAGTGTTGGGAAAGACGAGTAAGGAGAGGTTGCAAAAATCTCAGGGCTGGGACGAAAGGAGACGTTACTGGCACCTGCTTGAGTAAATTGGTCAACAACGGGATGTCAGTGATACAGTGATACCAATATTATTCTTGGTGGTTAGGCAGGCATTAATATGCATTCTGCAGAAATGAAAGTAAATAAAAAGGTTTAATTATTTTTCAGCACAGCGGTAGGGCGTTTGCCTTGCACACAGCCAACATGGCCGACCCGAGTTCGATTCCTCCGCCCCTCTCGGAGAGCCCGGCAAGCTACCGAGAGTATCTCGCCCGCATGGCAGAGCCTGGCAACCTCCCTGTGACGTATTCGATATGCCAGACACAGTAACAACGAAGTCTCCAATGGAGACGTTACTGGGCCTGCTCAAGCAAATCGATGATCAACGGGAGGGCCTTTACTTTACTTTACTTTCCTAATTTTTATAACTAGATGACAATGTTGAGTGAATTATGTGAGTCAAACAATGAAATACAGGATCTGAAGTACTGAGCTCATGTAGATTTATAACATGTTAACAAACCCATTCCACTAAAATATTTTAATTTTAAGCTAGGTTATATATATATGGATTATATTTATGTAATACTATATAATAATTATCTGTGTTTTTGTGCATAAATCAATCTCTATGTCTATAGGTAACATGTTTCTTCGATTTATGGCTGATTTCATAAAATGAGACACAGCCATTAACAATTCTTTAAAAGCAACTTACTCTATCACCCAAAGGAGTTAAAAGTACTTTCAAATTATCTTCCAATGCATTTTTCCTCAAATTAACTGGAAACTCTTCTTTCTTAATCATTTTTTTATTCACTTGTTTTTTAATTTTTTTTATTTCAGAATTTTGCTGAGAATATCTGATCAAGACTAAAGACTTCTAAAGTACTTCAACAATAATCAATAAGTAACTTCAACAAAGAGAGTCCTTCACTTTCTTTTCACTAAAACAGAGAGAAAATTTACTTAATCCTCAAAATAATCTAAGCTAAATAGGAAGCCATTTGATTCTTACAGTTAAGTCAAAGTCATCCTTTAACCTCTAATAATCTTCCAGAAATTATAGACAGAAATTCAAATTCTATATTATAAATATTAAAGTTCTGAAACAACATGGCTCAATTATCTTTGCACAGGTTTGGCCCATTTCCTGTACCAAAGGCATCATTTTTTAATTTCTGCCTAATTTGCTTTATTTGTACTGAGTCTTCTACCAGTAATACATTCTCTCTACACTTCCTGATCACAGAATTTTTTAGATCCAATCTACCTGTAACATCTATAAAAATACAGATTCACACTAGTCTCCTTTAAGCAACTATTCTACAAAGGTGTTACTGGTATTAATATATATATGTGTGTGTGTGTATATATATAAAGTAAAGTAAGTAAAGGCCCTCCCGTTGATCATCGATTTGCTTGAGTGGGCCCAGTAACGTCTCCATTGGAGACTTTGTTGTTACTGTGTCTGACATATCGAATACGTCACGAGGAGCTTGCCAGGCTCTGCCATGCGGGCGAGATACTCTCGGTAGCTTGCCGGGCTCTCCGAGAGGGGCGGAGGAATCGAACTCGGGTCGGCCATGTTGGCTGCGTGCAAAGCAAATGCCCTACCGCTGTGCTATCACTCCAGCGGTATATATATATATATATATATATATATATATATATATATAGTCTCTTTCAATTAGATTATAAACTCTTTAAGGTTATAACCTGGTTCTTAGACTCCCATTTACCTTATATATAATATGTACTGCACTAGTAGTTCCTGGAGAAATGAAATTAGTCAAAACTTCAGAATATAGAGAAAGGAAGACCTTGACCTTTCTGGAGGTTAGCAGGTAGAGTAAAAGAAGATGATAAAAAAGAATAAACACCCATCAACTATAAGATAATTTCCTAGGAAAGAAACGTGGGAAAAGCAAATCAGACGAGTAGCTACAGAAGCAATGAGAAACCTGAGGTTCTTTCTAAAACTAATGTAAAGCAAAAAGAATCTGAGGCTTCATTGGCAAAATAGCAAAATTAACTGTGAAACTTCACTAGACCAGCAGTAGAGTTATTTGTATTTTAGTCCAAGATCTCATACCTAGCAAAACTTAACAACTTATGTCACTGTCCACAGCAGTTCATCTCTGTGATGATAGACAAATGAGATGTGATCTCTAAAGTCCCCCTGGCTCAGATATTTTAGGGTTCTTCAAGTTGAGAGAACTTTCACTTCATTTCTTCTAGGCAAGAAGAGACACGAATTCACTTAAGAGCTATGATATACCGAGTACAGAACGTTTGTTACTAAAATTAATGGCAGGATTTATAAGACAACATAAAACAGACAAAATGCCTGTGACAGTACTGAACAGAACATTTAATATTTGTGTAGCTTATTGGGTCGTATCAGTTGAGCAACAATCCCATTGTGACAGCTCAAGGACTCAGAGTCTGAGCTGGAGACAGAAATGAGAATTAAAGACAACGCCTTCCAAATACTTGTTTTAGTGATGGAAAAGAAGCTTGTTGATTAAAAGAAGTGTGAAGAGCATTTCAAGATCCTTTTGATTAAGAGGAGATGTGTCAGTGTAAGAATACCATTGATATCATCTTTAAAATAATCACACATTCTCAAAGATTTAGACTATATAAGCAAGAAGATGAGTTTATAAATCACATAAGATGTCTGGCAGCACATCTGGAAAAAGAGAAAAACTATGAATCAAATGGTATTTGATTTCTCTTTCTTTACTCAGCACTTCCTTAGGCACCCAGTATTCTCTTTTGTATCTTGCATCTCTGCCACAGGTAGAGTCAATTAATCTAATAATCTCACTCTATGTTTACAGTCTAGGGACTATGCGCTCTCCCTTCCAAAAGGCACTTGTCTTAAAACAAGGCCATAGGAGAGGGCAAACTTAACCGTAAAAGAAAGACTGATGCAATTTCATGCTTACAGAAGGAAAAACACATTAAAGCACAAACTCTAAAGGAACTCTTTCAGATATGTATATAGACACACTATTAAATCTAGAAAACAATGTTTAGTTCTTAGTTAAGGGGATTAAAAAGTTCAACTCAAGCTAGAGGCAAATGCTATATTTGAACATTTCTGTAAAAGGATATTTTCAAAGCCCAACTACAAAATACAAAAATAAAATTTAAAAGGCCAATATAAAGATTTTTAACCTTCCATTCCCATTAATTTTATCAGATTAGGTAAGTATCCATTTGAAAAGACAACATAAAATTTTTGACCTTAAGTGTATTTGGCAAAAAGACAATAAAATCTTGCTTAGGGATCAGTGATGAATGAGCAAAGCATGCGTTCCTCAAAGAAAAGTGGCATGAAATGAAGAAAAAAAACCTATAAACTTTGGGCTACATCTCACCTTTCTGATGTCTTATGGCTGATCAAGACAAATTTTTAAATAGCAACCTTTCAAGAAGCACCAGTAGCCTAGAAGATAAAGCCACTAGTGTCCTAAAGCAGATTTTTTAACAGTGTACAATTAAAATCCATAATATTTTCATATGAAAACTTGGTTTCCAGAATTTTCTGAAATAAACAAAGAAAGTGACAACTCTTAAGCAGATAATTCCATAAGGCAGGACCCAGTTGGAAGAGAGAACAATTTCATAAGAGACACAGGTTTTGAAGCTGAACTGTTACCTAGAACTGGCTATTTCTTTGTTTTCCAGTGTAAAGCAGGGAACTATCCTTTTTCAGAAGCAGAAGGAATCTTATACACTAAAATACAGTAACCTAAGAGTAGAAATTTTAAGATGAAATAAAGAGGAGGTTTAAAAGGACAATATAAAACAAATCAAGTATCTATGACTATATTCAAAATAATTTTCTTTATCTACGAAGTTTCTTTACTACATAGGCCAAGTTTGTTTATAAGAAAAAATACCAATGATGAAACTTTGACCAAATTTGTTTTCAGTCAAAAAAAGAAAGGATCATCCTCAATCCCTTTAAAATACTCTCCAAGAATTTTAAATGTCTTTTGTCTTTGAAGAAAGATATATAATTTCATTCATTCAGTTCTTAAAAATATTTCCTTATTGAAACTCAATCCTAAACCTAGGTACAAACTATATGACAATGGACTTAAAAAGCTTATTTAACCTACTTTAAATCTTGATAATGCATTAATGAGACTCTTAAAGGGATAATTTTAATTCCCCCATCTTCAACCATAAAGACTATATAGTGCTAATCTGCCTTGCCCTTTCGATTAAACTTGTTAAGAACGTTCTATTTAGTCAGCACCCAGAATGGGCCATTAAAATTCTTGTTCGGTAAGAGTTGTGTTCAGTGCTCTGTTGTTTTAAATTCCATTAAATCCAAATGGTCTTTATCGCCCCATGACCACTGTGACTTCAATCAGCCAATTTAATTACCTTACAAAATTGTCAGCAGAAGCAGCAAAGAAAAACAGGAAGCTCTATGACGTTATCAGACAGAAATCTTCCTCTTCCTTGTTTAATCTAGACCAGTCAATAAAGATGTTCCTTCCCTTTCAGGGGTTTTTGACCTTACCTTTCAGGCCAAGATTTAGGGTTAAAGATTCACTGGAAGCACTTCTAGCACTTTGATAACTGGATTACAAATTGAAAGCCTATAGAAGATAAATCTTCACCACCCAGATGCAAAACAATAAACATTTCCATTTGAAAATACAAAACTATCCCACTGGGAAAAACCTGGAATCTCCTAAAAACCCTAGGCATTAAGCATGAAGATTAATGTGTTCATTATTTAAATATAGTCCTCAGAGAGTGAACTACTTTCAATTCTGTTGTGTAAAAAATGGGCATCAACAATTTACATGGAATAAATGTAAATGGGACTATAAGAACAGCAAAATCCTAACAAGTGAACAAGAAAGGGGGGAAGAAATTCTTGTCCCTTGGATTTCTACCACCAAAAAAATAGCAAAGCATTTTTATCAGAAATTGTGATGATGAAAAACAAAATCAAAGATTGGCATCATTATCATAGACAACACTTCAGTTAATGGATAGACTTAAAAGGCTCTGGTAATCAATGTTACATCCAGCATTTGGTCTCTGTGTTCCTTCTTTGTGTGGGAGCGATTCACATTAACTTGCCTGTGCTGAGTAAATGTTGAAACAGTGTCATTTGAGAATTCTGGAAATGAACACACTGCAATGATCACTTGAATTAAACCAAAACGCAAACGGTGTCCGAAGAAATGTCTACTGACATATAAACCCTTGTTCACTTCTAAGAGACAGCCTCACAAAGCTTGAAAATGTGCTGAGTTCCCTGAGTCTGGGTGGTACAGGGGTGCTATTTCTAGAGGACGAAAAGATCATTTTTCAAAGTCGCTATTTTGAAATGATTGTGCCTCCACTGATGGATCACATCACATCAGAGTTATTCTTTGAAGCTTTAAGAAAAATTGAGAACTTAGGTGGGGGGAAAAACAGATTTGGGGGTTTGTTGTTTTAAGTGTGGCTGCTGTGTTGGCGATTCTTGGAAAGATTTCCCTCCGCTGCCACCCAGAGCTCAGGAGAGCAGGTGTTGTGGCTTTATCAGTTTCAGGCAGGAGCAGGAGGACTCCCCCTTCCCCGCCTCCCCAGAGTCCGTTTCCGCTTCCAAATGTATAACCACTCCTCCCTGCCGCCCACTTCACCCCCCCATAGGAAGAAAAATCTCTTTCAAAGAATTTACAGAGTGACAGCCTCTAAGCTCAGTCAATTCTCTCACATTACTCAAAGTTGTAGTACATCTGCTGCTAATTATTATCTCTCGAAACACAGGGGAGGTCCAGCAAATTGGAAGGATTTATTTCCATAGGAATCCTTTCTGCTTCCCCTCACGCCAGGGCTTTTATCTGCTGTTCAGTCCCTGAGAAGGTAGACTGACTTCAGCTTGAGAGCAGGGAGTAGACCTGTGGCTAGTGCAAGGAACCCAGGAGGTTGTTCACTGCAAGGGCTAGGGATGGGGTGGGGAGGTATGGAGCTGGCCTTGGGAAGCCTTTGAGCCCAGCCTTCTTGCTGGCATGCTTAGGAGAAAAACTGGGAGGCAAAAAGAAAAACCTGCAAGGACGAGTGGCCCTAGCACAAGCTTAGCAACTTGGAAAGGACTGTCTTGAGGCAGCCCCTGAGACTTTGAAAGAAAGTTGGGGTGGATGTCTTTGCTCCTAAACTTTGAAAAAGAACCCCACCTCAGGGATGGGAAATCAGGGGTGTCTCGGAAGAGAGAGTCTTGCAAAACGCCCAAGAGCCTTATGGTGCTGCCAGCCCTGCACTCAGCTTCCCAGGAGCTAGTTACTCCTCCCTCCCTCCCTCGCTCCCCACACCCAGCCCACCCTCACTGGAAAGACCCGTAACAAAAGTAACAAAAGAAACATTCCGCTAGCTCAGAGCTTACAAACTTGGGCTGGGAGACTACTGGGGTTGGGGGCCCACAGCCATCCGCCGCCTATTTAAGGATGCTGCCTTCACCCTCTCCCGCGGCTCGTCAGGACAAGCTTGGCTGGGACGCATCTGCCTGCACACAAAGGTGCCAGGTTTGCGGAGCGCAAGGACGAGGGGCGCGGGAGTGCCCGGCTGGGGTCTCTCCGGGGACATCCCCCCTGGAAATGCCTGAAGGAGAACGCTGGGTCTGACCTGCAGCGAGAAAATGGATTCTGACTGTCCGAGGTCTCCCCCCAAACCCACTTCCACACACACAATCGCGGGTCTCCCGGCCCACGCGTCCGCTGAACGGGCGCCCTGGAGAAGCCCAGCGGAGCGGAGCCCGTCTCGGAGGACCGTGTAAAGGCCACGACTAACGGTTCGGTGGCCGCCCGCTGCGTTCGGGAGGAATGACCCCTGCGTCTCTACCCTCCTTGCCCCGGGCTGCCGGGGATGCTCCCCCTGGGAAAGCGACCCGTGCTTTCGGGGAACCCAGATCAGATCCGGAAAGGAGCGCCCGCGGAGAAGCAGGCCCAGGGAGGGGTCCGGAGATCGGCGGACTGGGACCGACCCGCTCCCGGGAGCGATTGCAGGAAGTTTGCTTGGGCACTGGAGAAGAGTCGTTGTGCCCATGTGTCGGGCTTGGTGCTCCCGAGCGCGTGTTTATCCACGCGTGTGTCGGTGCCTGCAGGTTTAGAGGGGCTGGGGGCGGGGAGCGAGGGAGGGAGGGAGGGTGGGAGGGAGAGGAGTTTTGCCAGCAGAAGAGGGGCGGGGGTGCCAGGGTACTCTGAGGTCGGTAGCATCCTGAGCAGGGCTCTCCCGGCAGCCTGGACGCGGGTGAAGGACGTCGCTTCAATAAGTCCAAGACGGAGCCGGGGAGTGGAGCGCGCAGCACAGAGGCGGGCAGGGCGGTTTGCCACCACCCACGGGAAAGGGAGGGGTGGGGCTGGGCAGCTCGGCGGCTGCACGGTTGCCATGGCTCCCGGGCAGCGACACGAGGCTGCAGGCGGCGCCCAGCCAGACCAGGGGAAGGGGGGGAAGCAGGACGGGGGCTGGATGCCACTTCCCCAACAGAGGCAGCCCAGCTCACCCGCACCTGGAGGGCCACTGCTCGGGAGCAGCTGCTGGTCCTACCCAGTCCCATCCGCACCAGCCCAGGCTGAGGCTCTGGTTCAGTCTTTTGAGCTCATGTCGAAAATAACCTCTATGAAGAGTGGGTTATATGCGCTCTACCACTCAAAACATCTTTTCTCTGGAAGAAAATAAAACTCCCATCACTGCATCAAAATAGTCCCAACAGGGAAATGTTCCAATGATTACACTGTACACAGTCCCCTCCCCACAACTCAGGTCAGAAAATCAGAGAAAATGGATCTCCACGTGGAAGAGGTTTGAAGTTAATGGGGAAAAAATAACAAGTTATCTAGAAACAAGGCTGTTTGTTAGGTTGTCAAGGGACTGGTGGGAAGGTTTTTGGCTACTTCTATATTTCTCAAAGAAAACTTAATAAGCAGTGGTCTAGAGAAATGTGTGTGTGTTGGTCTAGGGAAATGTGTGTGTGTGTGTGCGTGTGTTTGTATGTCAGCTGTTTTGGAAAACTGCTACACACTGCTATAACCGCCAAGATTTTTAATATGAAGATTTGAAATGATCAGCGAATGTAACAATCTAATGATTCAGCAAATATTGTGCTGCAAGACCAGAGCAGCAATAATTAAATCTTTATAGAGTATTGGTGGCAGTTTTCAGACTCAAAGGCTCTTTTTTTCCCACACTGACACACTAAGGCACATTCATTCACAATATACTTAAGAAGATAGTTCAATATTACAGACAAGTAGGTAAGTACTTCTCAAAACACTGGGCAAACCATACTATAGCACTTACCACAGTTGCAGCAGAACAGTTGAATACCTACACACACAAGCATTTCCAGTTAGAGACCTATTTGTCTCATCCAAAGAAACAAGCAAGCTTTCCTATGGATGCTGGTTGCTAAGAGCAACATATTTAACTACCATCTACAAGCATGAAGAAAAGCAAAGAACTACTACAAAAGGAATCTAGCTACAACTTTATTATTGTTGTTGTTGTTATTATTATTATTATTAGCCATCACCAATCCTATGAAGTCCAGGTGCCTATGTTTTGGGTGGTGGGTTAAATTAGGGTTCCCTTTTCTGATACATAAAAAATATTTCTTCCCTGGTTTCACAAAATTTTTCACAAAATATTTCTTCCCTGGGAGAGGCAATAAATTTTATTTAAAAAAATTAAAAAGTACACGGGGGAAGAAAGGAGAGAGAGGAGATAATGTCCACATACTAGGAGATGCAGACAATCTTTACAGATTTAAATTTCCGGAGTGATTTAATGTATCTGCTTTTATCTCAAAAGACAGACTCAGGATTATATGGTTTCCTGAACTCTGGTCCAAATACATTTGAACTGTCAAAGGAAGCACCAGGGTTAGGGGCACTTATCCTGTTGGCTTTCTCCTTTCTAGCTCTTATCTACTTTAGGGAACTTTCCCTTGCCAGTTTTGCTCCTACTAAAACTCCACTGACCATTAAGGGCAGAGGAGTTGTCCATGCTTCATTTCCTCCGGGCAAACCTTCTGACCACTATTTTCAGTGAAGTCCCACACTTAGGTTTTCCCTCTGGCCCCCAGGAAACCCAGTCTCCCATGAAAAGCAAGAAGCTTCTCTCATACACAAATACCACCTTGATTCTTTTATCCTAACAGTGAAATGACAAAACAGATTTGGACTCCATACAACTACCCTGCACATCAATCTTTCCCGCCAATCATTTATTAGACCAGGACTTTGCCCAGGACTTTTCGTGAAACCACTAGGAGAGCAACATCAAGAGTTAAAAACAAGCCCCAAACCCTTTCTGTTGATGCTATTACACTCCATCTAAGCAGCAGCTTCCCCTGATTAAGTAGAATCTGCAGCCTGACAACCACATGCTTAAAAACTCCAGAGTCCCAGTGAGAGGACCAAGGAGTGGGAAAATGGTGACATTAACAACAACAACAACAACAAAAAAAAAAACACACTGAAAAGAAATCAAAGGGTCTAGTGTCCTTCACTGCACGTGTGGACCTGTCCGGCAGTGTGGATGAGGGTTGGGGCGGGCAGGCCAACTCATCAAAGAGTTACCAGATACTATCTCACAGCATCAGCCGGGAAGCTGGGAGAAGCGTGGGGTCTGGCTAGCTGGCTGGATCTTGCAGACCGTGCAACCCACCTAGCCCAGAAGGTTCCCAGAGAGACTAGAGCTCTAGAGCGCGCCGGCCGTGCCCCCAAGCGGCATCACAATTTCTGGCAGGCTAACGTGAGAATATAACGCCTGGACCACTACCACATGCTGGCACTCACTTCTTCCTCCCGCCTAAGAAATCCTTAAGGAGGGGGGAGCACAAAGGGGTTTTTTAAAACCCCAGGGGGGCGACGAGCAGTGAACAGGTCGGAATGCCTGGAGCCCAACCACTCAGCAGAGCAGCGATCCCGACTGTTTACATCCGGCAGCCTCTCGGAGGCGGATACTAAGCCAGAGAAAAAGGATGGGGAAATCTTACCAAATCTTAATACATGTGTGGTTCCTTGGGAATATCCAATCCACAGTAAGCAGAGCAGGAGTTTAATGGTGCGCCTGAAGACTGGATTACTTAGAATCGGGGAAATAATCTTCATGGTGTTTCTGTGTCCACACCCGCGTCACCCACGTCCCCGATCTAGCGTTAGGCTCCCGGTTCGGGCAGGAATGAAGATGCGTCGAGTGGTGGCCGCAGACGCGATCACGGCATGGTCACAGAGAGACGGAAGAAGTCTCCGCTTCCCAAACCCATTAGCAATCGCTGCATGTTCTTCAGTCACTGCGCCAAGGAGCAACCTTCCACTGCAAGGGATGGTGGGACATCCATGTTAGTCGGGGAGCATCCGGGAGAAATCCTGCACGCACACCCACAATGTCCGGCCGCGCGAGCCTGGGGGAGAAAAGGAAGAGGAAAATCAATAGGAAATCCAGCCTGAGAAACGGCCGAGGTGTCAGTAATGAGCCACAGTCCCAGTACAAAAGACTCTTTGCTCGCAAAGGTTTTGCCAGGCCCTATTCTACTGCACTGCTGCACAGCTTCTGACGTGAAGCCAAGATTAAGTGAGAAAAATTGAGATAGCTGCCTGCCTTTTAAGGCTCCCTGCCAGAGAGAGCTTCCCAATATCTATTATGCAACAGATCTGATCCTCTGCCATGAGTTGTGAGAACTAAGTCAGATTTATTCACATGGAGAAAAGTGCTTTTATTTTCATTAAGTCTCATTTAAGTGTGATGTATACAAGCGAATTTCTTACAATCAACATAAATTTTAATAACTGACTAGCTCAGTCAAAGGAGATACTTTTAAAAAGGAAAAAAAAGTGGTAAAACACACAGGGATTTATCGCAAATGTTACTTAAGTTTAAGATGAGGTCTTATTCATACTTCAAAAATAAAGACTGAAATGTTGTAGAAGAGGTAAAGATAGTCTAAAAACTTGAGTGGAATATTTTTGATTACTAGTAAGGAATAAATTTAGATTTCTTCTGTGGCCTTGTACAAGTTGAAGAAAAAGCAAAGGGTCATTTCCCCACATTCTCTTATGCCATAGAATATAATTGTGCATATGTTACAAGCAAAACTGTTCGCATTAATGTGGCAAACTTTATAGTCATCAATAATTTATGCAAAAATTTCTCATCATTTGGGCTGCAGAATACATTTCTTCATCAATAAGTGGAATATATGATCAGACCTTGAGCAACATTGTGAGACATAGTAAAAATGCTCTTATTTTCTCATTCAGAACATTTAGAATTTATTTTCTCAGTCAGAACATTTAGAATTCCCAGGAGCAACTGTCTTGGCTTTTATAAGTAGTGACTTATTCAAAGAATAAAAATACATGTATTTTAACACTAAAGTACATTTTATTGTTGAAATTATATACATGCTATTGTTAATATATATAAAAGTATCCAAACCTAATATCTTAGATTAGTCAGTAAAACTAAGAGTAATAGATATATTATAACATATTAACATTTTAAATCATCAAGCAGCATGAAAGGTAAACTGCAGGAACTATATCTGAATCTTTTAAAATAACCAACAGAGATTAGGTTAAACCTTATCAAAATAAGATCATCTCTTGTTTGAAGGACATCTCTTTTTTTAATAATGAGGGATATGAGTACTATTTCCTCAAGATAGCAAAACGCTGTAATGGTTCCATTCCACTACACTGATTTTTTTCAATTTATGTTTCCTTAAGTCTTTATAAAATAGTGATTTGGAAATAAACCTACATTTTGCAAGGGCATTACAGTTGCATTTTAAAAGATGGAGGCATAACTGCAGTGTCAAAAGTAAGTATCATGAATGGCTAGTTCTGCAGGGTAGCAGGCAATTCAGTCGGCTAATCTGACTGTTGGAGCACTTTTAAAAGAACACCTTGTGCTAGGATCAAGGGTATCTAGCGACTCCTTCAGACCATATTTAAAATATCTTTTGGAAGGCATGTGCAGCCCAATATGTTCAGTCTTGTATTTGCTGCCTCATTTACCGAATTAAATATGTTCTTTCCCTTTTTGATCATAGCATAGATACAATGACTGCCAGGGAAACAATAAATAGTCTTATTTTTTTACATCTGTCAATACAATACAATACAATACCCCAAAATAACATGTTTTATTGTGATTTACTCAAAATGCTGCATTTTGCTACGTAGTTGGCATTTAATAGAACCTAAAAAATAAATTATTTCAGAACTACTTGTTCATATATTCTGTCCACATTGGTATCTGACATTGCGGTAGTAACCTCTCCTTAAAACTGGCATTCTAACTAATTTATGAGGGATTATTTACTGGATATCTGGCTTCAAAAGTGAAAGCTTAAGCTTCGAGATTCACAATGTTCTTAGACAGTAAATTAAAGAGTTTTAAGACTGTCTTAAGTTGTTCTTACTATGAACTATTTTTGCTCCTATGCTAAACTAGATTTATTTATACACACATCAACTGATCTAAGAGGTTTCAACACAACAGTCAGCAAGCAACTCCACCTGTCCAATTGAACTTCTGCAAGAGAAACCTTTCTTCAGGACCGTGGACAGCACCCCAGGCACAGAGATTTATTCTGGAATAGTACATGAAAGTATTGATATGAATTGGTAATGTAATGACATTTGAAGTAACTGTGTACATTTCTAGTACACTGAGTCTGGGAATCTGAATGATTGCACCATTCACACTGTCAAGAGGACTATTTTGTCAATTGTGTCATATTTATATTTCACTGTGACTTACTGGGATTGCTTGGTATAGTAAGGATGTGCAAACATGATCCTTTTCCAAGGCATACCTCTACAAAAGCCACTTATATTAACTGTGAGTTCCCTTATGAGCAATAATTTGTCTCTCTGTACAAAAATTCCATAAAAGACCACCAAGAATTCAGAATATTGAATAACATGCTGTCAATGTTCAGTGGCTAAAGACATTTCTAAAATGTACAATTAGTTACTGCTTTCAAATTCTCCACCTCCAGTTTTCCATCTGTTATCAGGATAATCATATTAATTTTTTTCTCATTAAACTTTACTCATTCCCAGGACAAAAATAAGCTTCCAGATACACAGTAACAATAACAGAATTCCTAAAATTACCTCCCTATCCAGAGGATATCTAGTGGTGTGAAAGATACCTTATATATAGTAATTTGGAATTATCACAAGTTTTTCTCCAATGCTAAAAACATGCATCATAGTTCTGGAACTATATGAAGGACTGATAAAGATACTGTATAGTCATGGATCTGATATTTTTCTCTTAAAAGTGTCAGTTCTGTAATTTGCTCCTTTCCTAGAGAAAAACAACTTCATTTGGTGTCATATGATTACATGCATTTAGATAGTGAAATTTATATACTTTATTATATGGTCTCATGTGTTTTCCCCTCATGTTGACCATATGGCAACATTTATTTCTAAGAGCCAAAGCTCTGTAGGTTCCAAGGTCAAAGCAGAGATGACAAACTGAAAATGCACATATATATGCACACAGGGAGTGGAGCTGTGTTTAAGAAGCACGAATAAAAAAGCAAACTACTGTGTGCTAACATGGAGAAATATAAAACCTGTGATAAATTAGCTAAAATAAAAAGGAAACATATCATGCTCATACAAAGCTTATTGCAACAACAACAGGAAGACAAGAAGCCATTAGCTTCATCTTTCACAGTATTTTTATATTTACTGACACTAATGACCTCTTATTCTTGGGCACTATTACTTGAGAAGCAATTTTAGTTTCCTATCCACCCAGTGAAAATGAATCTTATTCTAGTTAGCTGCCACCTGCTGGGGCATGTACAAGTGTGTAATAATCCTAACAGCAAAATCCTTAAAAGACAAAGCTTATACCTTTTGCAAGAAAGAAAAACTAAACATCAAGGACCACCTAAATTTCAAAAGTTCTTGTTATTTCTACATTTAAATTTTTCTCATGGAATTCTTTCTAGGGGTTTCATTTGACTTGTCTCTCAAGTCCTGCTGTTATGTGACATTTGAGAAATCCCATCTTATAGTAACACCTGACCTATTCTCCCATGCATGTGGTCTGTTGTATTGCTGCTAAGCAAAAATAAACAGGCTGTTCATCCATGGCGTTTGAAGTGCCAGAGAATGAAGTCAAAACTAATACTGGTTCAAACCACACTGTTGCATACTTCACTCTTAACTACGAATGCTATTGTGATCTGATCTCTTGTGATTCTGCAGGCATTTATGCTCTTTAATGACATTTGAGTTTCAATTCATTTTAAGATATCTAAAAGAAGTCTACTAAATTAAGAAACTGAACTGGAACAGCTGTAAAGGGCCTGAAATCTTTTCTTTTTCAAATTTCAGCCTGTGCCCTGTGCCATACTCAATGGAGTTAAAGAGGGGGGAAAAACCAGGTAATATTTCTAGGGACCCCTTATTTTTTCATATCCTTCCTTCTGCATACTTAATTTCACTTGCTTCACTAGTAAGTTCCTAGGGCCAATAGAAGCTACTTTAGTGGTTCCAGGAATGGGTTCTAGAAAAAGTTACAAGGTGCTGAACTTAGACAAATCAAGGCTGAAATAGCAGTGTCTCCCTTGCAGCAACTAAAGATTGAGATTCAAAAGATCATCTCATGTGAAATGAAATGACTCCTCAGGGTAATTTCTGATAACACCATACTTACAGCACGAAGATGAAGGAGTAAGAGAAGGTTAATCGGTGTGTTAGCAAAAGGAGAAGAGTGGCAAGTTTCCTAATACGACAGAGTCCCTAAACTGAAAATAATGATCTCAAGCCTCCACTAGATAGTGTTGGTTGGTAAAGAACTCCCCCTTGGAAAGTGGAGGGGGGAAAATGATCAGGGGACGCAGAGTCATTAAAAGTTCTTGGCGTTTATGATCCACCTGGTGACACTGCTCCCCTGACCCTAACGGGGCGCCCTCCGAATTTTGCTAGCGGTTACAGGCTCCGTCCAAAGAACCCTCTGGACTTTTTCAGCACCCCGCAATAAGAAGCAGGGTTAGGGGAAGGACCGGGCGCTGCCAAGGATGCTTGGGGAGTCCATCAAGCCCGGCGCCAGACACACACACACACACACACACACACACACACACACACACGCACACGCACGCACACACACACACATACACACACTGCTCGTGGCTCCTGGGTCTCTCTCTTCACCTCGCGTGCCTCCCCGTCGCAGAGGCCACTTCCTGACACGTCCACTTCTTCTCAATTATTTGATGGCGAGGATGCAGGAGCCCGCAGCATCCTTCCCGGGAACTGGCCGAGGCGAGCGGGACGAAGCCCCCCAGTCGGTCGCCGCGACCCGGTGCAGCGGGGGCCCGAGCGCACCCGACTCCGGAGCGTCGCTCTTCGCCTTCTTCCTTTCCGGGGCGGAGAAAAATGCCCCCCGCGCCCACCCGGGCGTCTCTGGCGCTCCGGGGACCAGACAACCTGGGGAGGCGGCGGGGAGCTGAGGCCCCCCCCAAGTCTCGAGGTGGGGGAGGTGGGGCGGGGAGTTCTTACCTTTGGCCGGGGGCGAGGTGGGCGGGGAGGGGGAGGGGTGGTCCTCGGGGCGGAGCGGCCGGAGGAGGTCGGCCGGGCTGGCCCCGGCTCCGGGAGCGAGCAGCGCAGCCGCGGGCGCCGAGCTCAAGTGACGGCGGCGGCGGAGCCGGGGACCGCCGAGCCGCGGTGGCGGCGGCAGAGACGGACACGCCTCCTGGCGGGGGTTCCGCGCCTCTTGCTTTAAAGGCGCCGCGTTCCTTTCCCCGCGGCCGCCGCACGCTCCGGCCGCAGTTGCCGCCGCTGCCGCCGCCGACGGGGAGCTGCGCTCCGCCGGGGACAGCAGGAGGGAGAGGTCGGTCGGGAATCACCGAGCCACCCTCCCCCGCTTCCTGTTTAGACGTTAGGAACCCACAGGACCTGGACTTCGTCTCTTCAGCCCACCCCCGCCTCCTCGGCGATGGGGCGGGGTGGGAGGGGGTGGTGGTGGTGGTGGTGGTGGTGGTGGTGGTGCGGGGACCCGGACAGGGATGTTCGGGCACGGACTGATGCGAAACGCCGAGCAATGTGCCCGCCTGCATGGGGGCCAGAACGTGTAAAGAGTCCGAACACGTTGGGTTCTGGGTGGCAGCTTTTATATCTCTCCGAAACCATAGCAACAAAACTTAGATGCTGCCAAGGAGCCGCTGGTTGTATCCAAAGTAGGTGGTCGCCTAAAACCAAAGATTATTTCCCTTTTTAAGTAAGCCAGGAAGATCTTGACCTGTGCTTCAGCCCCTCTTCCGAAGCGCGGGTGCAAACTACCCGTGCGCTCCCCTCCATCACCCTCTCCCAAGCCCCCACGCTGCCTGTACCATACCCCCTTACAAGTCCTGAGTCACTGTCACACCGTAGCTATTTCCCTGGGTGATAAACAAAAGGGACTTGTCCATAATTCGATGTGTGGCGAGGGTGGGGGTGGGGGGAAAGGGTAATCTTTTCGTAGTGTGGAGTATTAAAGACCTGATGTCTGGCCCCAGTACCCCTGGTCCCCATCAGAATCCCAGAACTCCCAACCACAAACAAAATTCAGAATGAAGTTGGATTTGAGATCCAATGGGCGCACACTCGAATGTGGAGTAGTCCAACGCCAGGCGACTGCCTGTTCCAGTTCTCTAAAGGAATTTTAAATTCGGCTAGAGGTGAGGAGCAGTGGATGACTACATTCCTGAATACACCCAAAGGTTGGTTTCCAGAAGGGCCACTGCCAGCAGACAGCTTGCTGCCAGCAGTGCGCTCCAAGTTCCTCAGGCTTCTCAGTAGAAACGATTAGCTTCTGCAAACAATCTCTGATATCTGCTCCTCTGGAGTCAAAAAAGTCAACATCTATTCAATATCATTGCTGTTTTTATCCTGGGCCTTATGATAAGTACTAGAGCAGAGACTCAGCAGGTGTCCTCGGATGAAGTTGGTGAGCAGAGATTTGCAGGCTAGGAACCATCAGTGTGACTGAGCAGGAACAGGTAGGGTTTGCTGGGCCTTGCAGACAATTCTCAAAATAATAATAATAATAATAATAATGCATAAGGAAGATTCCAGGTGAGGTCTCAGGGCTCTGTGGGTCTTAGAGCATCTCAGATCCCAAGATACTCCAGTCTCTCTTTGGGAAGGTTCAGAAATTCAGAGGCTCTGTGTTCTCCAGGAAACAGTCCTCTTGGAGGAAGATAGTCATTTGTCACTTTGTGCTCCCCCAGACATCAGCCCCAACACGCTCACGTGCACACCCTAAGCAGCTCAGAGTTAAGCCTGAGCCCCAGCCTGGATGGGCACTGCCACCCACCATGTCCTAGGGCTAGTCCCTGACTCAACCCATTCTGGAACTCATATATAAATGTAGCTCTGTCAAAATTGGTCCTCAAGCAAAACCACCTGTCTCTCTTCACTCTAGGCCTCTAAGCCCCTTCCATGTCCTACTGCATTACCCAGGTCTTGGAAACTCAATAAAGGGAGATGAGTTATGGGCAAAGGAAAGTCCCTTAGTCATTTAAAGATCCTGGGGATGCTGGGAGTCTCCTATAATTAAGTCAACAGCGGCCTTGTTGTACAGAGTAAATAAATAGTCAATGACTCCATTGTGCCCTCTCTGAGCCAGCAGCACAGACGCGTGACTAGCTCTGGGCGCCTGGACTCCAGCTGCTGTGACCTGCAGCCTAATGGGACCTCGAGGCACCATCAGTTTGGGCCAGGTCCGGTGGGGAGAAAAATGGTTCATTCAGTCCCAGTTCCTAACAGGAGTAATGAGGACAACTTGTCTACAGGCCAAAGATACTCCCTTTGTCATCTGAACACCCAGCCTCTACTCTTCCAGAGTAGGAGGAGCAAAACCCTGGCTACAGAATCAGGTTCCAGCTGATTTTGAAGGATGGCAACTGGCTTTGTTTTATTGATTGAGATCCTAGAGCAAAGAGTGCATCTTTTCCGGCTTTAGGAGATCACCATATGACTTGCCACACAGTGGTGAAGGAAAGAATGGAAAGGGCACTGGATCAGCTTTCCATTTTTTAAACTGCTGTTCGAGACCAGATTATATTTGGGAGAAGAGACTTCAAACCACTCTAAGAGCTATGTGTGTTTTTATCTTTTTAAAGTTATTGTTATTTTGTTTTTTGGAGGGTGTCACATCCAGCAAAGCTCAGGGTTTAGTCCTCACTCTGTGCTCCGTGATCACTCCTGGTGTGCTGCTGAGAAAATACAGGGTGCTAGGATAGAACCCTGATTGGCCCCATGCAAGATAAGCACTTTATGGTCCGCACTATCTCTCTGACCCTTCTATTTGTCTTTTCAAAACTGAATTTTGGACTTATTTTCCAGAGTACTTGCTAGTTCATGTGGCTTGTGAGGAGAAAGCTGGGAGAGGAGAGGAACAAAAGAAAACCATGATGTTGTGACAAACTCATTTCCAAATATCAGAGCTTCATCTGGATTCTAAAGAGAAAAGCAAAAGAGCATCAGACAATATACACTCATCTGATTCTCAAAATATAATTCTAACTACTTTAAATTCTTCATTACTTAAATATTTTTCTTAATATGCCATGTTTTATGAGATTATACTTTAAGGAATCAGATCCCAAGTCTCTTTGGGAACATTGTGGTGAAGACCTTTCTTCTCTGTTTCCCCAGATACCTTAACACTTAATCTTCCATTGCTAAGAAATTCCCTGCCAATCTTATGCAGCAACCACCTGACAATTGGCCCTTTCTTAGTTTCCAAATGTGGTTTGAACTTAATGTGTTTGGGATTTTTGACTCCTGAGGATCCATCAGGGAACAGCCTGACTTCTCAGGAATACTTCTAGAATTTGTTTCTATATTTTGAATATATAGAATTGAAAGTTATTGTTTTGGCCCCTCTAATCTGATCTTCTTTTATGGCAATAGAAGCCAAAATGAAAGAAGTGAATTGCTCACAACGTGTCAGTCTTTTAGCTGTGCATCAGAGTGCCTCCTGTCATTCTGTTTCAAAATTCAGAATCATAGGAAATTAGGGCTTAGAAGAGACTTCAAGAATGTCTACTCCAAACCAGAATCACATATCTTTCATATGGAAAAAAACTGTGCACATAGGAGTGCATTGCTTTAAAACTGCACATAAAAATAAGAGATGCACATAGTCCCTGCAGCTCATTCTGAGCTAATGAGGAGTCCCTGGACTGCAGGCAAAGAACTACCACTCAAGCTCAACAGCATCATTCACAGATGACCAAATTTCGACCAAGAAATAAAAGAATTTACTGAGTCATAAAGGCAGTTGAGGCCAGTTTCAGAATTAGAGACCAGGTGTTCTGATTCCCACCTGTCTTCATTCCCCCGTGTCTTTTTGGCAGTAATTGAACATAAATTACATTGAAACGTTAATAACTCATAACAGTTTAATGGATTTTTCTCTCAGAATAATTAATATCTGCCCTTGAAGGATAGAATTTATGACTTTTTCCCCCTACAACCTTTCAGTGTATGTATTGAGTACATATTATCTGCTAAGCACCACCGTGGTGCTAACAAGACAGCAGTGAACAAACTTAGAACCCTGCCTCACTGAGCATTCAGTTTAGTGGGAAAAATAAACAATAAACAGAAGAAGCATGCATAAAATGCTGCATGGTAGGGAGTGCTATAGAGATAAATAAAACTAAGTAAGTAAATTAGGGTTTGCTGGAAGGACAGGGGTAGAGGAGTATTATTTTATGTAGGTGGCCAGAGTAGATCTCCCTGATAACTTGGCATTTGAGTAGAAAACTGAGGGAAGGGAATCATCCATGTTCATAGATGGAGGAAACTTTAGGAAGAGAAAATGGAAAATACAAATTTGGAACAAATGCAAATTTGAAGCAAGTCTAATAGACCTGAAGAACAAAAAAGGCAGATCTAAAGATGAGACAGGAGATTAAGGAGCAGAGGTTCATGTCCCAGAGAGTTATAGATTTTTCTCTGTGGGCAACAGAGAATCCAGGGAGAAGTTTAGACTAGAAAAGTGGCACAATCAGACACAAATGTAAAAGAACATCTCTGCCTGTTATTGAGATAGACAAGCACAGGTTAATTAAGGACCAGAGTAGAAGCAAAGCAATCAGGAGACTGCAAGAATGTCCAAGGTAAGAGCAAGACCAAGTCAGTGACATGGGGATGATAAGAAGTAGTCATATTATCCATATGTTTTTATGTTAAATGAAGAGAATTTGATGATGGATCAAATGAAAGATAATTCTAAGATTATTTACTTGCACAACCTAATAGTGAAGTTATTTATTGAGATGAGGAAAATTACAGGAGGATGAAGTTTGAAGGCTATCCGGATTCAATTCCTCCACCCCTCTCGGCGAGCCTGGCAAGCTACCAAGAGTATCTCGCCCGCACGCAAAGCCTGGTAAGCTCCCTGTGACGTATGTAATATGCCAAACACAGTAACAACAAGTCTCACAATGGAGACTTACTGGGCCCACTCGAGCAAATCGATGAACAATGGGAGGACAGTGCCACAGTGCAGATAAATAATGAGTAAAGATTTGGACATATGCATTTTCATGTGCATTAGATATCCAGGGAAAAAAGTGTAAGTTTTTCCACAATAGATCTCCAGTTCAAGAGAGATACATACATTTGCAAGATATCAGTTATTGAAGTTATACTATAAATGAAATAGTAACTGATAATATGAACAGATAATTGAGTTCTCAATATTGAGCATGGAGACATTACAAACTACAGGCAATGAGGAGACATAAATAACAACAACAAAGGAGATGAAAGAGGAGCATCCAATAAGGGAGAAGAATTAGGCATGTTCTAGAATCCTAATAAGCAATATATTCTCCCAAATGATTACTTATTTATCTATGTTAAATGTTGCTAATAGGTGAGATGAGTAAGTGCTAAGAATTGACTGATTTCATGATGTGGAAGGAAGGTAATGATGACCTTGATGAGAGAGGTTTTGGAATACTGATAGAAATAAAGCATGTCTGGAATAATTCCAAGGGAAAAAGGGAGAAATCAAAAATGGATAACAAGGCAAATTTGTTTGTTTTTCCCCTGCTAAGAAACTTTGCTCCTGCATGGAGAGGAAATAGGGCAGTATCTGGAGGGCAAGGTGGAGTAAATGGATTTTATTTTTTGTTCAAAAGAGAGTACTACATGTTGGTATTCCAAGGGAAATGGCAGTGTGGTAAACTGATACTGAAGAAGAGATGACTACATATCCATAACTAGTTAAGATAGGATGGATCTAGTTTATACGTGGAGAAGTTATTCTTAATGTGAAGGGTAAATTAATTCAGTAATAAATGGGGTATAATAGAGGGAACAGTTATAAATTAGTTTCTAAATGTGGTGCTGAGTGGATGCTTTTCCTATATGAGCATCAAAACCTGGCGCCAGCTGTCTAAGCCATAGACAGCTTCCTTGCCATCTTTCACTCCCACCATCCTAATTCCCATGCAGATATTGACTTGCTTGTTCCCACTTAAGAGAAGTGTAAAAGTTTTTTAAAAGAAAGAAGAATAGAAACAGAGAGAATGTGATGTCCTCCTGGTTTTTATTATTTTATTCATGAAATTGAAATAAAAGACTAAATTAAAGATCATCACTGGGGGAGAATGTATTTAATTTTTAAATAAAAATTTTTGGAAGTGGGGAAAAATGAAAGGATAATCAAATCTAATGAGATATTAGGCCAACATTCAGAGCACTTTAAGTCAATGGTCAAAACATTAACAATGAAACATTAAAGCAAGTTTAATTTTCACCTTTAGATACATCTGCACACAAACAGAGGTATGATGGTTTGATTAAATATGAAGTCGATGGACCAATAGAGAGTGAAGTGGAAAATCTAGCCCCCAGCATTCCATACAGTTTCCTCAGCCAATCAGGAGTGATCCCTAAGTGCAGAGATAAGAGCAAACCCTGTGAAATCCTGTGAACAGAGTAAAGCAGGGACTGGCCCAAAACAAAAACTAAAATGAGAAATTGAGAGCTGGAACAATAGCACAGTGGGTAGGGCATTTGCCTTGCATGCGGCCAACCCGGGTTCGATTCCCAGCATCCCATATGGTTCCTGGAGCACTGCCAGGAGTAATTCCTGAGTCCAGAGCCAGGAGTAACCCCTGTGCATTGCCAGGTGTGACCCACAAAGCAAAAATAAATAAATAAACAAACAAATAAATAAATAAATAGAGAAGTTGAATTTAAGTAGAGTTAAAGTTTTGTAAATATGATAAAGACATGGAGGAGGAGATTTAATGTCAATATAAGAACAGGTTTATATTAATAGTCTCTGAAATCTAATCTGGTTAAGGGAGTGAAGACAAAAAGAAGCAGAGAGGAATAGAAAAGACTGTGAGAATCAGTTGGTTTGCTTTTTGCTAGCTGTTTTGATATCACTGGGGCAATGGAAAGAGAGTAGGAGATGATGGTTTGACAATTGTTTAGTGTGTTCAAATTTAGGACTATGGAGGAAATATAGCTTTTGATAATGATAAAGTCTAGGACATCATTGTTAAAGATAGCGATTAGCCTTATGAAAATACTTAGACCTGAATTAATTAAAATTAAAATCCAGCTCCTTGATCTCACTATGTTGCTTTTATAGTTGTCAGTAGCACGTGTGGCTAATGGCCACCATATTGGGCAACTCAGATAAAATATATTTCTGGCATGGCAGAAATTTCTACAGGGTAATGCTAGAGGAATGGGGGACTAAAGAAAACAACAAGAATGCTCTGGGGGTAACATGTGGAACAGAAAGAGGTTAGAAAATAGTACCACCTGGTGGCCTAGATTTTAAATCCTTTGATCCATTTAAAGGGTTTTCAAAAGAAAAGGTGGGCAAAGATCTGAAAGCAACAAAAGCGCATATGCCATCTCTAGACCTGGAAACCTTTTCCCTTCACCGAAAAGATCTCAAGTTCTCTGAAAGGAATTGAGAGAAGGCGCAACTGGCACACTGAGTTCCAGGGGAGACAAGGAACAGGTTTTGAATTTGGCAAGATCCATAGAAATCTGGAGACAAAAAGTGATACTAGATAACCTGGAAACTTCAGGCTTCTCATAAAGATGGGCATAAAGCTAAAGTTATTGTTGCCAGGCTTCAGAACCCTTAGGTTGTTACCTGGCAGTTTTCCTAGAGGGAATGCCCATCCCTCCCCTAGGGAGATAAAAGTATCAACTTGAGTGTCTTTCTGATTCAATTTCTTCATCTCATCATTGCACATAAAATTGGTACTCCTAATTTTGTTTTGTTAGCTCAATACATTGGTCAGATCTCTAGACATTCTAAAATAATGAAATCATTTGCTTTCGTAGGAAGTCCATTGCTTGACTCAATTTTGTCATGTATCACTTCCCACAGTGAATCTTCTACATTTCAGTTTAACTTTCTCAGTGTCAAAAGTTGCCCACTTAGTAATTTATCTTTCCCCAGACCCTGAAACAACACTGCATTTTCCCAAAGTATTGTAGTTTGATTGTTACAAGAAATAGCACTCACCTTTCCCACAAGTGTAAGTTTAGATTACTAATATTATTTTGTATAGTTTTCCTTTATTCATATCAAGGCTGTTGACAATCTCTAAACCTCCAAGTTCTATTTTAATCTCTCAGTAATTAATTTTTTAGCAAGTTTTTACCAGGTGCCTATGTTTTAAATGAAGCAGGAGCAGTTAAGTAAAAATAAAGACATTATACCTTGTAAGGTATTTCTAAAGCAACACCACAATGTTTATTAGCAAGACTATGATATTTTGACTCCTTTTGTACAAAGCACTAATTCAGAAGCAGGGGGCATTAGTCTAAAATACTCAAGTGCCATGTGAGAGATAGAAATTTTAGCATGAAATATTGCTTATTTGACTTTTATTGTCCTCAGCAAAGGAAAAAATGCCATACAAGAGGCTGGAGAGACAGTACTGTGGTGAGGGCACTTGCCTTGCATGCAACCACCTGTGTTCAATCCTGGCACCACATATGGTTCCCTGAGTCCAGCCAGGAGTAGTTCCTGAGCTCAGAGCCAGAAGAGGGCCCTTAGAACTGCTAGGTGTGGCCCCAAACAAACAAAACCCACACAAAACATTAGAAGGACGGAATCTTATTAGAGAGGTGTATTATTAGGAAGGTGGAATATAATATAAATATTATAAGGATGAAAAAATTTAAAAGGAATTCCAAATCTGATGGGCTAAAATGGCAACTGGACACAGAAGTCCATATCTCCCTAATGCATATGACAGATCACCAGAGAACTGTAGCACTGTAGTACTGTCCTCCTGTTGTCCATCGATTTGCTCGAGTGGGCACCTGTAATGTCTCCATTGTGAGACTTGTTTGTCAGGGTCCTGGCCAGTCGACCCCAGCAAACTGTAGTATGATCCCCCTGGTCGCCGGACTTACTTCCTATAGGAGAAGAAGTGGGAAGGGGAGAAGCCTCTGCCCTGGCCCTCCGCGCACCCATGGACTCCTGCTGCCAATGAGAAAGAACCACGTGCAGGGGGGAAAGCTGGTAGTCAATCAGCAATCTGTTTATTATCTCTCACATAGGGGTTTTTATACACACATTTCAGGGGCAGTCCACATGTATCACACTTACCTTGTCAGGCCTAACATAGATGATGATTTACATCTCCCGCTCTCAGGACCAGGTATATTAGCTCAGGTAGAAGGTAACTATTAACATCCTTCATCCTCAACCAGAGTGCCTGCATATGTGGGGTGCTGAAGCAATCCTTGGGCCCCTGTAAACAGGGCCAGCTCCTTTCAGGGTTAGGATATTTAGTCAAAGTCTCAGGCTGGCTACTGAGAACCCAACAGTTGTTACTGTTTTTGGCAAATCAAATAAGCCATGGGGAGCTTGCCTGGCTCTGCCCTGCAGGCGGGATACTCTCGGTAGCTTGCTGGACTCTCTGAGAGGGACAGAGGTATCGAACCTGGGTCGGCCACGTGCAAGGCAAATGCCCTACCCACTATATTATCAGAGAACTACAAAATAAAAATTCTCAGGAATGTTCTTCACCTACTTTTAATATCTGTTCTTTCCTGAAAACTTAATACCAGGTTTTAAGGAAAGAAAATATTATTTGTATAAATCCCACTCTAGGAATGCTTTCCCACAAATATCATTTAATTCTGAGGACAGTCTTATCAAATGCATAATTTCAAGGAGAATAAAGACAAAACAGACACAGCTCATTTAATTTGCTGGTGAACATGTAACTAAGAGTGGCAGAATAAGTATTAAAGCTTTTGCAGTTTATTGTGCTTGTTGGTACATAAGAAGCATGCAGGACAAAGTGGTATCTTCCCCAGCTCTCTGGCTCTCATCCAAAAGGGTTTCAGATGTGACTTTTAAGCTGTGAAGAATGAAGCTCTAAGGAATAGGCTGGTAATATGGAAGGCTGGTGAATGTAGAAAACCTCAGACTGAACAGATTTGCTTCCTCAGCAAACTCCTGAGAAAAGGATTTATCTGGATCAAGAAATCAGAAGCATCTGCCTCTCAGAGGGAATTCAGCTTTAAAGCAAGTAGAGGGCTCTTCCTCTCAGCCTTTATCAGAGTCCAAGGAAAAGCCTGGAACCCGAGTGTTCTCAATCTAACCTAAAGGATATCTATCCTTTGCCAAGAGGGTAATTCTTGCCGTAAGTGATAACTAAAAGAAAGGAGAAAAAACACTTCTGTTAATAATGCTTCATCTATTTTCTAGTTATTACATCAAGAGAAGAATCTAAATACCAACTACACATACACACACACTCACTCACTCACACACACATATAAACACATTTATACATAAAAGGGCTGGAGTGATAGCACAGCAGGTAGGGTGTTTGCCTTGCACGAGGCCAACCTGTATTCATTCCTCCGTCCCTCCAGGAGACCCCAAGCAGCTACCAAGAGTATCCCACCTGCACTGCAAAGCCTGGCAAGCTACCCATGAGGTATTCGATATGCCAAAAACAGTAACAAGTCACACAATGGAGACATTACTGGTGTCCGCTGGAGCAAATCGATGAACAACGAGAGGACAGTGCTACAGTGCTACTTATAAAAATTTTCTAATTATGTAATTGTCCAGGGACTTCTAAAATTGGAACTGGAGATGACTCTAAGGATATAATGTTTATGGATTGTTTCAATGATGTTATTTTGTATATGTCTCAGCATTCAAACAAACTGATAGCTGATTTAGAATGTTAAAAGAGATTTTATATTCATCTTTCATTGAGCACCAAAATATTCTGATTGATGTAATCATCATAAAAGAAACAGTTGGATAGAAAATTATAGCTTTTCCCTGATAACCCTGCTGAGGAGGTCATCTGTGTTGTAGAAAACTGTTATGAAAAAATTTTAGGAACTAACTCAATAGATCTTTTTCACTTTAATGTAGTGATTCTAATTAGCAGACTTCTCAAATCTTTTATTTCAAGTGAAGATAGCTTCCAAATCTGACATTTATTCAGTTATAGACACTTATGAGGACCTATTTTTCACATTCCTTTCTACCACAAGATCATGAAGTCTGCCAGGTCAGGGCCACCATGGTCTTGTTTGGATAAGCACTATTACAGAGTACAGAACAGAGGTGATGGAATTCAGTTAGGATTTTTATTTCTTTAAATTAAAAGAGGAGGCACCAAGACATAAACAAAAAGGAAAATGAATGGAGAGGAGACTAGAATCAAAAGAAAGGTTCATAAACTGAATATGAATGGAAGAATAATTGAAAAATAAAATTTTATTTTGCAATCTGTTGTCCCAGCCAAAAATCCAATGTCAAACCATCTCAATGCACTTCCAGTTCAATGTATCTTTGTAAACACATGTTATGTTTGAGTAATGAGCAATAGGAATGGGTCACTTAACCGCAACAATATTTTATGCAGTTGATCATATAAAACTCAGAAGCAGATTTAGCCTTCTTTGTGGACTTTAGAGACTAAGGCCTTCCTGGCCACGTTTCCACTTCACAGGCAGAGCCATCCAGCCAAGACTTATTTACAAACTGGAAATGTGCTCAAACACTGTCCCTGATGTTTCGTTTGCTCTCCTATGCTGACAAATTGATAGCTTGAGTGCTATTTCTACAAGACCGGATATGTGTGGATTTGTAAAGTAAAAGAAAAAAATCTGGGAGGATAAATGATAATAAATAATTATGAATAATTTTTCTGGCAAATAAAATATAAAATAGAATAATTTCTATATTTATCTAATTCTAATCATCAAAAGACATGAGCTTCATATTTATATTATATAAGTCCTATTATATTTATAACACTATGATGAATAATTTATGATATAAAATCAAATTGTCAGAAAACAGAATTATGTAGATTAGTCTCAGCTCTATGAAGAAAGAATATAGGACTTTCAAATATTTATCTTACTTTTTTCTTCCTCTATTCATAAATAAAAGAGACTCAAAGGATATACACTTCCAACTTTATAAATTCAATATTAAAATGGATCAAAACAATTCTATGATGTAGCAAAAATTAGACTGGACTACACGTAAGTGTTTTAATTGAATTACATTCAATTGAATCTACTTAAATATAATCACTTGATCACTTGATATCCCTTTACTCATCAATTTGCTCAAGTGGGTGCCAGTAACATCTCCATTTGTCTCTATCACCTGCTAGTGTAGCCCAATAGTGTCTGCTAGCTCCAGGAACACAAAGAGCCTCAAACCGTTTGTTCAGGGTCTTGATGAAGTATGACCATATTGTAGGTGGGTGGCCATGCCATCTTATGACATCACTTGGAATCCAGGTGGTAACAACTCTAGTCCAGTAGTCCTCTTCAAATTGCATTACATGTCCAGCCCATCTGATTTTCGACGCCTTGGCAAACAAGACAGTGTCCCTGATTCTCGGAACTCTGGATTCCTTCTCTCACTTGAGTAAAGTGTGATACTCCAAGCACAACTCTTTTTTTTTTTAATTTTTTTTTACAGTTGTAGATTTACAATTTTTTGTGCTTTGGTTTCAATTATACAATGATCAGATACCCATCCCTCCACCAGTGCCCATTTTCCACCACCATGGATAATATCCCTCCCACCCCCATCCCCCCATCCCTCCTGTCTCTGTGGCAGGGCAATCCCCTGTGTTCTCTCTCTCCTTTTGTGTGTTGTGGTCTGCAAAAGAGGAATTGAGTGGCAAACATGTTCAGTCCATAGTCTACTTTCGACATGCATCTCCCCTCCTGGGAGGATCCTCCAAACATCCTTTATTTGGTGCTCCCTTCTCTATCTGAACTGCCCTTTCCTCTAGGATACCCGGCTGGCCTCTAAGTTATGGAGTAATCCTCCTGGTGCTGATCTCAGCTATTCTTGGGTATTAATCTCATACTTTGTTACTTTATATCCCCCAGATGAATGCAATCTTTCTATGTCTATCCCTCTCTTTCTGACTCATTTTGCTTAGCATGATACTTTCCATATTGTACCACTTGTATGTAAATTTCATGACTTCATCTTTTCTAACAGCTACATAGTACTCCATTGTGTAGATGTACCAAAGTTTCTTTAACTAGTCATCTGTTTGTGGGCATTCAGGTTTCTTCCAGTTTCTGGCTATTGTAAAGAGTGCTGCAATGAACAAACAAGTGCAGATGTCACTTCGACTATACATTTTTGCCTCTCTGGGATATATTCTCAGGAGTGGTATTGCTGGGTCAAATGGGAGCTCAATTTCTAATTTTTTGAGAATCGTCCATACTGTTTTCCAGAAGGGAAGCACAGCTCTTTTGATTCCACTTTGGTTGGCCCGAATAGCATTCTCATCCTGTTTTCATGGAGTCCAGGCCTCTGAGGCATATATTAGTGCAGGGAGAATGGTGGAATTGAAGAGATGTGCCCAGAGCCATAGGTTCTTCATCCTCTTAGCTATTTTTCGACATTATTGAAGGTGTTTCACACTGCTCTCTTCCTCCTGCACAGCTCAGGTGCCAGGTCATTTGTCATGTTGAGTTCTCGACCTAAGTACACATAACTTCTGCATTCGGAGATGTTTGTTCCCTTGAGAGAAAATGGAACATCAGGAACTAGTTCAGTTTTCATAAACATTGTCTTCCTGAGATTCAGCTGCAGTCCTACTTTCCACACTCATGGTCTATGTCGGCCAGCATTTGTGCTGCTTGGCTAATGTTATTAGAACAATAGCATCAGCAAAGTGGAGGTGGTGTAGTTGCCGACCGTCTATCTTCACTCCCATTCCTTCCCATGATGTTCTCAAGGATGGCTCTGAATAGTATTGGTGAAATGGTATCACCTTGCCGAACCCCTCTCTTTACACTGATGATCACTTCTTTGTAGAATGGTGAGATCCTGATAGTGAATTCGTAATATAGCTCACGGAAGATTCTGATGTACTGAGTTCGAACGCCCTGTTTGGCCAGGGCTTTGATGAGTGCTTCAGTCTCAACAGAATCAAAGGCCTTCTTTAAATCAATGAACGTTAGACAGAGCGGCATCTAGAACTCCCGAGAAACTTCAATGAGCTTGGTTATCGTGTACATATGGATTATCGTGCTGAATCCTTAGAACCCGGCTTGCTCTCATGGCTGTTCTTCATCAAATATTCTGTCAATCCTATTCAGTATGACTCGAGTGAACAGCTTGTAGACGAAGGACAACAGGCAGATTGGGCAATTGTTTCCAATGTTGTAAATGTCTCCCTTCTTGTACAGTAGAACAGTCCTGCTGGTTTTCCATTGGGATGGAAACTTGCATTCAGACAGGTAGCGCGTGAAGAGCCTATCCAGTGTATTGATGAGTACTGACGGCAGGTTCTTCAGATGTTCAAGTCTGACCTTACCTGGGCCAGAGGCTGTTCGCTTCTTTGACGACAAAATGGCATGTCAGATTTCGGAAGGGAGAATGTTGGGAATGACATATCCATCCTGCAGAATTTGGTATGTGGGCAGGTGGACCTGGCTATCGAAGAGATCTGAATAGAAATCATGGATAATCTTCTTCATTGCCTTTCTGGAAGATGTGATAGATCCATCAGGATGTTGGAGAGTAGTCATCTTGATCTTGAAGTTGGCAAAGGACAGGCAGGTGTTGCAAATACTTTTCCCAGCTTCTGCTGCATTGGCCAGCACTGCTGCTCTTCTCTCTTTGAGGTCTTTTTTATCATTTCTCTGCACTGCTTTGTGAGCTCGGACGTTAGCTTGTACTTGTCTGAGGCTCATACCAAGCCACATTGGCGAATGAGTTGAAGAGTTTCCAAAGACAGACACCTTTATTGGCTATCTCTCTCTCGGCGTTCCTTGCACAATCATGGAGGTGCTGAACCAGTCGATCATATTCCTCATCAATGTCATCAACAATGGCATCTTCCTATGTTGCCTCAATAGTGCCAAAGAGATCCCAGTTGATGGTTGTTCTGGGAGTTCTCTTCTTAAACTTTGCAGCCTTTTCTCCCTGGTCCATGAAGTATAATTTTGCACGAAGGAGATGGTGTTCGATCCCGTTTGAAATTTTGGGACAACAGCGACATCAGTCAGGCAGAACTGTCATCAATTTCGTTGTGGAACTATTCACCGGGAGACTCCGACATCCCACATTTTGATTCAGCCTTCTGGAACTATGAGTTACTATGGATGGCTATGTTCAATATGATGAACTCAGACAGTCTCTTACCCTGTTCATTCCATTCTAGGCCATGGGTCCCAATGTGGAGTTCTTTGGGCGATTTTTTTCGGTATTATCTTGGCATTAAAATCAACAATGATTTTGTAGAAGGTGTGGTCTTCTTTATAGAACTTCTTCAGCTCCATGTAGAATTTCTCGGTTTCTTCTTCATCGTAGTTGGTTGTTGGTGCATAGACCATGAAGATAGAAACTGCTTATTCAAGCATAAGTGTCCGATTCAGGATGTTAGGCTTTTGAATGAATTGCTAAGTTCATGTTGACGAGGACACCCACACCACCAATGCCTCTAGTTTAATATGATTTCTTTGGTAATTTCAGCTAACTGCTATGTGCTGCTATTTTCTAATTTATGCACTCTGACATAGAATTTTATTTTGAAATGAATGTTACCCAAGCAATAAAATGAAAGAAATAATGATTTCTAGGTAGAATCAGAGTCTTATTGCAGTCATTGATGGGGCAAGAGTAGTATCCATGTCTCCAGACTTTTCTTTTTATCCAAATAGAGAAGCACATCTCAAATCAAAAGTTGAGTGACAGGGACCCGAAAGTAATCGAGGGGGTAAAGTGAATGTCTTGAATCCATTTAACATGAGTTTGATCCCTGGTACCACATGGTCCCCCATAAGCACTGCCAGTAAATCTTCTGCTTTATTTGCTGATGATTGGACAATTCTAGTAACAGCATCAGCAACCATCAGATTATGCTCAAAGGGGCCACGACTTTTAGCGCAAATATCAGCAATAAATGGCCCTATTAATATCACCATGAGAAATTTATTGGGCCATTTCTAAATTTCAGCTTCTCCTCTTTCCCAAGACTTGTGTCTTATATAACCTTTTAGAGACTCTGGCAGGTACCTATATTTATCTTTTGCATATAAAATCTGACTGAGAATTGGGGCCAGAAAGATGGTACAGTGGGCGGGGCACTTACCTTATAAGAGGCAAACCCAGGTGTAATCCCTAGTCTCTCATTATGGTCCCCTGAACACTGCCAGGAGTAGTCCCTGAGAGCAGAGTCAGGAGTAACCCCTGAATACAGTGAATGTGGTCCAAAATCAAACAAACCAAAATATCAGAGGAAGGTAAAAAAGCAAATATTCATAGTGTTACATAATTCTTAATCTCTATGTCCCTTAGAGGATATGAGAAAGGACAGCTTTTCACTGAATAACTTTTTACACGGACACTTTATAATATGTGTTGAATACTTTATATTATAACAGCCTCCTAAAACTATCTTTCAAGGAAGGTATAAGGAATCTTGGGAACATTAGACTAATAGTTGATTGTTGGACATCACTCTGCTACTTTCAAACCTTATATTCTCTTCAGTATGGTATCTGACAATAGTTCTGATAACAACAATATTCTTAGAATGAAATGTTTTGGGTTATGAGGAAGTTTCTCTTGACCAAGTATATACTTTGATAATTTGCTCAGTTTAACAACAATACAATCAAAATATCTTCAAAGCAATTTTTTCTTGATTTCTGTAAAAGGGGTTTTATTTACAAGGACAACTCTGAAACACTTTGAAAGCAAACTAATTTTAAGGCTTTATCTCTGTATTTTGTTGAAATGTCTTGTTTATATGTCTGCTTTTTTATATACCATTCATACAAACAACAACAAAAAATTTGATTTCTTTTTGGTTGAAATACACTTTAAGCAGGAAAAAAACCCCTAATTTCCAATTTTATTGACCCTATATATACTCTTCAAGTTCAAAACTGATGTTATGTTTGGCAGTTTTTATTGTCTGCAACATAAAGGCGAGAAAAATCTAAAATTGCACCTTCAAGTATTGAATAGGAAGATGCAATTGATAGAAAGCCAGAAAAGAAGTGTTTTCTAGCTCACTCTACTGCAAAATTTGGAACACCCACATAAGGTTCAGATACTGTTGAAGTTTTCAGAATGGTTATAAGGGCCAAGGGAGATAGTGCAGTAGTGTGGAACACCTAAACACCTACCTTGAAACAATGTGGTCTGATTCAAATTCCAAGTGTTTCCTAGTGTACCAAGTGTTATTCTCGAAACTCTCTGTTTAAGTCTGACAACTCTGCAGTCTGTGATACTTGGTGCCATGGGTGATTTGCAGCCATACAACAAGCAGATGTGTATAAGCACAACAAAATGGCAGACACCCTGGAAGGCGCTACAACTTCAAAGATGCATTAGTGCTGTGGCTGTGAAATGTGACCTCTTATGAGCACACACATGGGCATTTCAGTAATCCTTGTCCATCCAGAACATGTATGCCTCAATTAAATTAGATTCTCAAAGGGCATGTGTGTAAGCACCACAATTAAAGAAGTATAAACCTCTTTGTTTGCACTCTGACCTAGCATATAAACAACCAGAATCTGATGAATTGCCTGGCAAGTACCGCACTAAAATGTGCATGCTGGAACAGAGCAGTAGTACAGTGGGTAGTATATTTGCCTTGCTTGCAGCTGACCTCTTTCAATCCCCAGAAGCCCACATGATCCCTAAGCCTCCAGAAGTAATCCCTGAGTGCAGAACCAGAAGTAAGCCTGAAGCTCTGCCAGGTATGACCCAAAAACAAATACAAAAATTGCAAACTTCTGAGCTAGAGATATATAGTACAGAGGCGAGGGTACTTGCCTTGCTTGCAGCTGATCAGAGTTCTATCCCTGGCAATACACATGGTCTCCTGAGCACCACCAGAGAAGTGATCCCTAAACACAGAGCCAGGAGTGAGCCCTGAGTACCACCAGGTGTAGCCCAAGAAAATAACAACAAAATGTTGTGAGTACAATGACCAGGTCTGTTTGTGACTGAATCATCTCCACAATAACATTAACAATGATGAAGTGAAGAGGGAAAGATGAGGGAACCAAAATACAAAAAGGAAAAAATAGTAATAAATCATAAGATTATAGTGAAAGGGCTTTAATTTACGTACATTTTATATATTCCTTAATAAAAACAGTATTAAAACACATAATTTGAATATAGAATAAAATCATTGAAATCAGGAATTCTAAAAGATTTTAGTTATGTTTAACTGCAGCACTGTGAGACTTGCTGTTACTGTTTTGGGCATATTGAATACTCCATGGGGAGCTTACCAGGCTCTGCTGTGCGGGTGGAATACTCCTGGTAGCTTGCTAGGCCCTTGGAGAGGTATGGAGGAATTGAACCTGGGTCGACCGCATGCAGTTATGTGTACAGAATGTACAATGTTTTCTAATGAAAAATCTAATGAAAAAAAAAAGACAAATAAGGAGAGGCTGCTAAAATCTCAGGGCTGGGACGAATAGAGATGTTACTGGCACCTGCTTGAGTACACAGATGAGTAACGGGATGACAGTGATACAGTGATACAGTGTTCTAATGAAAAATATTGCATAATGCGTTTGGGAGGGTAGGGGTGCTGGGACCCTGGGGAGAGGGAAGGGGCACACTGGTGATGAGCATGGTGTTGTAATTATGTGAATGAGAACCATTACAAATAACTGTGTAGAACACATTCTCGATAATTTTAAAAAATATTACATATTATGGCTATTTGTTACAAATACATTATAATTTCTGAATCTACTTCTCAACCTCCTCTAGCTCCCTCAATAGTATAAACATAGAGTGAATTTTTTCCTCTTTGTCAAAGAAAGTTCTGCAATCTCTAAAGCTGCTCGTTTACTATTGCTGAGCTATCGCCAATAGCTATCTAAAAATGTGGACAGATTTCTTTTCTCTCTAGGGACAGACAACATGTTGCCTCCTCAGTCCAGTTTTCTAAGAGTTTCCTCTCTCAGATCTTGTCCCATCCCAGGTGTAAAAAGATACTTCCTCTATTAATATTCCAACAGCAGTCAAGGTCAGAATAAGTCCATTTTTTCATTCATTTCATGTTAAATTAAATCATCTGTAATTCTGTAATGATGAATTTAGCCATTCACTTAAAGAAGCATACAAAAAAAGATTTCAACCACTCCACTGGAAAAGAAACAACTACCAAATTGTTCTCAGATATGGGTCAAGAACAGGTCACTGTGAATGTAGTTGAACATTATTATGACATACATTCATAATTCCTGGCATTGTCTCCAGTCTCATCAAAGAATGTACAAAGAGGATTTTTAAGATACCAACAGTTTCAACCAACTTATCCGCCTGGCCTATTGCTTCTTTCTCAAGCCTGTTCTCCCATTCATCTTATTTTCAATCACTACAGTAAAACAACAGTTCATTTTATTACGGTTGCAGCATTTTCCCAACAAATCTCTTTTTTCATGTCTCCATAGAGTCTGAACAACCTTCAGATGAATTCTTGCAACATCCCTTTGGACTTCCCACATGGATTCAACCACAATACACAATTATGTCATTTATATCAGTACAAAGAAACCAAGAAAGGTTAATGTTCCAATGATTTAAACAGAGTTCTTTCTGCATCATGCCATTTTATTTCTCTGCAAAGAAGGAAATGCAGTTATAAATGCTCATAAAAGAACTGAACCAAATAAGCCTGGATCATATTACTGATATCAAGTTAAAGTTTAATTCTCAGATTCTTCTTTACTTTTTACAAATACCCACAAAGTTACTAATGTTCTTCTCCACTATATGGATTTTCATTCTATTTAAGTTCTAGAGAGGAAGAGAAGGGAAGAAGATTAGTTCATTTATGTGTGAATGTTTGGTATATAATAACAATAGTATTATTATTGATGTCTCAAAATCCCTAATAACCCCCTTTTGAAAAGAAAATTTAAAAAACTATTTAAACAGTTAACTTCAACTAGTATTTTAGTCTTGTTAGTTTTGGTGTATGTGATTATTTTTCTATCACATTTATGCCAACATTGAAGAATTATCTTACCAGTCCCAAAGATTCCAGGTTGCTGCTTGAAATAGACATACATTTAGCAAGCAGCAAGTGTGTAAACATTTCTATAGCATTTCTGTTTTTCCTTATCTGTCAACTGCAATACCACAACTACAGTAAGAATACGATCTCACAAAAGGAAAGAAGAAGGAAACCTGTGGATTGAACAGAAGCCACCTACTTAAGAAAAATCAAAGCTGTCAGTGAGATATCAAGTAAATCAGCATGAAAGAACATAAATCTAAGATTAGAGATGAATGAGCAAATCAAGTTCCACAAACTAAGTACCAGGATGTTAGCATTATAAATGGAGATGTAGGTACTTGATGCCAAGCACAGGCACAAAAAGATGTGAAGTCACTGAAAGGAATCAGCAATTAAAATTTATCTTCAGTATTAAAAAATAAATTTTCTTATAAATAAAATATCTAATCACAAAAAGATACTAAAGAATATTAAATACCTTTTAGTAAGTAAAAAGGTACACCTAGCAAGCTGTATATTATTTGATTCCAGAAATGGCTAAATTGCAGAGATAGTAAAAAGATCAGTGGTCCTTAGAGGTTAGGAGAGAGAAAGGCCAATTAAGCGGGACACAGAGGACTTTTAGGGCAAGGAAACTAGACTGTATGACACTAAAATGGTATATATTTAGTGCATATAATTTTTTTCTAAACCTATAGAATACACAACACCAAAAGAGAGCCCTAGTACAAACTATGAACTGGGCATGATAATGATATGGCAATAATGTTTATCTATTGAAACTAATTAGTCAGTCTGGTCAGGAAAAGGCTGTGTGTTTATTGGGAAAGGCAGAAGATACACGGGAATTCTCTATATATCATGTTCCATTTTCCAGGAACCTAAAACTTCTCTTAAATGTCTTAAAAACAAGCAAACAAAGAAAGATGATGGTACCAATAAAGTCAAAGAAGACATAGTGGCAAAACTGCTTCAGCGCTGATCCAGAATCTGCGACAAAATCCCAGGTCCAGACTTAGAGATAAAGAAGCAAAACTGAACTAAGAGATGCTATGACTTGAACTGTTTCCCACTCAACTTAATATTTTAAAAATCCTTCATGTCAGGTGTGTTGGCACCTGGAGATGGGGCCTTGAAGATTGACGTAAGGGAGGTCATGATAGTGAAACTCGCGTGATGAGATGAATGATCTTATCAGAAGAGATGCAAGACAATTCTCTCACCAGTTTCTGCCACCCATTATTTGTTCACTCTCTTATAAGTTAGGAATTTGGTAGGTGTTGAGTATATTCAATATTTGCAAATATCCAGGATTTTCAGCAGATGTACTCATGTTTATTTTTGACAAATTGAAAAATATTTAAAAAAGAAAAAAATAAATAAATAAACAGTTAAAAAAAGAAAAATATTTTTAGTAAAATAACATTACATAAAAACATATTAGATTCAGATGTACATCACTAAAAATAAGCATGCATATATTTTTCATTAAGTTCATAGTGAAAGTTCATTCTATCATCTACCATATAATTGTACTCTTTTTTAGAAAGATTAAATGTAAACCTTTTGTAGAATTACTAAAGGCAAGTAAAAGTATTTAGATACTTACAATCCAATAATCCAATTTGCTTTGTGAAAGTGTATTGTTACTTTTGACAAATATCTTTTCTTTAGTATAACAGATGTGAAAATCTTTCAGAATATAAAAGGAACTGAAGAAGTGAATGTACCCACAAGGTCCCTTGACCATTCTGTTTTTAGGGAAAATACAAAGAAAAATAGAGGAAAGAGGAATAAATATGATGTTTTATTTGTTTTTAGAACCCTGTCATTAAAGTCACTCCACAAAAGTGTTGCCCTCTGATTTTTCTATTCTTGGATTTTCTGGATAATGTTCCATAGTCATTATAGCCATTTCTTGCTTATTCTGATGCTTATTGCCACCCTCATTGTTTTCGTCAGTACTCACAGGTTGTCCTAGTGTTTTATTTTTGTTCTTCTCTCAAGGGACACTGATTAGAATCTGGAGACGTGGCCCAGGAAATGGCACACTGAGACTTTATGTCAGGGATAAAGGTTGCCTGTGGCCTTTCTGGCTCTATGATAGGGGACAGCAGGTGTGGGGATGGGTTCAAGTTCCTGCCTCTGTGAAGCAATCCTTATATATGAAATAACAAAATCACTCCCTGTGCTTTGGAACATTCTTCCTTGATGTGATGCCTAAAATAAAATAGCAACAATAACAATGGGGGAAAAAAGCTCTTTTTAAATCAAAGGAAAATTTCAGCCTTCCCATAGTCATCAAAGACCTAAGGACCTTCTAGCCAGGAAGGTGAGTGGGGAGAAAGAGCTATCATGGCAAAAGCAGCAGTTAGAAATCATACTGACTCCTTGGTAGCCCTTTCTAAGGACATTAAATTATGGAATTGCCACCATAGTGGTCTCTGGCCTCTTTTACTCTTTCCAACATGATGGGGTTGTCCTGTAGGGGACAGACTACCCATAGCATTTAGTGTCTAGATACCTCCCAAGATACTTTTTCTTAGAGGCAACCATTCCTTCCCAATACTGTAAATGAGTAAAATGATTTCTTCTATTTAACTAATGTCTTCTAAGTACTAGGTATAATCTCTCATTTTATACTTAAGAAAAAACATGCATGTGTATATTTTACTCCATTTTACAATGACGGCAGGAAGATTCAGAAATAATAAAACTTGCCTAAGGCAGTAAGGCCAGTAAGAGACAGAATGTTTACTAGCCCATGGTTCTATACCGGGGCCCATTTATTAGACCAGTAAGAATGTGGTGCCCTATAGGGTTATAACAAGTAAATAATTTTAAACATTTTTATATCAAATTGAGCATGTATGACTATTATATACCAAACTTTCAGTTTAATTAGTATTTTTATAAGACCTGAAGCTTCAAAGATATTTCTAGATGTAGAAGGCCACTGTGGACTATGTTGCATCTTTCTTGTACTTCATTCTTCTATTATTAGGATAGCACTGTAGCACTGTCCTCCTGTTGTTTATTGATTTGCTCAAGCAGGCACCAGTAACGTCTCTATTGTGAGACTTGTTGTTACTGGTTTTGGCATATTGAATATGCCACGGGGAGTTTTCCAGGCTCTGCTGTGCTGGCGGGGTACTCTCAGTAGCTTGCAGGGCTTTCTGAGAGGGGCGGAGGAATCAAACCAAGTCGTCTGCATGCAAGGCAAACACCCTACCACTGTGGTATTGCTCCAGCAATATTAGGATATTAAGATTTATATTAAGACTTATTAGTATATTAGGATTTATATTAGGATATTAGGATTAATATTAGGATATTAGTAGAGAACTCTTGCACAACCACTTTTATTGGAGTCGCAATTTAGCTAAAATAAATATTTTCTAAAGGCAAATTTAATAAATCATGCTGAATAAAAATAAAAAGCATAGTCAAAGAAAAATAGGTAAAATCTAGAATTATTTGTTTGGGTTGATAAAACCTCCAAGCACTCCATTCCAGTCTCGTTTGATGCTAGCAGAATGGTCAGGACAGCCAGCCTAATATGGATTTGAGCTGGCACTTGCTTTGATTTGGAAGCCTTCTAAGTTCTCTCCACAATCTTGTTCATGGTTCCTTTTCTGGGAAACGACACCACATCTGGCCCTGGTTCTGCTCCACATCAGCTCTGCCTGACATAATAAAAACCTTCTAGGTATTTCTCCTGCAAATCCTTCATACTAATTCTACAGATGACATTACCATCCATCCAAGAGCCAGGATACATACTTGAAGAGTCTTCCCCTGGGGTTTCAATACTGTAGCAATATTATAGATGACTTAAGGTAACTGAAGTCACTTTGCAGATGGATCACCCCTTTGCCCCTTCTTTATTCCTTTATACCAAAACTACTACCACGAATATTTTGAGATGATCTCAACCTTGCAACTGAAATGAGCGCAAGAAACTTACCTCCTTAGCATTCAAATGGTCTCAATATCTGTGACAGCATCTAAGCAAAATAATAATACTTCATGATACTACCAAGCATAAAAAACATAAAATATGCTTTATGATATACCAAGGAGGTTGGAGTTATCACTAATAGGCAGGAGTGTTTTCACAAAAGAGGGAAGTTTATTAGCCAGAGTTGAAGAATTCTAGAGTCTTACCCTAGGTTTCCTCAATTTAAAATTAAATAAAAGTCTATTACATAGTTGATATAAATTTTTTAAATAGAAGCTGAAACGTGGATTCATTTTTGAAACATCCAACTCCATAAATGCAATTCTTTTAAGCCCTTTTATTTAATGTTGTGGGAGTCACATCCGACAGTGCTTGAGAATCACCATGTCTATACCAAGTGGTGCTAAGCAGGTCATACAGTACCAGGTATTGAATGTAGAGATTCTGAGATGCAAGGTACATGATTATCACTTGGGCCAGAACCCCAGTCCTTTCTTTATCTTCCGTTTTTCTCTTCCATTCACTATTCCTATCAAAATGCACAATCCCTGAAAGAGATCTGAAGGCAGTATATTTGAAGTAGTAAATTAACAGTTAGCCTAAACTCCCCAAATGAGAATTCACTGACTCACTCAAAGGTATTTCTCACAAGTATAGTGGGTGAGGGTGCTGCAATTGCAGGAAAATAGTCATTACTCTTTTTGTCACCACCATCCAGTGTAGCTGGTAGTAAAAAGACCTGGAATCACATGGCCTCATGTCATTTCCCTGCTGTCCTTTTAGTTTTGAAAGTAGCTTTGTTTACCTCCTTAAAACAATTTCTCAATAGCAAAGGATATATATATAGATATATGCATATATAGTAGAATATAGATAGATATAGTGGAATATACTTATATATACATATACATGTATGTATAGTGGAATATATAGTAGAATTCCTATAGTGAAAGGTATCCAAATATAGAGACATCTATCCTGCTTTTTCTTATTTTCTACTATGCAGCAAATTCTACAATGAAAAACCAGAAAGAAACAACTCTTCATTGTCCCCATCCTTTTCCATATAAATTTGCAAACCTTCTGGTTTGCCCTCCTATCAAAAATTATTAGTTTTGAAAGCCTGCAAGGTATCACCCCAATTCACCCCATTCTGTCTCCAATCACAACAGAATAATACTATTTGCTTTTTAATAGAACATGACTGTGGTATGGAAAATTCTTTTGATACAAATCTCATTCTGCAAGAAAACATGAATAGTCAATATTTCCTCATGTATCATACTGTTGATCTACAATAACCAATTTATTCAAATAGATTTATTACCTTACTCCAGCCCACTGCTTAGCACTGACAAAGCTGATAAAAATTCACTATATTTATGAAACTACAGCCCTTCTGGTTACATTAAAAAAAACAAGGAGATGCACATAAAGATGTGCAATGAGTATGCTCTTATGTAATGTGAGATGGGGGATCATAGGGGTTGAAACTGACAATCACCTTATGAAACCGACTGCTGGCAAACCTAGTTGAAGGTCCCCTGGGCTCCCACTCAGGAGCTTCTCTATTAAGCAGAAACTGTATATACAAAACTGCCAGCTCCTTCATATCTTTGACAAGTATGTGTCAGTGTTAAGTTCCATTAAATGCAAATTTAATCTTTTATAAAATCATGCTTAAAGCTAATATCACAGAATGTCAATTAGACTTCTGTGTGCTTTTAGGAGGCTGAGTACTCATTTAAAAGTACTCGTTTAGAAGCATCCTTGTGCTATGTATAAAACAGAAATTTCTTCAAAATTAACTAATTGCAACACAAGTCAAATTCCATCTCCAATATGTAAATAAACTATCCCACAATTTGTTTACTTACTTGATTCCTGTTTCCTCTAAAGAATTCTTGTTCTTGAAATCAATTGTAATCAATTTGTTCTGCAGTAATGCTTTATTTAACAGGCACAAGAAATGAGAGATTTTGGAAAAAGGAGGAGTGTAGAGCCTTTAAACTTGAAAAAAAATCAACCATAATAACATTATTATAAATGTTTTACATATATTGGCTACTTAGAATATACCATTTTAAATAGACTTTAATTCTTTCTCTCTTTTTGAAAAGTACGTAAAACTATTTTTTTCACTTAACAGAGGGATAAATTAAAGCTACAAGACTTTCTAAATTGTAAAAAGATGATAACAGAATCTGTGTTCTGAGCATCCACACAGTGTCAATTAAAGTCTTTTGAAAATATGCTTCATTCTCTGCTTTAAATAAATCACATATTAAAAAGTGTAAAAGAAATATGTCAATGTCAAAAATTTTTAACAACAGCTTGAACTATCAGTGCTGTTTTGTTATTTTCTGTTCATTAAATATGACATGTTGCAGTTCCCAACACCTGTAATTCCATCATGCCATGCTGTTCTTGTTGGTGCACTTTAGTATTGAATTGACACAAAGAGTCCCTGGACGGTTCTGAGACACAGAAAATCTCAAATAATAAAGGGTGATAAATAAAATCTCAAATAATAATAAGTCATAATTTTCACTCAAAATATGTCAAAATATTGAATGTGATCAAAGTAGAGAGAGAATAATGTGGAAATCATCTGCTCCACAGGTAGGGGAAGGTTGTGGGATGGAGGTATACTGGGCTTGTTGGGGGTGGAGAATGGGCACCGGTGAAGGTACGGGTGTTTCATTGTATGACTGAGACTTAGACCCGAAAGTTTTGTAACTGCTCTCACAGTGATTCAATAAATAAAATTATAAAAAATTAAAAAAAGGTGGTTTTTCTGCCATTACTTTTTTCCTGTCGATATCTTTTAAGTCTTGCTAAGATTTTATCATGATGTTTAACTTCACATAAGACATGAATAAGCATTTTGCTTTATAAAGAAAATCTTGCTTTGGAGTGACTAAGGATATTGAGCCTTGACTATTCATAGGTGACTTGACAGGTAGGATTGTAAACAGTGTCTTTAAAACTATCTACAAAGGGCTCTTTCTGGATTTTGGTCACTGTTTCTTCTGAGGTGCAGATGCTTTTTAGTTGAATGTAGTCCCATTTGTCTATGTTTGTTTCCACTTGCTTGTTCAGTGATGTTAAATTCATAAATATGTCTTTAACCTCAATGTCATGGAGGGTTCTGCCTACATTTTCCTCCATGTGCCTTATGGATTCAGGTCTGATATTGAGGCCTTTAATCCACTTTGATCTTACTTTTGTGCCTGGTATTAGAAGTTTGAGTTCATTTTTTGTAAGTTACTGTCCAGTTTTCCCAGCACTTGTTGAAGAGGCTTTCCTTGCCCCACTTCACATTTCTTGTTCTTTTATCAAAGATTAAGTGACCATATACTTGAGAGCCTGTGAAAGACTATTCAGCTCTGTTTCATTAGTTTTTGGGTATATTTCTCTTTAGAAACCAATCTGTTTTAATTACTGCTTTCAATGTTGGTGGGAATGCTGACTGGTCCAACCTTTCTAGAAAGTAATATGGGTATTCCTCAAAAAACTATAAGTTGAGCTTCCATATGACCCAACAATACAACTCCTGGGAATATATGCCACGGGTGCAAAAATGCACAGTAGAAATGACGTCTGCACCTGTGTGTTCATTGCAGTACTGTTCACGATAGACAAAACCTGGAAACAATCCTAGTGCCTGAAATAGATGACTAGTTAAAGAAACTATAGTACATCCACACAGTGGAATACTATGCAGCTATTAGGAAAGATGAAGTCATGATACCTCCTTATAAGTGGATGGACATGGAGAGTACCATGCTAAGTGAAATGTGTCAGAAAGAGAGAGACAAACATATAATGACTGCACTTATTTGTGGAATATAAAATAACATGAGACTAAACCCAAGGACAGTAGGGACAATGGCCAGGAAGACTTCTCCATGGTTGGAAGCCTGCCTCATGAGCAGGGGCAGAGGGCAGTTGGGATGGAGAAGGGATCACTAAGTCAATGATGGTTGAAGGGATTGTTCAGGATGGGAGATGTGTCCTGAAAGTAGATAGAGGACTCAACATGATGGTCTCTCAGTATCTGTATTGCAAACCATAATGCACCAAGGTAGAGAAAGAATAAGAAAAAAATTGTCTGCCATAGACGCAGGGGGTGGGGTTGGACAAGGGAAGCAAGGAGGGATACTGGGGACATTAGTGGTAGAAAAACTACACTTGTGGAGGGATGGGTGTTCAATCATTTTGTGACTGGAACTCAATCATGAAAGCTTTGTAACTGTATCTTACAGTGATTCAGTGAAAAAAAAAACCCTATCTATAAAGAATATAGTTTGCATAAGCAGTGTTTCTCAAAGTGAACCATATGTTGAGCTGGAGCAATAGCACAGCAGAGAGGGCACTTGCTTTACATGCGACCAAATCTGGATTGTACCCCAGAACCCCATATGGTTGATGTCCTGGAGCACCACCAGGAGTGACCCTTGAGTACAAAAGCAAAGCCTAGGCCCTGAGCACTTTGGATATGGCAAAACAAAAAATAAAGTGGATGATGCCATTATTTTTCCTTACCTGTTGCTGGAACAATCCGAGGTGAGTGGTAGTAATAGACTCAGGTGAAACTGAAGGAGACCACTTTGTGCTTGAAGGTTGAAATTTAAATCTATTCATGTTAGAACATATGATGCTGCCTCATAATTAAAATATACCACCTTGCTTCATTTAAACACTGAAGAAAGTGACACAACAACTTTAATTTTTATTTAGTTTCAGGGTGACATCCTATGGTGCCCAGGATCTCTTTCCCTAGTTCTGGGCTCAGTGGATTATATGCCGTGCTAGGGATGAAACCAAAATATTGCTGCATGTAAGGAGTATTTTAAAACTGTGCTAAATATTACAATATAATATTATCTATCTTAATAATTTAAACCACAAATGTCATTTTAAAAGTATTAATAATTTTATTGAACAATTAATGAGAAATATCTAACATATACAAACAGCACAAAGGATCACAACAATCCTTAAAGATTCAAAGTGGAACTAGTTAGCATCTTTGCTACCAGAAGTATCCTATCTCTATCCCATATTAGTTTTAAATGATTACAAGACATATTGATACATATAGATTATATCGATGAAAGGTATAATTTTCACTAAAGTGATTTCCGGCAAGCTTGTGCCTACAAGATCAAAGTAGTCCGTAGAAAAGTAAAACTGTCTTCATGCAATTATTTTTAGAATCTGTCTGAATTGCTGATGGAAGTTGAATCAAGTGGATCTCTGCCCTTTAGACATTTATAGTCTAAATCAGGCAATATTATTTATATGCATAAAAATCTGCTAACTAAAGAATATTCATCAATCACATAGTTAGAAAATTAGTATGGCTTTTATCACAAGGCTATATAAAATGTATCCAAAGAGAAAATTTGCAAAAGTATTATAGATCTATCTTAGCTCAGGATACTCTAACAAAATGGCAGGGGCTTTAAATAGCAGACATTTACTTCTCACAGATCTGGAGGTTCACATGGTCAGATTTTGATGAGAGCTCTCTTCCTGACTTGTAAACTAATGCTTTGGTTCACAGTGTACTCTCTCTGAATGTCTTAAAAGGAAATTAGTCCCATTGTGAAGACTCTTCTCAACTAAACTTGGGTATCACTCAAAGGCTTCACCTCCTAAAACCATCACAAATATGTTGAGAGCTTCAACATATGAATTTGAGGGACAAACATTCAGATCATAACAAGATTAAAGAACTAATTTTCATGATTCAATGGTAGAAGTGAACTTTTATCATTTTCAAAGCATATTTATTTATTTTTGACTTGGGGGCTATACCTAGTAATGCTCAGGGGATCACTTCCAGCTCTGCACTGAGGAGATACTCCCAGGTTGGGTAACAATGCAGTAGGAGGGTCCAACCCAGTACTCTTGCATGCAAAGTGCATGCATGTACTCAGCACAATGATTTCTCTTTAACTCATCATAGACCACTCCCCCCAACACACACACATTTTGATTTGTTTGAGGTCACATCCAGTGATACTCAGGAATTACTCCTGGCTATCCATTGAAGAATCATTCTTGGTGGTTCTCAAAGGGACCAATGGAATATTAAGAATTGAATCTCCGTCTGTTTGAACTGAAGCAGGGTAGGTTGCATGCAAAGCAAGAACCTTACCCACTGCACTATCTCTCTGGCCATATGGATAAGGATATAAATCAAGTAGTAGAGCATTTTCATGGAAGAATCCTGATTGGCATTCTAGTTAGAACCAGATGATCTCTGAACCCTGCTAGGATAGGCCTGTTCCACAATCATTGACTGTTGTGGACCCTGGTCCTGTACAAACAACACTTTCTTAATTTCATATTGGTAACTATTAAACTTCCTTGTGTGAAGCAGATACACACAACATTCACACACAGACATACACATACACAAACATACATAAAACACATCAAAGAAGATTTAGTTAACTTGAAACCATTCTAAGATTAAGTCAGTATTTAATGCTGCTCACCTCTTTTAATCTTTTGACGTAGGATAGACAAATCCTCTTAAACCCAGTTTCTTTTTAAAGTGCAACAAAATTGTAGACCCTTAGAAACCAACTAAAGCAGGTAGGTGAAACTGATAATTGTCAATAAGGACCTTGGATTCTTCTTAAACAAAGATAATGAAAATAAATCAAATTGAAAGATAGAGTCACAGAAATAGCTATTTGAATTCTGCCTTCATCTTCTAAAGAACGTTATTATCTTTGACATGAAAATAATATTTTCTCCAGTGGAAAGCTAAATTTTGAAAAAAAATTGAAGATGATTGAATGATTTTGATAAAGGTTGGGAAACATTCCATTTTTAGCAAACTTTTTCCCTTAATACACAGGTAAGAATTCCAAATGTTCCTGGTATATTTAAATGTAGACAATTTCAAGACCTAAATGTTTAAATTAAAAAAAAATTAATGCTTCACAGAATATATATGTCGTTATAGTTTGAAGTTATAGATAATGATCAACTAGTCTTTAAGGAAAAATCAGAAGATAAAGAACTTGCACACTGTTCAATTTCTTGAAGATATTCATCTATTTTAGAATATTGAGGCTATTTCTACATAGAATTCTGATTTAGTTTATATATCTATAAATTTTGGGAGCACTGACCAACACATTTGAAAATAAACATGTTAGAAAATAAAGAAGTCTGTATCTTAGATATCTTTGAATTCCACAACCTAAATTTAATATAAAAAGTGAAAATATTAAATTCTATGAATAGCAAATCTAAAGTATAGAGCATTTAAAACACACTAGAATTTTATATTTAAATATATAATACTAAAATAACCTCATATTTAGCTAAAATTCTACCTTTAATGATAAAATTTATTTTCCAAGTATATAAGACTTAAGTTGCTATTATTAATGTAGCACTGTAGCACTGTCCCCCTGTTGTTAAACTATTTGCTCAAGTGGGCACCAGTAACATCTTCATTGTGAGACTTGTTGTTACTGTTTTTGGCATATCAATACATCACGGATAGCTTGCCAGGATTTGCCGTGCGGACGTGATACCCTCAGTAGCTTGCTGGGCTCTCCAAGAGGGGCAGAAGAATCGAACACATGTTGGCTGGGTTTGATCGCGTGAAAGGCAAATGCCCTACCTGCTGTACTATTACCCCAGCTCGTTATTAATGTGTATGACTAAAATATTTAAGTGACTGAGTATTTCAAACATCATTCAAACTAATTGAGTGATTTTTTCTAAGCAAGACAAGTAAAACTAACCCATGTTTAAACAGTCTAAATCTAAAACTAACTTAGAGTCTAGAAATTGGTATTGTTTTATTTTTCAAGAGTATAAATTCCAAGAGGGTCTTTTTGTTTGTTTCCTGTTTTGCTAACTCCTGTATTTTTAGCACCTAGAGCAAAGTTCGGCACATGGTGGGAATAGAAAATTTTTGTTTGAAGAATAAATTGTATGCCAGTTCTATTTCTGGAGTTGATCTATTATTCCTTTCTTTGGAAGATCAGATTTCTGTAACATGATTTTTCCCTGTGTTGCAGACTTGTCTTTGTCTCAAAGATTAAATTTCTGTAAACAGTCATATGCTCTATTTTTAGAATAAGATTTTATTATATAATGTTGCTTTAATCATTGCAAGATCTTTTAGAAAGCCATGGTTACTTGGATATACTTAAGATAAATTGTTCCTTCCTAAACTTCCTCCTCTAGGAAGTTAACTGGCTAAGTGCAAATGTACCAATTTATTCAGCGTAAGTAAGAGACTGAGGTAAGCTGAAATTTTTAAATGTTCAAAGGATTAGCATTTAAAAAGGCATGCATATTACTAAATATTCTTAAGACTCCTTGCATTTAATTTACCGAGAATACTTTTAAATATTAGTAAAATAAGATATTTTAAAATATAAAATAAGGAAATAATAAGGATTAGAAAGCCACAAGTTTAGTATATTTACTGACAAAAGAAATAAGTCAAATACTGCGTGGAGTTCATCTCCTTCAGGACATTTCAGAAATCACAAAAGTGATATAAGATTGGATATTTTTCTATTACCTAGAATGAATTCTTACTTTTCTTGTTTTATAGAAACTATGTTTAGAGACGCCGCAGACATTCTTCAGCTAGAGTCCATCTGTTACCAGAAGCAAAGATCTAAAATATGTTTCAGGTATGTCTTTACACTAAACTGCTTCCTTTTCATCTTTTAAAACTCTATATTTACTCGTTTTTTTTAAAGCTGCATGGTTATTGCTTTTTTTAAAAAAGGCAAACACTAACAAATATATCTTAGAAATTTTTAAACCCAAATTCAAAAATTAATGACCTTTAGTAGGTAATGAATATTTTTTCTTTTATTCTCTGTTTATTTTAAATCTTCATTTAAATTTTTATTATAAATAAATCCATTATCGCCTCTTATGTTTCCTTCAGTCTTTCTTTCACCACCACTCTCTTACTATCAACTAGTTCAGAATTTAGTTCCATTGCTTGATTTTTATTTCAATTTTTCCACTTGAATATTTACATCCTTATATTGCAAACATGGGAGAAATCATCCATCACTGTCACTTTATTTTTTAAGTATTTTCTTCACACAATTCGCTGTGTTCCTCAATTCTGTTGCAAACAACAACATTTTTTATTTATTTTTTTAGTTGAATAGTATATTATTTATCCTTTATCCAAACATTTGTTGGTGAGCACTAAAGCTGTTTTCATATCTTAGTTATCGTAAAGTACAATAATTGAATTTTTTTTTCATGAGTTGAAAACTGGGGCTTCACCTGGCTGTGCTTAGGGATTACTCCTGATTTTGTGCTCAGGGATCACTCCTGGTATGGCTCAGTGAACCAGAGGCCATGCCAGGGATCAAATGTGGGTTGGCTGTGACCAAGGCAAGTACTTAGCTGATGCATTATATCTATGGTCAATTGTTGGATGGTATGTAGTTCTATATTCAGCTCCCTGAGAACTCTAAACCTGTTTATCAGAATGGCTGTCCCAACATGCATTCTTACTGATAGCGCACTATACAATTTTTCTCCACACACCAACATTTCTTGTAGTTTCTTTTGATATACTGCATTCTCAAAAGTGTGAGGTATCACGTTTTGATATGCATTTTACACATAATGAGCAATGGTGAATGAATTTTTGTATGCCTGTTGGAAATATTAATAGCCTCTTTGGAGAAGAGTCTAACCAAATCTTCCACTCATTTCTCAATTTTTTGTTGTTTTTGATGGTAAACAACAAAAAAGTTTTTTCTTTTTTAATTCACAACATTTATTTATTTATTTATTTATTTATTTATTTATTTATTTTTGGGTCACACCCAGCAATACACAGGGGTGACTCCTGGCTCTGCACTCAGGAATTACTCCTGGTGGTGCTCAGGGGACCATATAGGATGCTGGAAATTGAATTCATGTTGACCATGTGCAATGTAAATGCCCTATCCGCTGTGCTATTGCTCCAGCCCCAAATGATGGTAAGTTTTTTAAGTTTATATAAACCTTAGATATTAACTCCTTATGGATGCATGATATATAAATATCTTCTTCAATTTAGTAAACTTTTTTTGTTATGTGCACTTTTTTTTTACATGTACAAAATATTTTAATTCTAATATAGTGGCAGTATTTTAGTGTCCTTGCCTTTGAAGTTCCAAAAGCCATGTCTAATTCTGATATTAAGTGTTTTACCTGTGTTGTCTTAGCATTTTATGGCTTCAGTTCCTACAGTCAGATAGTAACCTAATTTAAATTTGTTTCTGAATATGGGATTAGACAGTAATTCAGTTTGTTCTTTTGTGTCTGTTCAATTTTATCATCATCATTTGCTAAAGAGACTCCTTTTTCCTTGTGTGACTATGGTAAAGGCCCTCCCGTTGTTCGTCGATTTGCTCAAGCGGGCCCAGTAACGTCTCCATTGGAGACTTTGTTGTTACTGTGTTTGGCATATCAAATACTTCACGGGGAGCTTTCCAGGCTCTGCCATGCGGGCGAGATACTCTCGGTAGCTTGCCGGGCTCTCCGAGAGGGGCGGAGTAATCGAACTCAGGTCGGCCATGTTGGCTGCGTGCAAGGCAAACGCCCTACCGCTGTGCTATCGCTATATCATATATTGTGTTGATAGATATATGGATTTATTTTTGGACCTGCAATTGCAATACACTGGTCTGTATATTTTAGTCTTATACCATACAGTTTTAATTATTATCACTTTGTAAAGAGTTTGAAGACATGTAAATAAGTTTCTCCCTCCCCTCCTCAATTTTTTTAACTCTACAAGATCTCTTATTACTATATATAAACCTTAAAGGTGTCATTAAAATTTTGGAGTTTTATTAAATACTTATAGTAGTAAGATTGACATGTTGACTATATTAATTGTCTTAGTCTACATAATAGAATATATCCATCTGTTAATTTCTTTTTCTGTGCATGTTAACATTACTTATTGTAGCTTTCATTTCAAGGATATTTTACTCTCATTAAATTTATTTCTAACTATTTATTTTGGACAAAATAATAAATGGGATTTTTTCATAAGTCTCCTTCTCATTAATTATTTACATATAAAAATGGAACAGGTTTTTGTATATTGATTTTGAAACCAACAATTTGCTGTGCTCATTTATTATTTCTAATAGCTTTTTAATGGAGCCATTTGTGTTATCTCTATACATATATTATCATATCATCTGCAAATATACTTTTTATTTGACAATCTGGATTTCTTTTATTTCTTCCTGTCTAATTTCTCTGTCTGTAATACTAAAATAGAAGTCATTATAGTGGAATGCCTTGTCTTATTCATGATTTGAAAGCAATAGCTTTTGGAGAAAGTCAAAATGGTTGAATGAAAGTAAGAAAGAGCTCAATGGGTTAGATCTCGTGCATTGCATGCAGAAAGACCATGTTTGATATCTGGTACCATATATGGACTCTTCAGCATTGACAGTAGCAGTTGGTAAGCAATAAGCCAGCAGTAGTCCCTGAGCACTTGGGCTATGGTTCCTCAAATAAATAACCCCCAAACCAAAACAAATGAAGTTGACTAAATGAAGAAGAGCTACATAATCAGTTTTCCAAACAAGACACATATTGAAGAAGTTGTGCAGATTCTGATTTGATTCCCTAGATCTAGACAGGTATCCAGGAGCAGAGATCAGATGAAGAACAGAGTGCAAATTCTGGAGAGACAGGAAAAGAGGAGGCTGGATAACTGTGGAGAGCAGGCAGTGGTGTAGCACTGGAAAGAAGGCAAAATCAACATCCAGTATGCAATGAGAACAAAACCTCATTGTGAGGCATCAAAGAGAGCAAGCATAAGAGACTAGAAGGATTATCCCAGGGTGAGAGGGCAGATTCAGTACAATAGAGAAAACAGCCAATGTGGACTTTGCTGCCACTGGCAGTGCCAACAGAACAGGACGCAGTGAGGGCTCCTGTTACCACTATGATAAAAGTGAACACATCCCACAATTAAGAAGACAGATCCTGGAAATCTGGCATACAAGTGTTCAGTCAAGAATGCTTCTCACTCTACGTACTTCAGGGGTACCATGAGAGCACAGTTCAATCTGCTCTTTAGCCCCTGGGTACACTGAATTCCTAGACAGATAGTCAAACTTGCTATCTTAAAGCCTTACCCAGCTTGTAAGATCTATGGAAATAAAAATGAACTTGCTGGTCCAACATTACAATCTCACTGGGTTTCTTTGCAGACATCTGTCTAAGAAGCTTCACATGACAGAAAATCCCAATCTGTTATTCATATCCATCCACTATCCATTCTAAACTTTGGCACCTTATGGGCATCTCTAATCTGAAGCTCAGTCACCCAACGTCAAAAAAACTCTGGCTCATGGCCACCTCTGGCCACACACATAACCAAAGCCACACACGTACCCAAATTTTGTGATAACTACCACTCAGTTTATAACTAGTGAAAGAGCTTCAGTGGCTATCAGAAAACCAATACACAAGGCAACTCAATGGATCTTTGTAAGCTCAATACAGACTTATCACAAGGGAACTGCAGTCCTATAGTCATCTTTCACATCTATTGAAACCTAATATTCAGGCATATGTGAACACACATGAATTAATTTGGTGGACATAAAGTTTCACTCCAACTAGATGAAAGCTCTATTCAGAAAATAACAGTATCACAATACCCAGAATGGATAAACTTTGGCTCTATTATTGAAGCCTGGAACTGACAAATGGAAATTCTCAAATAGATGCTAGGAGTAGCTCACTTAGCTGTAGTGACCATATATTTGTGATCATAGTTCTCAGTTGCTGCCCAGGTCAGTTGAACTGTGACAAATAAGTTGCCAGGCCACAGAAAGAGTATTCTCGGTTCAGAGCTCAGATTAGCTAAACCACAGAGCTATATAAATTTAGTGACCATAAATGCGCATCAGTCAGACAAACTCAAGCTCAAAGGTATTAGTAGATCTTTTAAGCAATAACCCCAGATCATTACTAAACTACTTTGTACTTGGAAATGCACTTATACACCAACTAGGACCAGAAAAAATGAAGAAAAAAAGAAGAATGATTGAATTAATGAATAAAGTCAGTTGCATCAGTAGATGAGAACAGTAGTCCAAGAAGCTTCTCATGTATACCAGGACTTTGTAAACTGTCCAAGGAGGACTTCAAAGAAACAATACTAAGTTTATTGAAATGAAGAAATCAATGGAAGAAATCAATCAACAAACTCTAAAAAAGTTTTTTAAAAAATGGAAAAAATCATTCAAACTGAAATGAAAGAACTAAAGAGGACATAGATATCTTATTTGAATTTGAACCAAGATCATTGCTAAGCCTTGCTGGGTAAATCAAATAGTTTCTTTGTGGATTTTTCAAGAACTTTTGTATATTTATATATTTACACAAAGCCTATTTTATTATTGGAAGTAAAATTTTCCTAGGTTGTTTACTTTCTAATTAGGTCATAACATTTATATATTTATCAGAGATATCTTGTGCTAATGTTTAGTAAGATCTTTCTGATATGTAATATATACAAGACATACATATAGAAAGATCAAATGTAGGAAGATAGCCTCAGATGATTTAGCACTCTTACTTAAAATTAGAGAGGAAAAAGAGAGAAAGTCTATGTTTTAATATCTTGAAGTCTTTCTTTTATGATATAAATTTTATCCTTATCTTCTATTTACATAAAATTTGTTAAGTGTAAGGAAGGGGATAGGAAATAAGACAATCCCCCAAAAGGCAGCAAGTATTCTTTCATCATTAAATAATGCACTTCAGTGATATGAAATAAAATTTTGTTACATGTAAAATGTATAGATATTTCAAGAAAAAGATGTTCCAGAAAGATAAAACAGTGTATGCATAGGATTTAGTGAAGAATGTCTGGAATGTCAGGTAACATCAAGGAATTCAGTCGGGCTAGAGAAGTTTGACCTAGGGCTAGAATAAAAATAAAGATCAAGTGGGGAATGGGAAAACAACATGATATAAGTCCCCTGAAGCTACTCTTCAACAGAAGGATTTTTACAAACTTCTTTTGTTTTGTTTGTAGCTAGAAATGGGCATCAATGATTGAAAATCTCCTTATTTATCCCATTTTTCTTTGTTCATTTTTATTCCTTCTTAAATCACTTTTAATTGCTTATGTTTTCAAAAACACATTTATCCAAATTTCTCCCAAATTGAAAACCACAAAGATATGTTTTCAACTTATAGATATTTCTTTTCTCATTATTTAGAATTATCTCCCATGCCTATTTCCTTCTTTAAGCCACCTAGTGACTTAAATTAATTTTTGTTTTTTGTTGTTTTTGTTTTGTTTTGTGGTCACACTCCATGATGCTCAGAGGTCACTACTGGTGGTGTTTTAGACCATATGTGATGCAAGGGACTGAAATTGGCTCAGCCATATGCAAGGCAAATGCTATTTCTCTGGCTCAAGTAGTTTTTTTTTAATTTTTTTATTTTTTATTTTTTGCTTTTTGGGTCACACCCAGAGATGCTCAGGGGTTATTCCTGGCTCTGCACTCAGGAATTACTCCTGGCAGTGCTTGGGGGACCATATGGGATGCTGGGGATTCAACCCAGGTCGACCGCGTGCAAGGTAAATGCCCTACCCGCTATGCTATTGCTCCGGCCCCTCAAGTAATTTTTTCTTAATAAAACATTAAAAAACTCCTTTTCTTGATAAAACTCTCTTATGTGTATTTATATCACTGTTTTAACCTTTCGTTCTCTCTCTCTCTCCTCTCTCTCTCTCTCTCTCTCTCACACACACACACACACACACACACACGCCTCATACACACACTGTAACTAGCAGTGATCTGGATTTACTCCAAGCTCAGTGCTCCCAAGACCATGAAATACCAGGGATCAAAACTGGGAATTAAGACCATCCTAAACCTTTGAGCTTTCTATCTTCCAGACTTCCTCTTTTGGGTTTTTTTTTTTATTGGTTCATCGATTTGCTCGAGCAGGCCCAGTAACGTCTCCATCATGAGACTTGTTACTGTGTCTGGCATATTGAATACGTCACGGGGAGCTTGCCAGGCTCTGCCGTGCGGGCGAGATACTCTCGGTAGCTTGCCGGGCTCTCTGAGAGGGGCGGAGGAATCGAATTCGGGTCGGCCATGTTGGCCGCTTGTAAGGCAAACGCCCTACTGCTGTGCTATGGAAAGAATTAAACTGATGGTCTCATACATTGGAGCACACACTCTAGTGCTGAGCCACTATCTTGCCTTGTTGGTCTCATTTTTGACTTATAATATCTTTGTTTCCTAAATTTTCTACCATTTTCTTGATATCTTCTTTTGCCTGAGAATGGAATTGTGCATGAGAAGATTGGTTTGTGAATATTTCTTTTCTTACTGGTAATCATTGCTAGAAGAAACTGAAGTCACTACTAAGTTATGATGCATTGGAATGCTTTTCATCCAATCCTACTAAGCACTGACAAATACCCAAAGTCTGTGCTAAACACAGAGACTAGAATCATAAGGGGGGTTAGAATGCCTTTTATCAAATCAGACATGGTTCAGTGAGTAAGGAAGTTGTGAGAACTTAAAAAAAATCTTGGCATAAACAGACTCTTGAGAGAACATAGTAAAGAGAAACTAATCCTGAAAGAAAAATCAATGAAGGCATTCGATATCATTGCTCTTCTCTAACAGAATTCCTGATATGTATTGTTCAACATGTCAGTTCATGACAAGATCAGGAAAGACAAGGATTGTCTAATATATAAACTGGGTCTCAAAATACCATGAAGGCAATGCCATACATATCATGGTTTGGATCATAAACCCAATGTCAGAAATATTTCATAAGACATTTTCCAGTGTTGATTTACTGGCAAGACATGAAACTATTTTTTAGATAATAACAACCACGTACCCTGCTTCAATCCATGCAATTGAAAAAGATATGTCTTAAGGCACTTTATATTTGAATGTATGAATCTTTGAGACAATATTAACATCTAGTAAGAAAAAGACTGTCAGAAAGGGAAAATAAGATTTTGGGGGCATTTCTCTTATTAAAACATGCCATGTTACTCCAGGGATTATGGTGCTCAGGTGCAGAGTAATGAGCCTTGATCTGGCTATGGAAAATTCTGTAAAGGGTTCAGTAATGCATAATGTTTCATTAATGTAAGAATTTTTAGATTTATACTGTGATTTTCACCCTTCATTATCTCAAAATGCTTTATTAACTGAAACTACTATGAAGAAAATCTCACTACTACCTTGGGAGACATTCCTTGTGATATGTTTTTAAATGAAAACAATCAAAACAATTTTAAGAAAGGGAAAACTAAATTACAACTAAATGGAAGTTTCAGAAATACCCAAGGCTCACAAATTACTTAGCATTATCATCTTTTGTTTGTTTTATTTTGGGGGCACACACCAGCCAGTGTCTAGGACTTAATCCTGGCTCTGGGTTAGGCCCTATCTGCTGTACTATCTCTCCTGGTCCAACATTATCTTTTAGGTTTAGATTTATTTAGACATTTATGTACACTGAAAGTGAAGGACTGAAGTGTTAGTTTTAACAGGGAAACTGGACTTCCTTCAACAGTGGAAAAATCTTTGAATAATAATCTCTGAAACACTGGAAGTAAAACGGCTTCACAACAAATACAAATAGCAGCTCTTGACTTTCAACCTGGTTTCCCTTAGAAGAATGCATTAATTCTCACTAATCTCCTTCTTAGCAATTTAAAATAGAAGAAGGTGAAGAGAAAATAATGGAGTTCTCCTCCCCTGTCTCTCGTCACTCACAAACACACAAACATTTCCATAAACTAAAATTGATGTTCTCTTTTTCAGCTTCCAGTAACAGAGTCAGGGGGTCATAACTGTGCTCTTATTTAGTGCTCACCGAAGAAGGCACGGGCATTTTCCAAAGGTATCTTCCCGAGGATAGAAGAACTTGTCTATACATAACAAGGTTTCCTGGGCAGCAGTTATCACAATGAGAGAAATATGATCAGAAATATGATCAGAAGGAAAGAGTTTCAGTCCCTTGGCCCTGCAGTACAACTGGGAACATGTCTATTCTCTCTTTAGGTTTCTGTTTTGAAGTAAGATGTTGTATAAAATTCTGTTGTTTTTTCATTTAACAAATAAGTAGTAGATCAGCATTTTAAAAAAGAGTCCTTTGGCAGTAGAACTGGAATTCTTTCAGTCTTTGCATGAGCTCTATCAAATATGTAACCAAACTGCCACTTCCTCACAATTTAAAGCCATTTTACACATTGAGTTTTTAAAACTTCTTTGGGGACCTACAGCTGGCTTTGCTCAAAGTTATTCTCCTCTGTCTGTGCTCAGGGATCACTCTTCATGGTGCTCAGGAACTAAATGCATGTCTGCAAGCAAGGCAAGAGCCTTAACCCCTAAGCAATCTCTCTAGCATCCTCTACAATGATATTTTTAAAGCATGTAAGAACATACACTTTGCAGTTTATGAATTGGATGACTTAGGCAAATTACCTAATCATTCTTTGGCTACACATCCTCAAACAAAAATGGGGAAAATAATAATACTTCAAAGATTTACAAAGAGAGCACTACTTACACACAGAACCGACTTTATATAAACTTGTGGTTAATAGTTTATACAAGGTGTGGGCAATACAAATTTTGAAGTCATATGAAGATAATATAAATTAAAAATCAAACTAAGAAAGCAACTCTTCACAAATTTTAAAGATTGTGATTATATAGTCATATTCATTTCACTAAATGGTATGAGAGAATTTTCTATGATTTAAAATTTTCAACAATGTTTTCAGCTTTTTTGTTTTATTTTGGGACCAACCCAGCTATGCTTAATCCTGGCTTTGTGTTCAGGGAATCATATGCATTATCATCATTGAACTAGGATTGACTGCAGGCAAGGCCTGTACTATCTCTGACCCAAGTTTGTAATAGCATTAGTGTAATATCTCATACACACACACACACACACACACACAAACACACACACACTCACACGTGTCACTCTCAGTGGTTCTCAGGTCTTATTCCTGGCTCTGTACAAAAGGGCTGGAGCGATAGCACAGCGGTAGGGTATTTGCCTTGCACGCAGTCAACATGACCGACCCAAGTTCGATTCCTCCGCCCCTCCCGGAGAGCCTGGCAAGCTACCAAGAGTATCTCGCCCACTCAGCAGAGCCTGGCAAGCTACCCGTGATATACTCAATATGCCAAACACAGTAACAACAATGTCTCCAATGGAGACATTACTGGGCCCGCTTGAGCAAATCGATGAACAACGGGAGGACAGTGATTTGACAGTGATTTGACAGTACTCAAGGATCACACTCCTGGTAGGCTTGGGAAATCATATGCGATTAGAAGGTTCAAACCTATATCAACTTGTGCAAGGCAAGTGCCCTTCTTATCTGCTGTGCTATTTTACCCCTCAATTTTTCTTTTACATGAATTAACCCATTTATTATAGACTAGCAATGCTTCAATGGCAGATCTACCTGTCTTTTAATTTCTTCAATCTTCTGATAGCAGATTTGACTGTATTTGTCTCTGATGACAGATGTGACTTTGTTGAAGTGGTATCGTCGGTCCAAGCCCCGCCCCCCCCGCCCCCCCCCCCCCCCCCCCCCCCCCCGCGACATGCAGGAACCACCGTGTCAAATGCCCATGATCATCTCTTCATTGTGGTCTTGCCTCAGAAGGAGCATATATACTTGGCGTGCTGGCTGATGTCGATTTTTTTCACCTTTTCCTGGAGGGAGGCACCGTAACACATCCTATATTTACCCACGATCCCCACCTTCTTGGTGCTTTTAGCCATCTCCCAGCCAGCCAGCTAAGGATGCAGAGAGCTGGACCCTCAAATTTTAATATACTTCTATAAAATTCAATTCCCTTATTTGAGAAACAGAATTTTTAATTCACTAATTGAAAGTGCTATAACAAATATTCTCACAGGCAAATATTTGACTAAATAAGAGATTTTTGGTTCCTTAGGATATGTTCTTGGTTGGGCTGGAGCAATAGCACAGCGGTAGGGCGTTTGCCTTGCACGTAGCCAACATGGCCGACCCGAGTTCGATTCCTCCGCCCCTCTCGGAGAGCCTGGCAAGCTACTGAGAGTATCTAGACCGCATGGCAGAGCCTGGCAAGCTCCCCGTGACGTATTTGATATGCCAAACACAGTAACAACAAAGTCTCCAATGGAGACGTTACTGGGCCCGCTCGAGCAAATCGAGCAAATATTCTTGGTTAATAGGGGTTAACACCCTCAAAACTCTATATGCAGCCCCTATTGTGTTTTCAAAGAGTTATCTTGATTTTCATTTTAATGGGAAGAGTATAAAGATTCTTGACAAACACTATCCTATTCAGCCTTCAATATAAACTTGATAGATTCTTTGCCAGTTTTATATAAAAGCTACACAATTAATGTATATTGAATGAATTTCTTAAATTGAGGTTAAACTTTTTTTCTCATAGCTAACTCATTTGTATTTCTTTGTGAATTGTTCATATTTGGGGCTATTTTTAAAAGAAAGTATATATGTTTTATTATGGTATGGTTTTATCATTTTTATAATATTTTGAAAAATAATTCCTTGCGATTGTTACTAATTTATTTTGTTTCTAGTGAAGCCTTATTTCTTCAATAAGTATTTGAAGAAATATCTGAGTACCCAGCTATATGTTAGTTGCTTCCCCAGGGTCTGCGGGAAATAAGACAATGTCCTCTGCAAAGCAAGCAAGGCAGAAGTTCTTGTCTAGAATTCACTATTCAGTTAATCAAGGAGATGCTAACTAAGAAAGCAAATAATGTAGTAATGTAATGAAATTGGTGTTCAAATGACATTGTTCGTTTCTACCTGCAAAAGATATGTCATTTAGGAACCAGAGAGTACAGCCTTGCACATGCCTGACAGGGTTCTATCTCCCAGCCTGCTAGAAGTGAGGCTTGAATGCAGAAAGCTCTAAACACTACCCACTACTCATAGTGCCCCCCCAAACAAAAGAAAAACAGACCAAAAGTTTAGGCAATGCTTCTTTGAACACAAAGACTAGAGGGTTTTTATTTCTTGACAGCTTAGAAGGTAATAAAAATCTCTGTTTTCTTCCCCTTGAGAGTTCCTAGCTCTAGATGCACATTAGAAACACCAGCTGTTTAAATATCCATGCCTGCCCACTCTTCCTACCCCACAGATTAATCTTGGGTGAGGGCTGGGCATGGATATTTGTGAAAGCTTGCCAGGTTGTTCTAATGTCAAGAAACTAACTCACTTAACAGAGTCTTCCAGCTCTCTCAATTTGAATATAAAGAAACTAAAGCCTGGCTTTTATGTTAGAAAGGAAGGCACTCATTTGGTTCACTTTGAAATGGTGATGAGTCTTAACTCTCCTCCTTTCTAGATGGTATCCAGATGATTGGAAATTAGACCTAAAATTGGCTGCTAAGAGTTAAAGGGAAGGAATTTAGGGGTCTGAATGCTGTTAAAATTGAAGATAACACTGAAACACATTGGGCAGAGTAGAAGGGATACTGAATAGCAATAAAAATATATGTCACGAAAGGTTGTATTACTGAAGCTCAGCCCATTTTACAGGGCTCATGTTAATTATATCTTAATTTTGTTAATTAAAAAACACAGAGGTTTTCCTTGCTTCTAGTAAATATACAAGAGTTTTGTTTCCTAGTCATATTCAGAACTTTAGCTAACACATGAATTTAAACACAATAAATAAATTTTATATCAAAGTATCACATATAAATTAGGTCCATGCCAATAAGATCACTACTTATTTGGAGGAAGCAAATAAGGGGCCATATCCAGCAGTTTTCATAATTTACTTCTGGCACTATTGTCAAGGATCACTTCTGGCAGTGCTTGGGGAGGCCGTAGGTGGTGTCAGGGACTGAACCCAGATAGGCAAACTTGCTATAATCTCCTAACCTGCTGTATCTCTGGCCCCACACTTACCACTTTCTGTTCAGACATTTTCAAAGATTGGTAGCTTTTACCTACTTTTGTTTCTCAAGTACTCTATAATTATTTATTATTATTAATTGCCAGATTGAACCTCAGGGCAAAACTGATTTATTAATTCCCTATCCAAAACTAAATTCAGAAACATGGAGGAAGAAAATGATAGTGAATTCATGAATTTTTAATATAATTTTTTTCTGCTCACCAGAGATTTGCCGAAAGAATTTGACCACTTAGAGTAGGTATTACTCACCACTGAATGGGTATAAACATGGTTTGTGAGTGGATTTAAGAAAGAAATATAGATACTGGCTGTTTACATCTTCATTTTTAAAGAAACAATTATAAGTAGTGAAGTGACATGAAGTATGCTGTTTTTCCTAAGATGCAGTGTGATGTGAGAAGAAAAGAAAACATTCCACCCAGTTAGTTTAGGAAACAAAGGATGTCACTCCTTCAAAAGAAAATATCATATAACATAGAAAATGCATTTCTCTCTCTCTCTTTTCATTATTTTTTTAAATCTTTTTTGATTTGGGGCAGTACTTGGTTGTACTCAGGGCTTATTCCTGGCCCTGTACTCAGGGATTACTCCTGGTCATACTTGGGAGATCAGATGTGGTATTGGGGTTCGGCTATATGCAAGGAAAGCACCCTACCTATTATACTATATATATATATATATATATATATATATATATATATATATATCTGACCCTGAAAATGCAGTTCAAATGTATTATCTGATTTATGCTAACTCAGGTGAATGCTGTTGCATGGGGCATAAATTCAATCACACTACATTTTTTGCTCAATATACAATTTGACACCCTTCTCACTTCTCATCAGTATTAAAGTACATTCCTTAGTATATAATATTTGGAAATACTTTAGTCATAAGGACAGAACTCCTGTGAATGAGATTAGTATCCTTATATGAAAATACCTGAGCTCTCCCTTCTCTCCTCTTCTTCTTTCTCTTTTCTTTCTCTCATTTTATCTCTCCTTTGTGAGGATAAAGAAAACTTTCACTAGGAGCTTCATCAACCAACTTCTTACTGAATTTAGTCATCAGAATCATGAGAAATGAATTTCTTTTTTTTTTTCTTTTTTTTTTATAATTTATTTATTTATTGAATCACTGTGGGAAAAGTTACAGAGCTTTCAGGTTTAGGTCTCAGTCATGTAGATACCGAACACATTTCCCTTTGCCAATACTCATTTTTAACCCCGAACCCCAATAGACCCCCACCTCCCACCCCTCCCAATTCTTATGAGGCAGATGAGTTCTAGTTAATACTCTATCTACTTTGACTAGATAGATTAAGAGAAATGAATTTCTTTTAAGTCACCCAGTTCTTAGTCCCAGATGATCTTTTATTCTTGATGGTTTAATTTACTATAGACAATTCTAGCATGTTTACATTTTTCTTTTAGATTTGAACTTAGAACATTATTCTGTGATCCTGGGGAGAGGCAACCCAAATATTCTGCATTTGCAATTCCTCCCTCCACGACTTTATTTCCTTAGTCTCACACCTTTCTCAATTTTCACAATAAATTTGTTTTAAAATTGACATCTAAAGCCAAAGTAGTACAGGGGTATGGCACTTACCTTGATTAAGGCCCATCCAGCTTCATCCAGGCACTACCAAGAGTGATCCCTGAACACAAGCAAGAGTTAGCCCTGAGCTCTGCCTAGTCTGCCCCAGAACAAAACAAAATTGACATTAAAGCTTCACTTTTCCATGCTGAGGAAATATACTGTTTTTGGTTCGCTTTTATTTTTGAGTTATTTTTTTTTAAATCATGGCAACATTTACAAGACTTTATTTCTAAGTAGAGGCTGTCACAAAATACCTATAATACAGGTACCTAAAACCTCCACCACGATCCATTGGAAACACTATACTATTTTAAGACCAAATTCTTAGAGCAAATAAGGTAATACAAATTATATGAGACAAGCTAAAAAAATTTAACTTGAGACTATTTGCATATTTTTGTGTGCTTTATCTCAACAAAAATATACAGTTTGTATGATATACGTAAATTTGTACTAGTAAGAAAAAATTTAACAAATTTTCCTCAGGTGGAACAACCTGTTTTCCCTAAGCGTGAGCAAACTTAAAAAATATAGACCTATTTTTCCACAACATTATATTTGAAAGGGTGAGGATGTAAAAAGGATTTCTTCCCCATATCCTGCAACATTCAGACATCACTCCTGGCTCTGCACTGAGGAATTTCTCCTTGTGGTGCTTGTAGGGACCATATGAAATGTGAAGATCAAACCAGGATCAGCCACGTACAAGGCAAATACCTGGTCTGCTGCACGCACTATCAGTTTGGTGTATAATTTCATATTTTTATTAAAGATTATAATTTATGTAGAATTTTCTAGAACTTTCATATTAAAGGCTTTCTCTGAAACAATTTGGTGAATTTAAGCATGTTGTGATTTATCTCCATTGGAACTGGGCCTCATTATAGATTCTGGAGAAATGGACTATTTTAGATTATTCCCATGTGATTCTGATATATGGTGCTACACCAACCTTGGGGATTTACTCTCTTCAGCGGGCAATTTGGGCCTCAAAGGTCTTCAGTGTCCTTATATTTTTATGAATTATTTGCATGTGAATACCCAAGTTGGTCCTTTTAAGGGAACTTATACAAAATCTAAAGCATGAGTTATAGGCTCATAAAATAAAAATACATTTATTAAAGATACATTATTATTTCCCCACAACTTTTTTTCTCCCTTTCCTATTTGCATGTAAATGTTCAGTTTACCAATTCATAGCATTATTCTTCAGAGACAAGTATTTAACTAAAACAATTTTGGTATTTTCTCACATCTAATAAAATAAGAATACATTATTTGGAACCTCTAGCCTCTTGGCAGAATCTCAGAAGGTACTAAGCTTAAAAACTAGCATTACTGTTAATTATTTCAGATTTTAAGAGTTACCATTATGATTGCATCTGTATCTTACTTTATGTTTGTTTTCCATGTATTTAAAGTGCTAATGACATTCATTGCTTTCAAGATTTATCAGAGTAGCACCACTGTAACAGTTTATGGTGTTACATTTTACAAGATTCACTTAATATAATTTTAATTATCACTGAAAAATGGCTTTTAGTCATAAAAGTACTTTAAAAATTACAAGCTAAACCCACCTTAAATTAAAAGTGAGGGCTTGTGCTGTTAACTATAATTTTACAAAATGAGAACATCACATGGCTTAGCAACTCAAAATGGAAATATTCATAATTTAAATAACAAAAATACATTTAGAAATATTAAACTGCCAAATAAAATGGGCTATTTGTGATAATATTTTAAGGCATTGCAGAAAATTACCAGTGTGATAATTACAGGTTATTAGCAATAAGTGTTATTTCACACAAGGTTTGGTTTGGAATTTTGATGTTCTATTACCATGTGGTGGATTCCAAAATATTACAAGGAAAAATAAATATAAATGCAATATAATATATATCATATATATGATAATGTGATGTTGAAAGCAGCGTACAAACTTTCTGATCTAAGCATAATGAAGACGGCATAGAATAACTAATATTGAATCATCTACAAATATGAACTTTAAATAATGACTGTGAAGAGCGTATCTGGCCAAGGATCTTAAAGGTGAAAATTTTAAATTCTGGAAGTTTCATTTCAGAGTAATTATATACCAAAGTGTTATCGCTTCACTCCAATCAAAAGCATTATGTAAATTAGGATATTGATTATTTCTTATATATAACTACTTCTTGATTCTAAAAATGCCATAGAATATCTATGTCTCTAACTATGCTTATGTTATATATTTTGATCTTACTGAGACATTTTCTATAATTCCAACCCTTCCTACTACCCAATTCAACACACATTAGAACTTTACCTTTCAAGATTTTGTTCAAGTCTGAGAATTATTTAAAAATCCAGATGAAACGTAGTCCTGCATAACTGTTTCAGGGATTTAGGGCACTGAGAACATAAAACTTGAAGTCACGGATCCCGGGCAGATATGAAATTTGAGTTTGAGATAACCATTGAAAAAATAAAGGTAAGAACAAAGCATGGCACAGCAGAAGTTCTGTATCAGGGCCAGATCAATAGTACAGTAAGTAGAGTTCTGTGTTCCACAAGGCCATTCTAAGTTTGATCACTGGTGCCCCATATGGTCTCCTGAGCCTGCTGAAAGTGATTCCTGAAAGTACAGTGGTTAAGATGCCTTACTTGTCTGATTATTTCCAGCACAGTATATGGTCCACTGAGCACCACCTGAAGTGATACATAAGCACAGAGCCAGGGGTAAGTTTTGAGTAGCTTTTGGTGTGCTTCACACCCCACAAAAACCTTCTATACCTCATCTAACTCTAAGATGTCCATTCAAAGTAGAGTAGCTGCTGATATCTCAAGCCAAAAGACAATGGCTGGCATTAAAAAAATCTGTCAAGACAGAGAGAGAGAGAGAGAGAGAGAGAGAGAGAGCAGGGGAGGGCGTCAAATACCAACCACTAGACCATCAGGGAGTTTCATAGTTTTGATTACAATAAATATTTAAAAATTTGGTTCAAGGAAAATCAATTATTTGGTAAATCTGTTTTAGGCAGAGGTGGAGGCAGAGGCAGATTCATGCACACAAACCCATTGGAATCTTGGTTGCTAAGAAATTGAAAAATAAGAAGAGATTCAAAAAAGTGGGAACTGAAATATTGAGTTCAGTGGAGGTGGTGGTCAGGGTGGAGGTAAGGAAGAATGAGACTTGCCAAAGAATTTGGATCATTGTACTAAGTGTTCTAACACAGGAAACGTCATCATTAAACCCAATGAAAATCTAACTTCCACATGAAAAAATAAGGTCACGAACACAAAAATTTCCTTGTTTTTTTTTCTTTTTGGGTCACAACTGGCGATGCACAGGGATAACTCCTGGCTCTACACTCAGGAGTTACTCCTGGCGTTTTCAGGGGACCATATGGGATGCTGGGAATCGAACACCGGGTAGGCCACCTGCAAGGCTAACTCCCTACCCGCTGTGCTATCTCTCCAGCCCCAAAATTTCCTTGTTTTTAAGAGATTCTTGTCACATTTAGATATTTTGTTTGTTTGGGGGTCACATCTGGCAATACTCGGGAGGTACACCTAGCTCTGCACTCAGGATTACTCTTGGTAGTGCTCAGGGAAACATACGAATTTCTGAGTATTCAACCTGGTCAGCAGCATGCAGGGTAAGCACCTTACCTGCTCTACTATCTCTCTGGCCTGATTCTTGTCACTTTCCAAGTCAGTCCGTGGAACCTTGGTCACTATATTAGATCACTTTCACACTTAAAGTCAGTTTTAAAATAAAAAATTAAAGCCCAAAGATTGTTGTCCTACTTCTCTCTGAAGCTTTCCACCTGCCCCAACTTTAACTTCTGAATTACCTAAATAATTGTTTTCCTCACTCACTTAACATTTATTATATGCCACCAATATCTAGTTTTTTAGTATATTTTAAGCATATTACTGCCCTCTCCCCTTGGAGTCAGAGGCATTATTTAAAATCTCTTTGCCCTTTATTTCCCAGGAGCCTGATACATCGGGTATCAGAAAAGGTTTGCAGATGATGCTGAGTTTGTAAAACTGAGCATGAAAGCTGGCAAGGATGACAACTCTGAAAATTCAAAATGGCCAATAATTTTGAGGGAACAGGGTAAATTTATTTACCTAGAAAACCGGATATTGCTCCAATGACTTTCCAAATATCAGATAAACAGCTGTTCAGATTAACCAGATAAACTTTAAATTCTTGCCAGGGGAATCTCGCACTCCTTAATATTCTAAGACATGGAGGCTGGTGACAGAGAGAGTTTTATTATGATTAAAATGAAATGATTTAAACAAATAGAACTTTAAAAATCATATCAGATTATCATAGAAAAGATATTAAATACATCTAAATAGAATATTATTAGAAACTATAAAAATGTTTGCTTGGGATGAAGTTAATGGGAAAAAAGAGAAGGAAATGAGACTCAAACTCTGAAAGATTTTGGCAAGCAGAGTGTTATCATATAAAGTATAGAAAAGCAGAAAGCAAGATTCAACTATCTTTGAATTAAAATCTCCTCATACTAGAAAGCAAACTAGATTTTTTTTCTCTTTTTTTTATTAGTGAAACACCATGAGGTACAGTTATAGGCTTACAAATTTTGTGCTTGGGTTTCAGTTATACAATGATCAAGTGCCCATCCCTCCACCAGTGCCCATAATCCATCACCACGGGTCCCAGCATCCCCCCCCCACCCCCCATCCCCCCCGTCCCATCCTGCCTCTGTGGCAGGGTATTCCCCCTTGTTCGCTCTCTCTTCTTTTGGGTGCTGTGTTTTGCAAGAGAGGAATTGAGTGGCAATCATGTTTGGTCTATAGACTACTTTTAGCATGCTTCTCCCACCTTGGGAGGGTCCTCACAACACCCTTCATTTGGTGCTCTCTTCTCTATCTGAGCTTCCTTTTCACCTAGAACGTGTGGCTGGCCTTCCATTCATGGAGCAAAATTCCTGGTACTAATCTCAGCCACTCCTGGGTGTTAGTCTCCCGTTTTGTTGCTTTATGTTCCCCAGATGAATGCAATCTTTCTGTGTCTATCCCGCTCTTTCTGACTCATTTCGCTTAACATGATACTTTCCATGTAGTACCACTTGTATGTAAATTTCATAACTTCATCTTTTCTAATAGCTACATAGTACTCCATTGTGTAAATGTACCAAAGTTTCTTTAACCAGTCATCTGCTCTTGGGCACTCAGGTTTTTTCCAGATTCTGGCTATTGTAAAGAGTGCTGCAATGAACAAACAATTGCAGATGTCACTTCGACTATACCTTTTTGCCTCTCTGGGATATATTCCCAGGAGTGCTATAGCTGGGTCAAATGGGAGATCAAATTCTAAATTTTGAGAGTCGTCCATACTGTTTTCCAAAAGGGTTGGACCAGCCGGCATTCCCACCAGCAGTGAAGGAGGGTCTCTTTCTCGCCACATCTGCGCCAGCATTGGTTGCTTTTGTTCTTGTGGATGTGGGCCAGTCTCTGTGGTGTGAAATGATATCTCATTGTGGTTTTGATCTGCATCTCTCTGATGATTAGTGATGTAGAGCATTTTCTCATGTGCCTTTTTGCCAGTCGAATTTCTTCTTTGCGAAAGTTTCTGTTCATTTCCTCACCCCATTTTTGATGAGGTTGGGTGATTTCTTCTTGTGGAGTTTAACCAGTACCTTGTATATCCTTGATATCAACCCCTTGTCGGATGTGTATTTGGTGAATATCCTTTCCCATTCTGTAGGCTGTCTTTGTATTTTGGTCACTGTTTCTTTTGAGGTGCAGAAGCTTCTTAGTTTAAGATAGTCCCATTTGTCTATCTCTGTTTTCACTTGCTCGGCCAGTGGCGTGACATCTTTGAAGATACCATTAACTTCAATATCATGGAGAGTTTTGCAGACTTTGTCTTCAATAAACATTGTGGATTCTGGTCTGATGTTGAGGTCATAAATCTATTTTGATCTTACTTTTGTGCATGGCGTTAGGCAGACATCTGAGCCCACTTTTTTGCATGTAGCCGTCCAATTTTGCCAGCACAGTTTATTAAAGAGGCTTTCCCTGCTCCATTTCACTTTTCTTGTCCCCTTATCAAAGATTAGATGATTATATGTTTGGGAGGAAATGTCAGTATATTCAACTCTGTTCCATTGGTCTGCAGCTCTGCTTTTGTTCCAGTACCATGCTGTTTTAATTATTACTGCCTTGTAGTAGAGTTTGAAGTTAGGGAGGTTGATTCCTCCCATTTCTTTTTCCCAAGAATTGATTTAGCTATTCGTGGGGGCTTATTGTTCCATATAAATTTCAGGAGTGTTTGCTCCATTTCTTTGAAGAATGTCATGGGTATCCTTATAGGGATTGCATTGAATTTGTACAGTGCTTTGGGAAGTATTGCCATTTTGATGGTGTTGATTCTCCCCATCCATGAACAGGGGATATTTTTCCATTTCCTCGTGTCCTCTTTTATTTCCTGAAGTAGCGTTTTGTAGTTTTCTTTGTACAGGTCCTTTACTTCCTTAGTTAAGCTGATTCCTAGATACTTGATTTTCTGGGGCACAATTGTGAATGGGATTTTTTTCTTGATGTCACTTTCTTCTCTTTCACTATTTGTGTATAGGAATGCAATGGATTTTTGGGTATTGATTTTATAGCCTGCCACTTTACTATACAAGCCTATTGTTTCTAGGAGTTTCTTGGTAGAGGTTTTAGGGTTCTCTAAGTATAGTATCATGTCATCTGCGAATAGTGAGAGCTCAATTTCTTCTTTCCCTATCTGGATGCCCTTAATATCTTTTTCTTGCCTAATCGCTATTGCAAGTACTTCCAGTACTATATTGAACAGTAGTGGAGAGAGTGGGCATCCTTGTCTCGTCCCTGACCTTAGGGGGAAGGGTCTCAGTTTTTCCCCATTGAGGATGATGTTTGCTGTAGGTTTGTGGTAGATGGCTTTAACTATATTGAGGAAAGTCCCCTCTATCCCCATTTTGGCAAGGGTTTTCATCATGAATGGGTGCTGGATCTTGTCAAATGCTTTCTCTGCCCCTATTGATATGATCATATGATTTTTATCTTTTCTTTTGTTGATATGATGGATTATGTTGATTGATTTCCGAATGTTGAACCATCCTTGCATTCCTGGGATGAATCCCACTTGGTCATGATGTATGATCTTTCTGATGAGTTGTTGTATTCTATTGGCTAGTATTTTGTTGAGAATCTTTGCATCCGTGTTCATCAGGGATATTGGCCTGTAGTTTTCTTTTCTTGTGGTGTCTTTGTTTCCTTTTGGTATTAGAGAGATATGGGCTCTCAAAATCTCCTCATACTAGAAAGCAAACTAGATTTTTCAGTTAATATTCTCTCCAATCAACTAGCTAGTTGCTTTGTGGACTAATTACCATTATTGTGGCTCTGACAAATCTTGTTTTCATTTGTCTGACCAAAAAAAAAAACAACTTTGTATATTAAAGGGCTGATTTTGTTGTTGTTTTGTGGATTTCGCACATTCAAAGCAATGTCCTTCTGGGGGTATGGTGCCGCCAGCAGGTCAATCTGTACCTGTGAGGCAAGTGCATCAGCAGCCCAATGGCGATGGCACCGTCAGACTTTCAGATATCCCAAAATTGTTGCTGTGCCTTTGGGCAGACCCCAAAAACTTGGGGCAAAGTTTACCAAGAAAGTAAACGGCCAAAAGTTGGGTATGTGGGAGACACACCCACATACCCAACTATAACTGGAGGCATGGTTCCTGATCGAACTGCTTAATGGACATGCTCCCAAAGACTCAGAAACGAATCTCGGAACCCAAAGGCTTTTAGCAGTAATGCGTCCTGTTCCTGCAGTAGGTTACTGGTGCTGGGCTACTCCAGGTGGGAATAGGTTTCGTGCCTTGGCCTGTTCCCCTTGGCGGCCCAGTGACCGCCATCCTCCAGAGGTCACTGGACAGTCAGGTTTGGGCCTGCGGTGACGGAGACACGCTGGGCCTCATCAGATGGGGGTGGAACCAGCCCTTTCCTCCCCATCCCAAAAGACCCCAAGTTGCCGTCTACAAACAGCCTCTCTGGCTCCTGATCAAGCTGACTAATGGCCATGATCCCAGAAACTCAGAAACAAATCTCAAAACCCAGTGGCTTTTGGCAGAAATGCATCTGGACCACATACAAGGTGGCTGCCGCCTCAGAACTTATTGGAAAGCCAGGTATGAGCCGGCGGTGACGGGACAACTGTAGTCTCATGGGAAGGGGGGCCATACCGGCTCATCCTTCACTCCCTACCGAGGTCACGAGTTGCCCCCCATGAGTGGCTCTCTTGCACAGCCATAACACCGGACATACAGAAACCAATCTCGTAATTATCTGGCTCTTTGCAAAAATCCTAAATCATTACATGATTCTCATAACCAGCTATAGAAAACAAAGTATTTCACAATGCCTTTTCAGCAATTCTGATTGTTGGGGGAGGGGGGAAATTCTAAACAATAATGGTGCATCTTTTGTTGAAATAATGAATCTAATCAATGTAGCGAAGCATTAAGTAGAAATCATCTGCCTTAGAGACATTGGGAGGGGTGGGAGGGGGGTATACTGGGATTCTTGGAGGTGAAAAATGAGTACTGGTGAAGGGAAAGGTATTTGATCATTGTATGACCGAGACTTAAACCTGAAAACTTTGTAACTTTTCCCACAGTGATTCAATAAATAAATATAAGAAGAAAAATATTAATAAACACAATTATGAAAAAAAGTAAGGTAGAGTTCATGCCTAATTCAATCAGCTAATCTGTGGCTGAATAAATAGCAGTACTCCAACATTAAAAAGCATATATCCTTCTTGTGTACTATATCCACAGCCTCACGACTCATGGTTGTCTATCTTAAAATTATAATTTATTTTTTTGTGCTGATGGAGGCATTTATCTGACAAACATACATGTATGCTTGTCAGTAGTAGTAACCAAGTAGGAATAGTTTCCAAGTTTCATGTAGCTTGAAGCCATCTTATTTACAACTTCTGGAGTAGTAAGCCCTAAGCAGAGAGACAGGTAGAAGACCTGAATATAGATCTAGGTGTAAGCCCTGAATACAAAGCCAGGTGTAAGTTCTGAGCACAAAGCCAGGAGTAAGCTCAGAGCATCACAGGGTATGAACCCCAAGAAAAATTAAAAAAAGCAAAAAACAAACAAAGGAATAGAAATATTGATTGAAATAATTTATTATTTTAATTTCCTTGTTATCTCTTCCAATTGTCAGAGTAATTGCTAATAGATACAAAAAGTAACAAGAATTTAAACATACCCTATATTACAAAAGACACATTCAAAAAGAAAACTAACGTATCCAAAATTATTGCTCTGTCACTTTTCTATTGGGTCATCCATTGTACCAGTATTCTTATTCTCACTTTGCAATAAAATAAGATTCCATAAAATATTTTTTTAAAAAATGGACTTAGTTATCTACTAACTAGCCAATCCCAGTAAGCTTAAGGTTATCTCAGTTTCCTTCTACCTCTCCCACACGCATTTCCTCCCATTAATTTCATGCTACTTGAAGCTTTGCAAATGTTGTACTTGATGTGTTAGAAACAGTCACTTTCCCCTTGAGGTCATTCTCCTCCTTAATCTTTTTCTGGAGCCCAGAAGATAGAAATTATACCAACTATAATATCTGAAGCTAATCAATACATAGCCAAGTGTTGAATGTTATTCAGATCAGGTAAATGTCAAAAAAAAGGAAAAACAAAATACTATGACCTCAAATACTTTATTTCTTCCCATTTTGATATAAGTGCTCTGATATACAATAATTTAAGATATCATGATCACGATCATGATCATCCTGTTCATTGATTGCCTCGAGCAGGCACCAGTAATATCTCCTTCTTCCTTACTAGCCCTGAGATTTTGAAAGAGCCATATTCAATGCTCTTTCAGGGTTAGGATAATGAGACGCATCATTGTTACTGGTATTTGGCATATTGGGTACACCATGGGAAGTTTGCCAGACTCTGCCGTGTGGGCAGGTTACATTCGGTAGCCTGCCAGGTTGTCCAAAGTAAGAATGAGATAATAAGATGTCGGTTCTGGGAATTGGGTTTTATAGTCTCTGGATTTTGACCATTGATGGGACCACCTGGAGCTGGTGGCAGCTGGTGGGTGTAACGTCTACCTACTGGAAGATGGGGGATCTGGGTGGAGAAGGCCCAGTCCCGATCTGAGCAGGCTTGGAGATCTCAGCCCCAGGACCCGCATGCCTGGGTTCCTCCGCCGGTTCCTTCATGCATGAGGCTTGTCCGGACATGTGGAAAGTGGTCTCACCATGGCTGTGGCTGGTTCTGGAGGTCTTCGGCTGCCAGGGCTCTGCTTGGGGCGGGGAGGGAAACTCAACCCACCCCCCTCCCAAGGGGCCCTGGTGTGGACAGCCAGCCAGCCAGACAGACAGATTTAAGATAAAAGATCTAAAATAAGATCTTGTGATGTGATCAACAAATTGCTTTTCTTCTGTTCTTCTCAAATACAATTGCCACCATTTTCTATGTTGTCTAATTCCTTTCTTATAAAACTTGATGTCCTGAGGAATATTAGATCAGTGTGAAGTGCCATATTATTCATAGGAAACAGTTACCAATTAAACAATGTATCAAAATTCAAGTTTGATTTTTTAAAAAAGTTCATGTTTTTATTTATTGCTCCTGAGAAATACTTGCATGGGTCTGAATCTCCAGTAAAGTGTAGGGCTTGTGCTTTTCTTAGCCAACAGATATTTATGTGGTAAATAGAATGCCTGTGGCCAAGAACTTACATGTCGACTTGCATCCTGATGAAAATTTAAATAGCTGATTAAACTCCTCAAACACAGGATTTATAATGGATGCCACTATCATTTTCCAAAGTAATTTAATGCATATTTAGTGCAATTATTATCTGCTATCTTCTCATAAGGAGACCCAGCTGTGATTCTGCAAGTGTAAGAAAGAGAGCAATTGGTATAAGGGCAGCAGTTTGCTGAGATTTGTGTGATGAAGGTCTTCTGAGCCTCACTTCACTGGAGATATGTAATTGTAGTGTTGAAGAACATCCATAACGTTGCTGCCATGTATTGTATGCATTTTGAGTAAATGAGAAAAACAAACGAAATGATTAGCACTCAAAGCCTGAAATAACTTATTTGGATTTTCCTATCACTAATTAGATTAGATTCATTTGTATTTAAATGAGTGCATTAGTAAGGCATATTCCTTATTAGAATATAGAGATCCAAGAGCTAAAGATAGAGGGAAATAATCTTGATAATGCCTAATAATCTTTGTCTGTACATGCATATTTGCACCAACCCCATCACCTCACACGCAAACTGAAGAAGACTACAGCCAATCTTTTACCACTGTGTTATAAAACAATAGAAACTAAAAATATTTCTTTTAAAGTAGAACACAATTTTTTTGTCACAATTCCCAAAGATTGTACTTTTCTCAGAAATTATTCCTGGACTCTGTCAAATTGAGTAGCAATTGATGATAATAATGATGTTGAATACCTCAACTTCATGTTTTTTTATGCTAAAGTAGTAGATTGTTCTTTAGAGAGAGCATATCAAAAAAATTTTTTTGGAAGAAGCTATAGAAAACATGACGTTTTGATAATAAAGAAAACGAAGATAGAGAGAAGTCAAAGATATAATAGGAAATATGTTTTTAACACAAAAATTAAAATAATCCTAACTAGTCACTACATAATTCATTTTGAAGTTGTTTATAGTCTGAACAGCTAATATATACTAATTTTATACTATTTTTATGAGGGTGCAAATGTTTCATTCTTTTATATTTTTGCATAATTTTTGACATTTTGAGGAGTTTCCCAGGCAGTGCTTAGCAGGTATGCAGGAGTCTTAGTTGGTAATTTCTTGCCACCTGGGCTTGTATTTCAATGTGAGTACTGACCAAATACATGTGCTGCTTGCAGGCATGCTCCTGAATCCTGTATCTCTCCAGGTCTTTCTTTCTGATTTTTTATTTTGTGGGGAGGTGGTCCACACCAGCAATGCTCGGGGGTTACTTCTGGCTGTGCACTGAGCAATTACTTCTCACAGCACTCAGGGACCATATGAGATGCTGGGGGATCAAACCCAGGTCTGCCATGTGCAAGGCAAGTACTCTATCCATGTACTATTTCCCCAATCTCTTTATCTTTGTTATATTTTTAAATAAAATCATCAAATATTTCCAGCACATTTGGCATTATTAATTCACAATTCTAGTCCTGTCTCTGTATGTCTCCGAAGCGGTATATTTTTTTCCTGCAAGCACCTGAAAAATGCTATCAGTTCCATTACCCTCTGAAGAAACATAATACTTTGGTCCTCTGAACCTCCCTGAGATTGACATGTTAAGATTACTACCAAAATATATGTGAATTACCACTTCTCTTGAAAAGCAATGTAAAATTAGTTATAGAAAAAGAATTGAGAAAGACTGAGTTAGAAAATAATTTTAACAGAAAATAATCTTTAAGAAATAAGTATATTCCATAAAGAAGTATAGTAAAGGTGTACTGTGGTATCTTTATCATTCTTTGATTCTGATCTCTAGAGAAAGACATATCTGGGATTAAAAGATACATTCTCATGCCCCTTTAAATGTGAAACTAAGCAATAGCCATTCACAAATAAAAAGAATCAAGCAGATAAAGAAATAGTATTAATATACTAATATATGGTATTAATATATATTACATTGACCAATGTAAATGTTGGACTTACACCTGTCCTGTATATGGGAATACTGAGGGCCTTGAAAGACTCCATACGGGGTAGTTTAGTTGTTTGGATTTCTGTCAATCAGTTGTCTCAACCTGGTGCTTACAATGTGAAAATAGCCAGGATAAGCCAAGAAAAATGCTAATCCATAGCTTTAATTATCCTGACTTCTCCTAACTAAACTCTCAAGGGAATGTCAATTTTGCTACATTGGTATCTGTATTTAATGACCACTGTTGACTTTTTCAGTCAATGTTTATGTATATGTTTATGCTTTTAGCAGGAGCTGGAATGGGAAAATAGTATTCTTACAGCAGCCCTCAAAGTAGTTTAACTTTAGTGAAAAGGAGAGAGGGAGAAGTAGGAAGCAATGAGCAAGGGCAGACTTAATAGCCTTCCTATCCAGAAAAATCTATAAGTCGAGACAGAATTTGTATAGTTTTCCTCAAAGACATCAATTTCAAAGATTGTACTCATCTCTGAGAGACAGAAACAAGTTAATGCCTCTTAAAAGAACTAGACAGAGAATCAAGTGAATTTTATTGTTTTTTTCAATTTCTTCTGATTATGTTTTCATTCTATAATTTGATATATGCTTTTAACATGTATTTTAAAGATGTATCAGATACATTCATATTTAAAACAAAAACATTTGGGAGTAAATATCTGCAATCATGCACTACAACCTTCATTGCTCTATTGCACTCAGTCAGCTTTAGCCACAGTTGAACAAGTGTGTTGCAGGTTTGCTGCACATTTAGCTTTGAACTATGAATGTAGAGGTATGCATAAAAAATCTGTCCCCTGGGATACGAACTCAACCCTAGAGACAAACAAAATTTAGTTGAGGTAGCTGTATCTGAAGTTTCCCTATGTATTTCAAGAAACTTTGTTCTATGATATAGAAAAGACTTCAGTTAGAAGGGTTTCCATATCTAGAGTATAATTCATTTGTAGTTAAATCTGATTAATTGAAATAATTCTGCATCTTTTGTTGAAACAATGAATCTAGTCAAAGTAGATAGAGTTTTAACTAGAATTCATCTGCCTCACATGCATTGGGAGGGTTGGGAGGTGGGGGGGTTATTGGGGTTCTTCATGATGAAAAATAGGTATTGGTAAAGGGAAATGTGTTTGATATTTGCATGACCGAGACTTAAACCTGAAAGCTTTGTAACTTTTCCCACAGTGATTCAATAAATAAATAAATTAAAAAAATAAGGACCAAAAAAATCTGATTGATTGAATATTTAATTCTGAATATATGTTAATAAAAAGCATATTATAGTTTAAGTATAGCGTAAGTAATAAGATTCCATTAGTGTTAAAGTTTACGGTATTTATATACAAAGTAACTGCATGCCACCACCACTAAAATGCTCATAACCTTCCATTACTGTCCCATGTCATCTCTGAATGAAGACCAGACCAAAAGTCACATAAAAATTCTTATAAATTATTAAGAAAAAAATTTGTTCTGCTCTCTCAAGTTATAGATTCAGGTTTCTATACAGTACCCTACACTGAATGAATTTTACAACTTATATTGTTTCTCTGCTATAACCCCTCTGCTATAACCCCATTCATTATGACAAAAACATAAATTCTGTCTCTAAAAGTTACATCAGCCTGATAACCAAAAACTACCAACATAAAGTATGCATAGGATTGTCAATACCCTTTGATACAACAGTATTTCCAATTCTTATTTCACAAACACCTCAATACTTGAGCATTTATACATGATATGCAGAAAGAAGTTACCTGCTAATGCATAGATTCCTTTAAAGCAATCTTGGTTCTTTCCTGAAAAGTCACCTCCCGTAGTCTATATGTTAAAAAGAAAATAAAGAGCAGATATTTCCTAGTAATAATTTATTTTAAAATTTTGATATCAAAATTCTAAGTATCATATTACTAAAGGCACCATATTGTTTACTGCAACAGAGAATTCCCCCCAAAATATACTACCACTAGAAGAAAGAATTGTCAGAAGTTTAAAGATTTATAAAGGATGTAAGAATTATTACAAATGGGAGAAAAACTCAACAGAACAGTGTTATAGAGATACCCTGGAGAAAAGTTACCTAATTTGAGTTCTCATTTCCAGAAATGCATTCTCAACTCCTTTAGAATCTATCTGCATTCATTATTTCAAGTTTTAAGTTTGGCAATGCCCATTAGTATAAAGATTTTGAACATGCCTTTAATATCTGTAGATCTACTTTTAAATAGTACATTATGAAAATGTCGGTACTTTATAGAACAAATATAGCCTTTTTTCAGATTTTACTTAAATTACATCATCAAGCACATTACTGCCACTTCATGATGGGACATCTAAATCTCTACAATAATAGTTAACCAAGATCCAGAGACTATAAAACCCAGCTCCCGGAAGTACGCGGCTGCAAATGTGGCTGCACGACATCTTATTATCTCATTCTTATGTTGAACAAACTGGCAGGCTACCAAATGTAACCTGCCCACATGGCAGAGTCTGGCAAACTCCCCATGGCGTACCCAATATGCCAAATACCAGTAACAATGATGGGTCTCATTCTCCTAACCCTGAAAGAGCCTTGAATATGGCACTTTTAAAAAAATCTCAGGGCTAGGATGAAGGAGACATTACTGCTCGAGGCAATTGACAAACAACAGGATGGTCATGATCGTCATGAATAGTTAATCATACAACTAATTTGATCAATTGTATGACATTAGGCTTTAGGACTCATTTAATTTTATACATATTTCTGAGAAAGTGCCAATAAAACTCTCACTGTCAGTCCATTCATTAATTTGCTCGAGCGGGCTCAGTAACATCTCCATTGTGACAATTGTTACTGCATTTGGCATATCAAATACATCATGAGTAGCTTGCCAGGATTTGCCGTGCGGGCAAGATACTCTTGGTAGCTTGCCGGGCTCTCTGAGAGGGGCAGAGGAACTGAACTTGGGTTGGCCATGTTGACTGCGTGCAAGACAAATGCCCTTCTCAGCTGTGCTATATGGCCAATATAACTACTGAATATAAAAGTATTCAAGTCCTTAAAGTTCATTTATTTTAACATTTTCAAGGGATCCAACTGCTTTGTACTTTGTGTGTACATATATATTTACATCATGGTCACGGTCCTCCCGTTGTTCATCGATTTGCTCGAACGGGCCCAGTAACGTCTCCATTGTGACTCTTGTTACTGTGTTTGGCATATCGAATATGTCACGGGGAGCTTCCCAGGCTTTACCGTGCGGGCAAGAGAATGTCGGTAGCTTGCCGGGCTCTCTGAGAGGGACGGAGGAATCGAACTCGGGTTGGCCATATTGGCTGTGTACACGGCAAATGCCCTACTGCTGTGCTATCGCTCCAGCTCATATATATATATATATATATATATATATATATATCTATATATATATATCTATATCTATATCTATATCTATATCATATATATGTATGTATATTCAATTGTTTTTAAATTGATTCATATTCATATTCAACACACTCAATTTTTTTTAAACTCAAAAAATTTCTTTTTTAATTTTTAACTGTAATGTCTTTTCTCCAGGCTGGAGCGATAACACAGCGGGTAGGGCATTTGCCTTGCATGCAGCTAACCGGGGTTCAATTCCTCTGCCCCTCTCAAAGAGTTCGGCAAGCTACTGAAAATATCTGGCCCACATGGAAAAGCCTGGCAAGCTACCCGTGACATGTTTGATATGCCAAAAACAGTAACAATAAGTCTCATAATGGAGACATTACTAGTGCCTACTCGAGCGAATCGATGAACAATGAAAGGACAGTGCTAATGTCTTTTCCCCACTTTTGTTTATGCTAAATTTCAATTTTCAAAGCATCAGTCTGGGAGGATTAGTGATACATATAATTTATATCTTATTGATTTTACGGAGATAATTTTTAACCCATCTTGTGTACAAGGAAGACTTAAAAAGTAAAAGTTCACATCAAATATTTTTGTTTTATTTTGACCACACCCAGCAATGTTCAGGGATCACTCCTGTTGAGGTTCAGGGAACCATATGGGGTGCTGAGGAATCGAACCCAGGCCAACTGCATGTAAGAAAATCCCCTGCCTGCTATACTATCTCTCCAAAACCTAAATATTTTTTACATGAAAGAAACAAAGTTTTTTTACACTGTTGCTATGATATTGTTTATTAAAAATATGACACAGTTTTATGGGAGGCAGGGAGGCTGCACCTTGGCTACCAGGAAAGTAAAAAGCAGAGATTGAGTCTTCAGTGATTGCTCAGGAAGCAGCTTTATTAGAGATTCGGACATGGACTCAGAAAATGTGCTGACAATGGCTAGGAGGATTTTTATCCAGAGTGTGAACTTTGACTTCGTGTAGGAAATTCCTTATGTACCTACAGCAAACACAGTTGCAGTAGCGGAAGTAGAATTATGCTATATAATAACACTCCTTTCCCCATTGACTGGCTGATTGGTCCAAGATTGTTAGGTGTATGTCAGCTAAAAGAACCACTTTCCCTTATCCTATTCTCACCACATTTCTATTGATTTCTGCCAAAATATAATGCTTTAGAAGGATGAATTTATTTGGATATTGGTTTACTTTAGCTGAAAAGATTGGTTAAAAACAGAGAGACATGTCCAAATAGAAGTAAGTAACTATACTTACTAAATCCTGAAATTGATTTTAAAATTGTATCTAAAAATTACACAAAATTTTAAATGGATATTCAGATAGCAAGTTTTCCCTAAGGTTTTTAAGATGCACCTACAAATTGAAAGACCTTGATTACTATGATTTTATGTTTAAAACAGTGAATTGGAAATTAACTTTGTTTGGAAAAATTTTGAGACAAATTTTGAGATTCTCCATTTTGTAAGTCTAAGACTTTTTGTAGGAGACATATTTGCAAATATCCAGTTTTTATGTGTTGTTATACATTATTTTTAAAATATATATTAATTTATCATTTATTGTTTAAATATTAACTTTAATTCAAATGGGCCACAATTGGTGAGATAAGTTTTTTCTTTCTATGTACATTTTAGAAAGTAAACTGTTAAAAATCCACTTCTTTCCCAAAATTATTTTGTAAGCTCAAAATATTTTTATTTTTACAAAATCCAAATACTTGGGGCCAGAATGTTAATACTGTGCATGGTAGGATGTTTGCCTTAAATTTCTAAGAAAAGTCAAGCCCTGTTTCATGCTGGTACTGTATATGGTTCCCTGAGCCCACAGAAACAATCCCTACCAGAGTACAAAACAGCAGTAAACCCTGAGCACTCTGGGTATGACCAAAAATCAGAAAAACACATGTATGCAATATATATACATATATATTCAAATATATATTTTTAAAAAATAAAACAGATGTTATATTTTGCCACAAGATTAACTAGCAAACTTATATGTGAAATACATTTTCAAAGATATTTCATTTCTACTTATAGAAATCATAAAAATTGTACTTCTAAATCTTTCTTCTATGAAAAGAATCACCTTGGGTGGCAAAAACTTCAGTCATAAGATGCTAAAATTAAAAGAGCAGAGCAACACTCTCTATATCTCTACACTGAGAAACTTGTCTCTCTTTAAAGGGCCTCAAGAGGCAGGATTCTTAGCTGAAATGCCAGTGGAACTAGTGGAGCAATAGCACAGTGGGTAGGGAGTTTGCCTTGCCCGAAGCCGACCCGGGTTTGATTCCTCCGCCCCTCTTGGAGAGCCCAGCAAGCCAACCGAGGGTATCCCATTCACATTGCAAGCTCCCTGTGGCATATTCAATATGTCCCAAACAGTAACAACAACTTTCACAATGGAGACGTTACTGGTGCCCGCTTGAGCAAATGGATGAATAACAGGACAGCAGTGTTACAGTGCTGTATTTTCCTATGAATGCCCTTGAGCATGCCAGGGAACATAGTAATATAAAAATTACTGGAGAATTTTATCAACTTCTGTCTGGCTTTTCTATAAGACTATTGAAAACACATAAGCACAGATACTATAAAAGAGTAAATGGGGACTGGAGCGATAGTACATCGGGTAAAGCATTTTCCTTGCACGTGGTCATCCTGGGTTCAATTCCCAGCAACCCATATGGCCCCCAAGCACTGCCAGGAGTAATTCCTGAGTGCAAAGCCAATAGCAACCTCTGTGCATCGCCCGTGTGACCCAAAAAGAAAAATGAAAAGAGTAAATGAAGATTTGGTACTTAAATCTATGTTATACCAGAACCTACACCTTGACCCAACATACAGACACAGCCCTATGTGGATGGAAATATTAGATAATCTCCACTCACCCAGGTGTGAGCATGAGGTAAGAGACAAAATGTGTCTACTGTTAGCATGAAAGTGGATTTTCCCGTGCTAGGCAGTAGTAGTTCTTGAGAATTGTATGTAACATTTGCATACAAATCTTGGAAGATAGATAGTTTATCGCACAGACAAAGTAGATGGTCTGAGTCCCTCCCAAGATGTCCAGTTCTCTCCTTATCTGTGAATAAAGGCACCAGTCCTGTCCCTGACACTGCCTCGTGAACTACTTCCCTGTTTCATCACATTAGTCTTCTCACTATCACTATCACTATAATTCCGTTGCTCATCGATTTGCTCGAGTGGGCCCCAGTAACATCTCCATTTGTCCCTGTCATGTGCTAGTGTAGCCGGATGGCATATTGGAGGCTCTTTCAGGGTCAGGGGAATGAGGACCAGTCTACTGGTCAAGAGTCTACTCACTTCCTGTAAATAATGACCAGATCCTGTCCTGTTCCACTCTCTCTATCCCATGTGAGCGTTTCCAACCTCTGACCACAGCCACATGCATGTGGCTGAGATTCCTGTGCTCTGTTCCCATTTCTGGGCCTCCTAACTGTACCCCAGCAGTTCCTGTCATCATAGGTTCTGAGAAATAGCCTGAGAGTCTGTTGTCCAAATCAATTACCTAGTAGATGAGAAGACTTGACTGGGGGCTCCCTGGGTATTGGAAACCATTTATACAAATTTTGCTTAGTTTTCTCGTGTAAACTCACCAATTGACACAACTGTTTAATGTGAAATTTCCTCACTTTTATCCTGGATCAAGACCTAATGCCAACTGAATGTAGGGCTCAGTTCCGTGCATCTTATTCATGGAATAGCTCCTCATTCCCTGGACTCAGTTGCTTGTCTGTGTGCCTCTAGATGCTCTCAATGAGGGATGGGGTCAAAGATCAAAAATGCCTTTACTTTTACTCTCAGGGAAACCTCCCAGTACTCATGCATGTGCTGTTTGTAAAGTTCACTTGAGCCATCTCCCTTTCCACCTGGGAGTTCTGAAACCGAAGCCTGTGATCATCCATCTGGCCTGAACACTGCAGTCCTGAGTAGATCTGATGGTTGCCCTCTTGGCTCTTGGGACAAAGCAAAGCTGTTGGACATTGCAGCTATTGAGAGCTACCCGTGCCCAATGCACTCAAAACCCGAGTTTCTTGTCTCTGGGAACCTGAGTTCATGCCGTTAAGGAAAGGTACGTAGGATGCAGCCATACATAAAACAAACCTGAGTTTGAATGTTCACATGTTCCCAAGACTACACCATGACCTACAAACAGTACTTCCTCTTGGGGGAATGCCCCCTTCCAATGACTTGTATTCTGGTTTGTGAGAATATACCCACAAATCTGAACAAAACCTCCCTCTGCTTCTCCTGATGTGACTTGGACTTGATACCAGCCATCCCCACCTGGAAGGGCTCAAGAACTATACCCTTATGCCTGGGGCACATCTTGGAGGTGGAATTTGTAGAAATTCCCTGCTCAGAAGCCTGATTTCCACGAAGTCATCTCCAGGGAAGAGTCAAGAGCTACCTCCCTGAGTCTGTGCACATCTCTGGGGCTGGGCCATTAGAGCTTTTTCACTTAGAATACTGAAAGTTACATGTACACCGACGTCTAGAAGCCATTTCTCTAGTGTGGTTCAAAACTATTTTGGGTTTGGAAGCCACCACAAACCTGGGTGTAAAAGGAGAAACCTCTCCTTTAACTTTAGGGGACATGTACAAAATGCTCTCTGTGTTGTAGCCTGCCTATACCCACCACCTCGCTTGGAACTGAAGATCTACACTCTTTTGGATTCTCTCTCAGTAAAGACCGGAGTTCAACAAAGTCACATGACCTATGTGCCAAACATTGAAATTGCCCGCTGTACCTGGTGTCTCTGGGTTCGATTCCTCCATCCCTCTTGGAGAGCCTGGCAAGCTACCGAGAGTATCCCACCCGCATGGCAGAGCCTGGCAAGCTCCCTGTGGTGTATTCGATACGCCAAAAACAGTAACAACTCTCACAATGGAGATGTTACTGGTGCTCGCTCGAGCAAATCGATGAACAACAGACGACAGTGCTACATTGCTACCTGGTGTCTTCATTAGATACCACTCTGCTGACAACCTGTAAACTGCTTGTATCTCTGTACAATAGTATCCGGGGGTAGTGAGGAGTGGGGAGGGGGTAGGAGCCACCTTGGCAGCATCTGAAATCCCAGATAGGGCATGGCTAGAAACTGCTAGCCCGTTACTAGTGAAGTACTTCACCTCTGAAGTTAACTCTCTCATCAGAACAGAACCATACATGCAAATCTTTCATGCAATTCTCAAGAACCCACTAGGGCAGGCAAATCGGCTTTCGCACTAAAAGCTGGGGGTGGGATCTGGCAGTACATAAAAAGAGGCTCCCAGCCCCACATGCTCCACTCTCTCTCTCTGAATGCTCTCCAGACCCAGAATCTTTCTTTGCATCCACCCAGCTGCCTGCGGGATCAGATAGGCCTCCCTGCCAGGACAGACAGCGAAGTACAGGCAGTCCTCTGAGTCCCAGGCAGAGGCAAAATACAGGCAGGCCTCAGACGCCCAGGAAAGCTCAGATTCAGGCAGGCTTGGATGCTCAGACAGAGACAGATGCTCGAAATGCACACCAGGGCTGTGGCCAAGACAAAGAAAGCCAGGACAGGATCACAGGCACTGCTAGGGTTGAGTCAAGAGGCCCAGCGACAGATACAGAGCACAGGAGTATCACCCACAAGCACGTATTGGTGGTTGGAGAATGAGGAAAGTGTACATGGAATAGAAAGGCTGCAGGAATAAGGCCTGGTTATTGGTCACTGGATGCGAGCAGACTGTGTGGATATGAGTAGACAAAGAAGTTGGACTCGGACTGGGTAATGCCAGGGACAGGGCTTTGTTTTTTCAGTAAAGAGAGGCCTGGACATCTGGTGAGGGACCTGGTCTCATGTATTTAAACTACAATAAAGTCATAAATTTGAATCTTCTGAGTTTTGAAAATCCTCTTTCACGCTAACACAGCCATCCCATTACCGATTCTGATTGGTTACCTGTTCTATGGGCAAGATTTAAAGTGACTAAGTTCACCTGACTCTCCACCCTTCCATGCCCACTGTAGCACCATCACCCGAGAACTTTGGGGTTGAAGAGGAAAGTAGTTTCTTTAAATTCACAGATCTTAACATTCATTGAAAAACAATAGATTTTCAAAACTTAACCAGGATATCATATTCTCCTTTCTTGGATAGAAGACTAAATGTGAGGTGTTTGAAGGAGTTAAATAATTCTCAGTGAAATCGTCCCACATTGAAAAATAGGGAAGCAAAACCTTCCCTGTAAATGGAGTTCCCATACCATCTCTTAAGAGTTAGAGTTCACTCAATCTCTTCGAGTTTTGTCCTCCTTCCTCTGTAAAACTCAGAAGTTCTGCAATAGGATTAAATTAATATACCTGATAAGTGTCAAGTATTATAAATGCGGGCATGGGTTCAGTAGAAAGAGAAGGCAAAGTGCTCACGTTGTCCTCTAGTGCGGAAACCGAAAGCATCAGTGCTCATGGCCAACTTACAGTGGCGGGGAGGAAGCGAACACTTTCTAAGTAAGGCGATTTCAAAAAAACTGGTTTAAATTCACATCTTGGGTGGGTACAAATGTTCCACCCACAGCCAGCTGTGCACAGAGAAAACCTCGTCCTGCCTTGGGTGGCACCTGGTCTGCCTAGAAAGTTTGAGAAACAGTTCTATTTATTGCCATTTCAACACTCCCCAAGAACTCCTCCACTACATATAATTTAATCCATGCTGTCCCTCGACTGCCTGCCTGCCTTCTTTTATTGGTATTACATTTAATAAAGCCTACATAGACTCCAGTAATTCTCTTTAGCACCCCCTTACTGTCTTCCCCGACCAGTTAACTGAGATGCTGCAAAAGAGTTAAAATTCATTTCCTTTCTTCAAGCGTGAAAACTTAATTCAGCAAAGAAAGAAAATGATACCCTTGTCTAAAAATGCTGTGTTTTGTATTCTACACCCCCCTGAACTTCACTCTTGTAGAAATGCTTATGAAAGCGTCTTTCAATCCAATTTTGGGTGTAAGTGATAAATGAAATGAATAGCATAATTCATAAGATGTTCCATACATTTCTTGCCTTTACCACAAGTGAGAACTCTTCCATGCTTCCCTTTGTTAAAAGCTCCTAAAAAAAAAACCCTCTTATTTGGCTTGATCTTCTATATATTATGCACATGAAAGGTACATATTATACAATCTATTTGAAAACAAACTTCTATATAAATATCAATCAATTTTCTTCTAAAACTACTACTCCAAGATTTTTATTTTCTTTACAACTATACTTCTATAATGATCTTGTTCCTTCCCAATCATTCTTTCTATTATTGCTTTGGAGACAGACTTTTCTTCTCATTACCAGACTACAGATGCTCTCCTGAAGGCAATCATCTGTGACCTCGCTTATATTAAGGTGATGAAACATTCCACATTGTCAACCTCTCCCAAATAGCCTGTCCTCCACAATTTCAAGCTTGTCTCTTAGTTGTATCTCATCTCTCCATTGATTTCTTTCCCTTTTTTCTGCCTTTTTTTTCTTTTTGGGTCACACCCGGCGATGCTCAGGGGTTATTCCTGGTTCTGCTCTCAAGAATTACTTCTGGTGGTGCTTGGGGGGCCATATGGAATGCTGGGAATCAAACCCGGGTTGGCCAAATGCAAGGCAAAAGCCCTATCCGCTGTGCTATCACTCCAGCCCCATCTCTCCATTGATTTCTACATAGTTGCTTTTGTTGGCTTTTCTCCATGAGTTCCCAGCATTAGACAATGCACCCACAGGTTTCACCTTGAGGTCTTGTTTCCTTTGGATTTGCTTTACAATTTTCCCTTCTTCTCTGACCTAACATATTTTCTTCTCTCTAGGCTGGAGCAATAGCACAGCGGGTAGGGCATTTGCCTTGCACGCAGCCAACATGGCTGACCCGAGTTCGATTCCTCCGCCCCTCTCCGAGAGCCCGGCAAACTACCGAGAGTATCTCGCCCGTATGGCAAAGCCTGGCAAGCTACCCATGATGTATTCGATATGCCAACTACAGTAACAAGTCTCACAATGTTACTGGGCCCGCTTGAGCAAATCAATAAACAACGGGAGGATAGTGATAGTGATTTTCTTCTCTCTAACTTGTTTGCTTTCAGGTTGCATTTCAAGTATAATTTATTTTAATTTTTTAATTTTCTAAACTTTATTTATCCCACAAATAGGATGGATCCTATAATTCATCCTACTGAAAAATTTTGTGGCTTCCCATTACTTTTCTAATCTGTATTAACTCTGACACTGGTAGTTCTTCCAAGATCTGGCTCAATCATTATGCAAACCTTATTTATAACCATCTAAATTTTAAAAAAATGTTTCATTATATTCATAAAAATATACAAAAATTGTTAATAATGTTCTGTGCATTTAAAATGCTTAAATAAGTGGTCTCATTATGTTACTTGTTTTTCTTCACTCAATACTATGTTTTCAAGTATGTTTTCTGTCCACATTATACATATGCAATTCTCTTGAGCTTATTCTCTTAATAAAAGCTCAAGTGCATCCTCTATTTTATATAATTCTTTAAATATATCATACTTTGATTATTATTTCCCATATTAAGGGGGTTTTTAATTTCCCATAAGTTTTCGAATGGGAGAATTACCAATGCTACAATGTGCTACTTTTGTATTTGTCTCCTCTTCACATATTTAAGTGCTCTTCTGGACTGTGTGCTGAGAAGCAGAGTCTATGTTATGGCTATTGTTTATTTATCTAAGTTTTCGGCCTTAAAAGAAATTGCCACGTTAATACCTAAAATGGTGGTTGAGGATGGAGTAATTTGAATAAAATTTGAATCTAATTTATCAAGAAAGCTTTATTTATGTCATTATTAATGTTAGAAAAAACTAAAATAGCAGGGAATTAAGAAATGCTCAAATTGAAGGAATGGACAATTCACTTCTTGTCAGACAGTAATCAAGTCAGCCTAATTTATAAACATACTAGTTTCTGAAGTATCTAATTCATAAATTTTACCAGTCTTTAGCAGATGTAAATCTTGATGAAAATATCAAGTAACCAAAAGGTGAGTTTTTTTTTCTTTAAATCGACTAAATTTTGACTGAGGAACCTATTCTCTACCCTCCCAACCACCCAAAGGGATATATAAAGACTTTAGGGGACTTAAGTAACATTAGTGCTTTCTAGAATATGTCCCAGAAATTCCTCTAGTCTTGCCACTGAAATTCCTTTGTCCTAAAAGGACCCCCCTTAACTGTAGCTTTGCTTTTCTCATTTGTTTCAGTAGACCATAAGGATCTTTGTTGAAGTAGTGAGTTCTTATTTCTAAGGCCCATTTAATTAAGTAATACTATGCAGAATGCTAAGGTATTTATGCCTCTGTGGCAAATGAGATGAGGATTACCACCTACTCACCAGAAGTTCTTATTGTGCCCACTTATCCATTTTCTGGATGAAATTATTCTCTCTAACTGCTTCTTTCTGCCTCTTTGTCTCTGTCTCTATCCTTTCTCTAACACACTCACATACACACACACACACACACACACACACAAACACATTTACTCATACATGTCATACTACAGATTCTTTCTCCCTTTTTATTGTATTCTAACGTGTTCCTCTCTCTTACTTTTTTCTCCAAAAGATTTAGGGAAATACCTCTGATTTGAGAGAAAAAGAACTTCTTTGGCTTTCTAGCAGTTTGGAAACAAAGGCCAGGGAATTTCAGGGATAACTGCCACTTTTCATTGATTAACAAAACAAAGTTAATTAGGGATAGCAATTAAGCAGAAGTGTTGCTTTAATTAGTTGAAATAATTATCTTCCACAGAACTTGGAAGAAATATGAGTAACCACATCTTAAACAACTAAACAGAAGACAGCATGCAGAAGACAGATTTGGGAATACCAGTTCCCATTCCCAACTTTTCTCAAATAAATTGGGCAGAGTGTGTTTAAACGGATAGAACACCAGTGCTGGAAAAGGATCAGCTAATACCTAAAGGCAATGCTCAATAATTAAAAATAAATAAAAATTATTGCAAGTTTAGGAATTACAATAGTTTTGTGAGTAAGTGTTTCCCATATTAATTGCACAATGATTGAAGCTTGGTGGGTGTGACGTGGTGCCGTGTAATCCCATCAAAGGCCAAGACTCAGAGACGATAAAAACCAGCTCCCGGAAGAGAACAGTGCAGTCTCCTGCCCCCGCGCTTGACCGTCCTCGCTCGCCAGGGCCCCTTGGAGGGGAGCGGGTTGAGCTTTTCTCCCCGCCCTGACAAGGGCTCCGGCAGCCAAAGACCTCCAGGACCAGCCACCACCATGCTAAGCCCACTCTCCGCACACCTGAAGGTACCAGCAGAGGAACAAAGGCGAGCAGGTTCCGGGGCTGAGATCTCCAAGCCTACTCGGATTGGGGCTGAGCATCCTCCACCCAGACCCCGAATTCCAGTAGGCGGGGATCACACCCACCAACTGGCCCCCTGGCGCCATGTAATCCCATCAATGGCCAAGACTCAGAGACTATAAAAACCAGCTCCCGGAACCGTGGGGCTGCATTTGTGGCCTTGCCACATCTTATTATGACATCTTATTATCTCATTTCTACTTTGGACAAACTAGCAGGCTACCAAATGTAACCTGCCCACATGGCAGAGTCTGGCAAACTCCCCGTGGCGTACCCAATAAGCCAAATACCAGTAACAATGATGGGTCTCATTCTCCTAAAGAGCCTTGAATATAGCACTTTCTTAAAAATCTCAGGGCTAGGATGAAGGAGACGTTACTGGGGCCTGCTCCAGGCAATTGATGAATAACAGGATGGTCGTGATTCGTCGTGATTGAAGCTTATTTTATAAATCTATATATGGAGAAAGCCAAAAAATCAGGACAAAACCAATAGATAATTGAATTTCTAGACCAATTCACCTCCAGAATTCTTACACATTTTTCTAGATCAGTGGGTGGGTACAAAGAACTTGTTTTCTGTTCTTTGAACTTGACTATTCACATTCTATAATAATAGGAGCCTTTGCTGACCATTCTCTGTAATTCCTATGCTCTTATGTCCTGACATCTGGGGTTTAGACACTGAACTATCCTCACAAAGAATAACAAAAGACACTGCTTTTGTGGATTCATCTAACTGAAAGTAGAAGCCTGTATTTCACTAACAAATTTAGGATCCATATGTTCAAGACAGTCATCACTAACAAAAATATGCATGGAGTTTACCAAAATCTACAGACATACTTGAACAGAAGAGCCGAATTTTATATATCAGTGTCAAAGGTTAAACAAACTGGCTGACTATGTCAGTGTTTTATCTTGCACCAAGCCTCTGAGTGTCTCTCAAGCTCTTTTCATACTTGACCTCCTTCCAACTTTGTTTCCTTCCTGTGTGCCCCAGGTCCTACCAATTGATCCATTATTCTTGTGTGGTCTCACAATTATAAGATTTTTAGCTGGGTCCCTTATGATATCTTAGGGGCTCAGGTGCTTCATATGCATACCTCTCTTTGAGAAACACTGGTTTAAGCAAGAAAACTGCAAATGCACTACCCATTTGGTTTATACTACTTTGTTTATTTACAAATTCAATATTCATCCTTCTCCTTCCCTCCATCCCAAAGTGAGGTCAATAGCATCTGAGATAGAAAAACCCTAAAGAAATTTTGTCTCAGATTTGACCTTGACTAATTATAACACTGCTAAAGCAGTACTATTGCGACAGATCTGACTAATTTCAGATTCTTTTGGACAGTAAGCAAGAATAGTATCATCCGGTATCTGAATTTTGGGGTATAATTTTTAGTCACTCTTTTGTAATTTTTTCCTATTTATTTTAGGAAATAGAATAAATCTTGTCCTGTTTTTCTCTTAAAAGAAAATTTGACAGATTTTTTAAAAAATGACCGATTTAGTGGTTTGTTTTATAAATATTTCATCTTAATTCCATTTTTAAAATGCTATTTTTCTATAAAAATGTTTCTTATTTACAATTTCAAACTTATTAGAATAGTCAATAATAGTACTTTTACCATATTTATTATTTGCTATACCTTTTATTATTTTTATCCTTACTTTTCCATTATTGCTACAAATGGCATTCATGGATTGAAAGATAGTGTTAAGTGAGTTTTCCACAAATTAAATTTACATATCAAATCCAAGCCTTATCAAACTTTCAACTATGCTTTTAAAAACAAATTTTGAATTTGGAGCTACATGTCACACCTCATGAGAAATAATTCAAAATATTATTTTCTCTGAGTTATACTGATCTGTTTATAGTTAATTTTATTTTTATTTTTAAGGGAAATATTAAAAACTCATTCAAAAATCAACTTGAAAGTAACATTCCAAAATTCTGGGGTTAATCTTAGTACATTTTTTAAATCAAATATTTAAGTTCCTATCAACATTAACGACTCTCCTTCAGACGCAATTTTTTTTCCCTTTATTTTATTTTATTTTTTTTTAAAGTTGTAGATTTACAATTTTTTGTGCTTTGGTTTCAATTATACAATGATCAGATACCCATCCCTCGACCAGTGCCCATTTTCCACCACCATGGATAATATCCCTCCCACCCCCATCCCCCCATCCCCCCTGTCTCTGTGGCAGGGCAATTCCCTGTGTTCTCTCTCTCCTTTTGGGTGTTGTGGTCTGCAAAAGAGGCATTGAGTGGCAAACATGTTCAGTCCATAGTCTACTTTCGACATGCATCTCCCCTCCTGGGAGGATCCTCCAAACATCCTTTATTTGGTGCTCCCTTCTCTATCTGAACTGCCCTTTCCTCTAGGATACCCGGCTGGCCTCTAAGTTATGGAGTAATCCTCCTGGTGCTGATCTCAGCTATTCTTGGGTATTAATCTCATACTTTGTTACTTTATATCCCCCAGATGAATGCAATCTTTCTATGTCTATCCCTCTCTTTCTGACTCATTTCGCTTAGCATGATACTTTCCATATTGTACCACTTGTATGTAAATTTCATGACTTCATCTTTTCTAAGAGCTACATAGTACTCCATTGTGTAGATGTACCAAAGTTTCTTTAACCAGTCATCTGTTCTTGGGCATTCAGGTTTCTTCCAGTTTCTGGCTATTGTAAAGAGTGCTGCAATGAACAAACAAGTGCAGATGTCACTTCGACTATACATTTTTGCCTCTCTGGGATATATTCCCAGGAGTGGTATTGCTGGGTCAAATGGGAGCTCAATTTCTAATTTTTTGAGAATCGTCAGACGCAATTTTTAACCCTTCCTCTATTTCTGAACATTTTCCACAGGCATAGATTTATCATTTATTATTCCTTCATTCCACAATTTACTCTGATAGTGTGGGGCCTCCCCACTACTGTCAGAGAAAATGGGTTTTATTCAGCATAGCATAAGCGTCACCACTTTTAAGTGGCAAGCATTCTGCACCCAAAGCTTGCTTAGTGGAAAAATTTGCACAGCCATGACCATGGCCTTGAGGTATATTTCAGGATTACAGAGTTAGCTACAAATCCTGATGCACAGCAGGATGTGGAAACCTGCATTAGGCCAGTTCTCAGAGAAAGAAAAAACATGAACCCCCAGATGATAACAACCAATAGGAGTTTGACATGGCACTTGCCCAACACAAATCAGCTGAAGGCAGCCGATCAAGTAAAAGGTCACCAGGAAGTTAGCTAGATCACCTAGAATTGGGCAACTTGCAGAAATCAGGGATAAGAAAGGAAGTTGTTGCTCTCCTACTAGAGGGGCCGAACTTGACCAATCAACTTTCTCAGCTTTCTGAACTCAACGCTTGCTTGATTTGTGCCAAATAAAACTATACTACAAGTGCATTGGTTTGTGTGGTCTTTCGGATAACAGACCCTAACAATTGTAATATTCTAATTGCTCTCAATACTTTTTCTTACAGGTGGTTAATTTGATGGGTACAGTAGAGTAGTGTTAAAGGGGAAAAAGAAAAACAGGATGGGAAAACTGCTGAAAGAAGCGAATTTGACTATTTCATAATGGAAAACAGAGGGACCTTGAGATTAAAATCAAGATTAAAAGCCACAAAGTTCTAACCTAGATAGCTTTGGGGTTACCAACTTTCTGATAAACAGAGGACTTTGAAAAACCAGTTCCAACAAGTTGGTAAAGTAAGCTCGGTGAATAGAACCCTGGGAGTTTACTACTCTCATTAAGCTCAAAATACATATTACCCTGTAAACCTCCTAGCTTCATAATTACATAATAATTGCATATGATTATATAAGCAATCATTTACACTGAAGTTGCTCACATATACAAGCTTAGCACCACCCTATTTATGCTACTCATCCCAAACCCTTACACATATTACACACATTAAATGTCTTACTCCTGAGCTTTGGGCGTGCACCACCTTATAAATCTCTCTTCTATTATCTACACTATCTTGTCTTAATTATTTCTTCACGGAAGACAAAGGGCTGAGGTGCAGCAGGTTCCTTGCCCTTCATTCCTATGACATTTTCACATATTCCACTCATTGTCTTTCACTGAATTCCCTTTATCTCTCTCTGCTTAAGCCTCTAACCCCTAGGAAACACCATAAAATAAACACTCAAAGTCCACTCAAGAATACATTATTTTTCTGCTCTCATTTATAATAAAACATGTCTTATTATAACTGATTAGTCATTAAAATTATATCTCATGCTTAAAATAATACCCCAAGTAAAAACAACTGAGTAGAAAGTAAAGGGCAACAAAATGTTCTCTTTTAAATTTTAAAGGTAATTTTAACTTGATTAATTGATCACTTGACACCCTGTTAGTCATCGATTTGCTTGAGCAGGTGCCAGTAACATCTCCATTCATCCCTATTGTTTGCTAGTGTAGCCCAATGGCGTCTGCTGGTTCTAGGAACACAAAGAGCCTCAAACTGATCATTCAGGGTCTTGACAAAGAATTCTGATCATCTTGTAGGTGGGTGTCCACACGATTTTTTGACATCCCTACGGAATACAGTCAGTAATGGCTCTAGTCCAACGGTCATCTCCAACTCTCATTACGTGTCCATCCCATCTGATTTTTGATGCCTTGGCAAATGAGACAGCATCCCTGATTCGTGATTGTTGACGGAGGTCGGAACTCAGGATTCTGTCTCTCATTTGAGTGAAGCATTGCTCTTTCGATTTCTCTTTAGGAAACCTGAATAGCGTTCTTATTCTGATTTCATAGGGCCCAGGTCTCTGAGGCGTATGTTAATGCAGGAAGAACAGTGGAATCTAACAAATGTGCCCAGGGCCAGAGGTTCGTTGTCCTCTTAGCTATTTCTTCGATGCTCTTGAATACATTCCAAGTGCTCTCTTCCTCCTGTGCAACTCAGGTGCCAGGTTATTCATCATGTTGATGTCTCAACCTGGGTACATATAACTGTTGCATTCGGAGATGAACAAGACCATTTCTCATAAACACTGTCTTCATGAGATTCAGCTTTAGTTCGACGTTTCCACACTCATGGTCCAACTTGGCCAGCATTTGTGCTGCTTGGCTAATGTTTGGTGTTATTAGAATGATATCATCAGCAAAGTGGAGGTGGTGCAGTTGCCAACCGTTTATCTTCACTCCCATTCCTTCCCATTTCAGTCTTCACATGACATTGTTGATGGTGGTACTGAAGAGTATCGGGGAAATGTTATCACCCTGCTGAACCCCTCTCTTCACATGGATGATCACTTCCTTATAGAATGGTGAGATCCTGGTAGTGAATCCGTAATACAGCTCATGGAAGATCCTGGTGCATTGAGATTGAATGCCCTGTTTGGCTAGGACTTCAATGACCGCTTCTGTCTCAACAGAATCAAAAGCTTTCTTTAAATCAATGAATGTTAGACAGAGCATCATCTTGAACTCCCAAGAAACCTCAATGAGCTTGGTTATCATGTGGAAATGATCTATCGTACTGAATTCTTTTCGGAACCCATCTTGTATACATGGTTGTGCTTCATCTAGTGCTCTGCCAATCCTATTCAGGATGACTCAAGTGAACAGCTTGTAGACGACAGACAACAGGCAGATCGGGCGATAGTTGCCAATGTTGTGGATATCTCAGTTCTTGTACAGTAGTACAGTTCTGCTGGTTTTCCATTGGGATGGAAACTTGCATTCAGACAGGTAGCATGGGAAGAGCTGAGCCAGTATATTGATGAGTACTGATGGCAGGTTCTTCAGGTGTTCAGGTCTGACCTTATTGGGAAGGGTGCTGTTTGCTTCTTTACCAACAAAATGGTGTGTCGGATTTCAGAAGGGAGAACATTAGGAATGACATATCCGTTCTGCAGAATTTGGTATGTGGGCAGGTGGACATGGCTATCAAAGAGATCTGAGTAGAAGTCATGGATAATCTTCTCCATTGCCCTTCTGGAAGGTGTGATAGATCCATTTGGACATTGAAGGGCAGTCATCTTGGTCATGTAGTTGGTGAAGGACAGATGGGCGTTGCTAATGCCACATTGGCCAGAACTGCTGCTCTTCTCTCTTTGAGGTCTTCTTTTATTACTTCTCTGCACTGCTTTGTGAGCTCCTATGTTTGCTAGCAGTTGCCTGAGGCTTGAGCCAAGCCATGTTGAGAAATAAGCTCAAGAGTTTACAAAGACAGGCGTCTTTTTGTGGCTATCTCTCTCTCTGCATTCCTCGCACAATCTAGGAGGTGCTGAACCAGTCGATTGTATTCCCTGTCAATGTTGTCAATGACGGCATCTTTCCATGTTGCCGCAATAGTGCCAAAGAGCTCCCAGTTGGTGGTCATTCTGGGAGTTCTCTTCTTAAACTTTGCAGCCCTTTCTCCCCGTTCCATGAAGTAGAATTTTTCACGAAGGAGATGGTAGTCTGATCCCATTTGGAATTTTGGGACAACAGTGACATTGGTCTGGCAAAACCCTCTATTGAATATGATGTGGTCAATTTTGTTGTGGAACTGTCCACTGGGAGACTCCCATGTCCAACATTTCGATTCGGTCTTCTAGAACTGTGAGTTACCATGAATGGTCTTGGCCGATATGATGAACTCTAACAGTCTTTCACCCTTGTTCATTCCATTCTAGGTCATGGATCCCGATGTGGAGTTCTTTTGCTGATCTTCTTGGTCCTCCTTGGCATTAAAATCACTGACAATGATTTTGTAGATGGTGTGGTCTTCTTTATAGAACTTCTCCAACTCCATGTAGAACTTCTCAATTTCTCCTTCATCATAATTGGATGTTGGTGTGTAGACAATGAAGATAGAAACTGCCGGCAGTGAACCACATCTATTCAAGTGTAATAATTCGATTCGATTTGTTAGGCTTTGAATGAATCAATGCTCATAGCCAAGTTCATGTTGACAAGGACACCTACACTTTCAACGCCTCTTTTGTCACATGTTCCAAGGAACTGTTCTTCTCCAGTGTCAAAAACGGTGTGACGTGATTGATTGCCTTCTTGTCTCGGTCAGACCAATGATGCTCTACTTGATCTTTCGCGCTTGTGCCATCAGGTCCTTGATGGATGCATCCAATGCCAGAGTATGTGCATTGAAAGTACAGACTGTCGTTTTTGTCCTTCTTCATTTTGGCAGCCTAGTTTGGCCTTGAGATTTTATCAGCCTCTCCTTCCTCGTCCTTGTTATCGATGCTGTGCTGGTGGCTCTTTCAGGGTCATGGTAATGAGATCCATTCTATTTACTGGTTTTGGCATATCGAATATGTCACAGATAGCTTGCCACGCTCTGCCTTGTGGGCAGGATATTCTCGGTAGATTGCCAGGTTCTCCGAAAGGAAGTCTGACAGCTGGATCCTACAGCATTTTGCTGCTGGAACTGCCCCTTATGGTGTCACATGGAAATCTAACCCTGAAGCCCCATGGACATGCTAGAGTCCATGTGAAGAAGTTACTTCTTATATACCCTATATTAGAGGTATCAGTAAAACCAGGAGAGACATTTTTTCACCTCTCCATAACTCACTGTACACATACAAAGACATCATCACTATAGGTTTTTAACCACATATAAACACACAAGGAATAACTCCATACTGCAAAGGTCTCAGTGGTGAAGGAACTCACCTGGCTTAGTGAGTGGAGTTGATAACCCAGATAACCCAACCAGTAATAATGAGCTATATAACTTCTCTGACAAGAAATTTATAATGGAACTGTTAATAATGCATAAGGAGTTCAAAGAAATAATGGAGCACACTTCAAAAAAATAAAAGAGGATATGAGAGCAGAAATGAGGAAAATGTAAATGAAAATACAAGCCAAAATGACAGATCTGGAAAACTTGTTAGGTGAAATGAAAAAATCACTGAAAAGCTTCAGCAGCAGAGTAACAGCTGCTGAGGAGAGACTCAGTGAGCTCCAAGATGAGGTGCAGAGAATCTCCAGACAAAAACAGAAGCAGAAAATAACCTCAAAACAAACCAACAGATGACAAGAGAACATTGGGATGAATTCAAGAGGAATAATATAAGAATCACTGGGGCAGGAAGAAAACCCTTATGAACAAGCAACTATCAAAGCCATTATTTCTGAGAAGTTCCTGAAGCTGAAGAGCACATGCATGCAGATTCAGGAGGCCCTGAAGAGTACCTGCTTAAAACAATCCAAATGAAAATACTCTAGGACACATCCTAGTTAGAATGATGAAAAATCAGATAGATATAGAATACTGAAAGCAGCAAGATCAAAGAAGGAAATTACTTACAAAGGGGCACCCTTAAGATTTACAGCCGACTTATCAGATGAAATGCTGTGGTCCTGAAGATAGTAGTGGGAAATAGTGAAAAAATTCACTGAAATGAAAACCTCAGCAAGAATACTTAATCCATTCAGATTTGAAGGAACAATATGCACCTTAACAGATAAATAACTCAGGAATTTCAGAGACTGAAAGCATTGTTACAAGAAGAACTAAATGGGCTATTTTAAGATAAGAAAAGCCCCACAAATATACCAAATTCCTGCAGAAAGATGGGATAAAACCATGTAACAATAATCTCTCTCAACATCAATAGTCTAAATGCACCAACAGAGACACAGAGTGGCAGGATGAATAAGAAAGCAGAACCCAACAGTCTGCTGCAAGAGACACATATGAACAGTCAGAGCAAACACAGATTCAAATTCAAAGGAAAACAATTCTACAATCAAACAACCTCCTTCAAAAAAAAAGAAAACAGGACTGGTCATACTAGTAACAGACATAGATTTCAAGTTGAAAAAGATTATAAGAGAAAGTAAGGTCTTTTCATAATTTATCAAGCTCCTAAATGTTTATGCACTAAATGAGGGACACAAGCTTAAACAACTGCTAATAGACTTGAAGAAAGGCATTAATAACAGCACAATAGTAATTGAAGACTTCAACATCACTTTGTCACCTCTTAATAGATCAACTATACTGAAGTTCACAAGGAAACATTCTTTATATATATGTATATGTATCCATATATAAAGTTGGTTAACATATATTATATGTATGTATGTATATATACATATATGTATACATTCATAAATGTGGCTTTGCACTCCCCCAAAATCTGAATACACATTCTTCTCCAGTGCACATGGACATTCTCCAAAATAGACCACATGTTATGCCACAAAACATACCTCCATAAAAATTAAGAGTAGATAAATTGTATCAACAATCTTTTCAGACCATGATGCATTAGAAATAGAAGTTAATCACACACAGAAATCAGGCAACTGAAAATTAAACAACTAACTACTGAACAACAGGTGGCTTAGAGAAAATATCAAAGAGGAAATCAAAAGATTCCTGGAAAGAGACAGGAATGAAAACACAAGCTACCAGAACTTGAGAAATAGTAAAGGCAGTGTTACAAGGAAAGTTTATAGCTCTGCAAGGATTCTACAGGAAAGAAGAAAGAGCCTATAGAAATAAAATAATTTCACAGGTTAAAATTCTGGAAAATACCAGCAAAAGGAACCCAAACCAGGCAGGAGGAAGGAAATAATAAAACTTAAACGCAGAAAAAGATGAGCAGGAATCCCAAAATACAATCCAAAAGACCAATGAAACCAAAAGCTGGTTCTTTGAGAAAATAAAAAAAGATCAATAAGCCACTATCAAGACTCACAAAGAAAGATAGAGAAAGAACTTAATAAACCGAATCGGAAATGAAAAGATCGACATCACAATAGAAACCATCATCAGAGATTACTTTGAGAAATTTTATGCCACAAAACAAGAGAACATCCAAGAAATAGACAATTTTCTAGATTCCTATAACCTCCCAAGGCTGAAAAAGAAGATTTGGAATACCTGAACAGATGTAATCACTATGGAGGAAATTGAAATGGTAATCAAAAGTCTCCCCCCAGACAACAACCCTGGCCCGAATGGATTCAATAGTGAATTCTTATCACTTATCACTTAACTTCCCATTAGTCGTCGATTTGCTCGAGCAGGCACCAGTAACATCTCCATTTGTCCCTGTCGCGTGCTAGTGTAGCCCAATGGCATCTGTTCGCTCTGGGAACATGAAGGGCCTCAAACCGATCGTTCATGATCTTGACGAAGAAGTCTGAGCATCTGGAAGGTGGGCGGCCACGCGGTCTTTTGACATCCCGTGGAATCCAGTCGGTAACAGCTCTAATCCAGCGGTCATCTTTAAATCTCATTACGTGACCAGCTCATCTGATTTTCGACACCTTGGCATATGAGACAGTGTCCCTGATTCTTGATCGTCGACGGATGTCAGAACTCCGGATTTTCTCTCTCATTTGAGTGAAACGTGATATTCCAAGTATAGCTCTTTCTATTCTTCTTTGGGAGACCTGAATAGCGTTCTCATCTTGTTTGCATAGGGCCCAGGTCTCTGATGCATATGTTATTGCAGGAAGAACAGTGGAATCAAAGAGATGTGCCCAGAGCCGTAGGTTCTTCGTCCTCTTAGCTATTTCTTCGACGTTCTTGAAGGCATTCCAAGCCGCTCTCTTCCTCCTGCGCATCTCGGGTGCCAGGTCATTTGTCATGTTGACCTCTCGACCTAGATACACATAGCTGTTGCATTCGGAGATGGTCGTTCCATTGAGAGCGAATGGGGCGTCAGGAACAAGGCTGTTTCTCATAAACATTGTCTTCGTAAGATTCAGCTGTAGTCCTACTTTCCACACTCACGGTCAAAGTCGGCCAGCATTTGTGCCGCTTGGCTGATGTTTGGTGTTATTAAAACAATGTCATCAGCAAAGCGGAGGTGGTGTAGTTGCCGACCATCTATCTTCACTCCCATTCCTTCCCATTCCAGTCGTCGCATGATGCTCTCGAGGGTGGCACTGAAGAGTTTTGGTGAAATGGTATCACCCTGCCGCACCCTTCTCTTGACATCAACGATCACTTCTTTGTAGAATGGTGAGATCCTGGTAGTGAATCCGCAATACAGCTCACGGAGGATCCTGATGTATTGGGCTTGAATGCCCTGATTGGCTAGGGCTTCTATGACCGCTTCCGTCTCAACAGAATCAAAGGCCTTCTTTAAATCAATGAACGTTAGACAGAGCGGCATCTTGAACTCCCGAGAAACCTCAATGAGCTTGGTTATCGTGTGGATATGGTCGATGGTGCTGAATCCTTTGCGGAACCCGGCTTGCTCGCATGGTTGTCCTTCATCTAGTGTTCTGCCAATCCTATTTAGGATGACTCGAGTGAACAACTTGTAGATGACAGACAATAGGCAGATCAGGCGATAGTTGCCAATGTCATGGATGTCTCCCTTCTTGAACAGTAGTACGGTCCTGCTGGTTTTCCATTGGGACGGAACCTTGCATTCAGACAGGTAGCGAGTGAAGAGCCGAGCCAGTGTATTGATGAGTACTGACGGCAGGTTCTTCAGGTGTTCAGGTCTGACCTTGTCTGGGCCAGGTGCTGTTTGTTTCTTTACCGACGAAATGGCGTGTCGGATTTCGGAAGGGAGAACATTGGGAACGACATATCCATCCTGTGGAATTTGGTATGTCGGCAAGTGGACATGGCTATCGAAGAGATTTGAGTAGAAGTCATGGATAATCTTCTCCATTGCCGTTCTGGGGGATGTGATGGATCCATCTGGACGTCGGAGTGCAGTCATCTTGGTCTTATAGTTGGCGAAGGACAGGCGGGCGTTACTAATACTTTTCCCGGCTTCTGCCGCATCTACCAGTACTACTGCTCTTCTCTCTTTGAGGTCTTCCTTGATCGCATCTCTGCACTGCTTTGCGAGCTCGGACGTTAGTTTGCGGTTGCCTGAGGCATGCGCCAAACCACGCTGGCGAATTAGCTCAAGAGTTTTCGAAGATAGGCGATTTTTGGGGGCTAACTCTCTCTTGGCGTTCCTCGCACATTCATGGAGGTGCTAAACCAGTTGATCGTATTCCTCGTCAATGTTGTCAACAATGGCATCTTCCCATGTTGCCGCAATAGTACCAAAGAGTTCCCAGTTGGTGGTCATTCTGGGAGTTCTCTTTTTGAACTTTGCAGCCCTTTCTCCCCGCTCTGTGAAGTAGAATTTTGCACGAAGGAGATGGTGGTCCGATCCCATTCGAAATTTTGGGACAACAGCGACATCAGTCAGGCAAAACTGTCGATTGAATATGATGTGGTCTATTTCGTTGTGGAATCGTCCACCGGGAGACTCCCATGTCCATCGTTTAGATTCTGCCTTCTGGAACGGTGAGTTACCATGAATGGTCTTGGTCGACATGATGAACTCAGACAGTCTCTCACCCTGTTCGTTCCATTCTAGGCCATGGGTCCCAATGTGAAGTTCTTCAGCTGATCTTCTCGGTCCTATCTTGGCATTAAAATCACCCACAATGATCTTGTAGAAGGTGTGGTCTTCTTTATAGAACTTCTCTAGCTCCATGTAGAACTTCTCGATTTCTCTTTCATCATAATGAGATGTTGGTGCATAGACAACGAAGATAGAAACTGCATGCAGTGAGCCACATCTATTCAAATGTAAACGTCCGATTCCGGTTGTTAGGCATTCCAATGAATCAATGCTCTTGGCCAAGTTTGTGTTGACAAGGACACCGACGCCTCCAACACCTCTTTCTTCGCATGTTCCGAGGAACAGTTCTTCTCCAGTGTCGAAAACGGCATGGTGAGATTTGTGCCTTCTTGTCTCGGTCAGACCAATGATGTCGTACTTGATCATTCGCGCTTGTACCATCAGGTCCTTGATGGATGCATCTGATGCTAGCGTACGTGCATTGAAAGTACAGACAATCATTTTTGTCTTCCTTCATTGTGGCAGCCTACGTCAGCCTTGAGATTTTGTTGGCCTCTCCTTTCTCATCCTTCTCAGTGCTGCCATGTCGGTGAAGCCTTCAGGGTCAGGTGAATGAGACCAGTTGTAGTTACTGGTTTTGGCATATCGAATACACAGCAGATAGCTTGCCAGGCTCTTCCGTGCTGGCGGAATACTCTCGGTAGCTTGCCAGTCTTTCCGAGAGGGATAGAGGCTTTTGGGGCGACCTCTAATCACCCTTGTAGGTGTTACCATATTTGAACCCTATCACTACTTCCACTACCCAGCCGTCGCCACACTCCAGGATGCTTTCCGGACCCGCGTGGCAGCTCTGGCCGAGACCCACGCACAACTGAAGACCCACAGAACAAGATAAGCGGAACTCTCTGAGACCTCGGACTCCAGGCTCGGCGGACCCAGGGACAGAGCTTCTCTGCTTGCTCCCACCACCACAGGTGACAAAGGGATTCTAATCAGGAGCCCCACCCTACCCTGCCCTGTCTGCTTCCATCAACCACCCAGGGATCGAAGTGAAATAATAATAATAATAATAATAATAATAATAATAACAACAACAACGATGTTGAGGCTGGTGGTGATGGTTACCGTGATGTGTGCTGGCTGACCCCACTGATGCAAGCACTCAGAACCCGGGTTCGGGAGATGCCCCCAACTCACCGATGGGCTTGTGGTTCTTCAGCCACGTTAGGGTGGGTGGGGGAATGCCGGCAGCGTTGCAGGCGAGGGTCACGGGGTTGCCCGCGGTCTCCACGATGGCCTCGTGCTCGGGCCCTTCGATGGTCGGGGGCACTGTGGAGAGGAGTAAGTGAATTCTTACAAACGTTTAAAGAGGTCCTATTGCAATCCTTTTCAAGCTTTTTCCAGGAAATTGAAGAAACAGAAACAAAAACAGTATTTATGAGGCAAATATCACTCTGATACCAAAATAAGACAGAGATATCACAAACATACACAAAAAAGAGAGACCTTCAGACCTATATCTCTAATAAATAGAGATCAAAGATCCTCCACAAAATTATAGCAAACAGAATCCAACAACTCATTAAAAAAAAAGATAGAGCTTCTCACCCCGCCAAGACAACAAGTTGCCCCCCACGAGGCAGTTCTCTGGCATGGCCATGGACCCAGATGCACACAGACTTAATTTGGAATCCAGCAGCTTTTGGCAGCTATGTGAATGGACTATGCATCAAGCTATGGTGCTGTGTTCCCCCACCCCTGGGAGGGAAAGGGTGTCTGTCTCTTCTGCCTCCTCCCCTCCCCCCCCACAGCACAGTGGCTGCCACCTCAGACCCTGTTGGACAGCCAGTGATGAGCCAGTAGTGGGCAGTGACAGGGCAACTGTGGCCTCATGGGATGGGAAGCGGAACCAACATGTCTTTCCCGCCCTGCTGAGACCACGTGTTGCCCCTCCATGAGTGGCTCTCCGGCATGGCCATGGACCCAGAGGCATACAAAGCAATCTTGGAACTATGTGGCTTTTGGCAGAAATCCCTCTTGACTTAATTAGTAAAATATCAGAAACCGAAAATCACAAGGCCGCTGTTGTGGCCACGTGACATCCTATGCTCTTCATAACCAGCAATAGAAAACAAATGATTTCACAATGCCTTTTCAGCAGGTATGATTTTGGAGGGAAAATTCCAAATAATAATGGTGCATCTTTTGTCAAAATAATGAAAGTCATCAAAGTAGAGAGAGAGAGTTCAGTGGAAATCAACTGCCTCACAGGCAGGGGGAGGAATGGGATAGGGGCTATACTGGATTCTTGGTGGTTGAAAATATGCACTGGTGAAGGGATGGGTGTTTGATTATTGTATGATCGAGACTTAAATCGGAAAGCTTTGTAACTGTTCTCATGGTAATTCAATAAATAAATTTAAAAAAAAGATAGAGGCAGGCTGGGGACTTCAGGTGGAGGTGGAGTGGTGGGAAGGAATCTGGGAAACTGGGGTCATTGGTGATGAGAAATGTGCACTAGTGGAGGGATGGGTGTTGGAACACTTTATGTCTGAAACTTGATCATGAACAGCTTTGTAACTGTGTCTCATGGTGACTCAATTAAAAAAAAGAGTGGTATAATTGGGTTATATGGGAGTTCTATTCTTAGTTTTTGGAGAAATCTCCATATTGTTTTCCATAAAGGCTGAACCTATGATTTGAACAGTGAATGAAGATTCTTATCTCACCACAACACACAACACTGGATGTTTTCAGACTTTTTTGATGTGTGCTGTTTTTCCACTGGCATAAGGTAATAGCTTATGCTGTTTTAATTTGCATTAGACTGCAATTATTATATTTTGAGTCAGATAGCCCAATAAACTTACTGTGAATATTTGATACCAATTTTAGATATCTGTTATAAGTCAATGAGATAAAATGATAAATTAAAATTATATTTTTGGAGAATATCTATTTACTCAATCTGTTAATTATATCTTCTTAGTTTAATCTTTGGGAATAAGAACTTAGACTTTGACAGCTAAAACACCTACAATTCCATTTTTAACATGGAGAAAATTTTAGAATTCTAAGATGTAAACTGAGACTAAGTGACTTACCAAGGTAACATAGCAGATAAAGCACAGAAATAGAATTCAAAACTAAGTCTTGAATATTTGAATATTGTAATTCACCATGACATCTTATCCCAAGGCTATAAAGTATGTAAATTATAATACCACAAACCTAATAGTGTAAGACTTAGGATTTATAAAAAAAAAAGATAAAAAAATACAAGAGGCCACAGAAACATAGTACATATAATAGAATAAATTATCTCTTTAAAAAAAATCAAAGAAGAAAATTGCAATTTTTTCATGTTGGAACAATTTTAGTATCCTACTGAGAATCCCAGCAACAGTGGCCCAAATACTGTAATGAATATATAATTACTCTTTCTATTCATGAGTCTTTTTCTAAAAAAAAATATAAATTCCAATTGCTTATTTATCTATTATTTAAATGGACTTTATATTTTCCCCCATTTCCTCCCCCTGTGTTGATGTACAGGCTGAGGCGTTGTGCATTTGGCTGTGTTGCTCACTGAAGATCATATTCTTAAAAAGGATGCTTACACCCTTTCTGGCTGTTGCGCCTGTGGTGCTCACATCTATGCTCACTGCGGGATGCCATGTTGCTCTAGTGTTTCTACATCTTTTTAATTATGATCAAGGGTTCCATTCTATTTTAGTTGTGGTACTTTCACAAAACTCTCAGCTTTACAGCATGACCTGAAATTTATTATGCCAGGAAAACTGTTCAGAGCATGTGCAGTATCAGGGATCAAGCTCATTACCTCATGAAAAGCAGACACTTTAGTCACTGAGTTATATCAGTCACTTGCTTCCCCAATTGCCTACTAAGCATATTCTAGTAAGATGCTCCAGTTCATAATATTAATCCCAGTGGTTTGTGCTGTAATATAAATTCACGAATCAGTAATGCTATGCTTAAATAAGAAAAAGTCCCATTGTAGACAAAAGCAAATGACAAAAAAACAGAGAAACTTTTGGTTCCCTAAAAAACGTTTATTTATCCTAACTTTACATTTTAAACCATTTACTTACTGCTGTTACTCTCAAATCTGGTTAATATAAAACTAATCTATAAAACACTTTATGCAAGTACAGTGTACATGCAGCCCACTTTTAATACTGGAAATGTCAAGAGACTAAAGTACAGAAATAGAGAACTTCAAAAATAACAATTATAATGACAAAATATAATAAATAAATACTAGACCTAACAGATATATACAGAATACTCTAATGCCAAAACTTTCAAAATATAATTTTCTAGAATATTTCCCAGAATATAATTTCCTAGACAAAATGTTAGAACATAAAACACATCTTAGTAGATTTTAAAAGTTTAAAATTATACATTGTGACACTTGTTACTGTGTTTGGCATATCAAATATGTTACTGGGCCCGCTCGAGCAAATCAATGAACAATGGGAGGATAGTGACAGTGACAGTGAAAATTATACATCTGTCTTTCTGTGTGAAAATAGAATGAAGTTAAAATTCAGTAACTGAAGAAAACAAGTAAAACTCACAAATTTGTGAAATTAAGAAATATGCTCTTGAAAACAAAAGGGTCAAGTATAAATTAACAGGGAAATTATAAAGAACTTAAGAAAATTAGAATAAAATCCTAAAAACCTAAATATAAATTTTAGAAGAAAACAGGGCTCAGTAAAAGATGTATAACTACAAATGTTTACATTCTAGAGGAAAAAACTTAATTCTTTGAGGTGATTACACTTAAAAGAACTACAGAATATGAACAAACTAAATTCAAAATTAAAAGTGAGAAATATATAATAAAATATTAGAGAAAAGCAATAGAGAAGATCAATTCACTGCTACATCTATAAACATTCAGGTAGCCTAAAAAAGCATAAAGGAGAGAAGCAAATTGCTAAAATAAGATAAAAGTGGAGACCTTAATACATACCTTAGAGAAGTAATTTGGGTTATAGAAAAATAATCGCAAACTGAAAAATTAGACCACACAGAAGATGCCCATTTGGCTGAAGCACTCAAATTACTCTAACTTACTTTTAAAGAGATGTTAAATCTTAAAGTAATATGATAATAAGAGATTTATCACTTTCTTTTTTCTATTTTTGAAAAAATTTTATTGAATCACTGTGAGATAGTTATAAGCTTTCATGTTTGGGTTACAATCACACAATGATCAAACACCCATCCCTTCACAGGTGCACATTCCCCACCACCAATATCCCCGGAATACCCCCCCCCTTTCTCACCCTACCCCTGCCTCCATGGCAGACATGATTCCCCATAATCTCTCTCTACTTTTGGGAATTATGTTTTGCAGTAGAGACCTTGAGAGGTTATCATGTTAGGTCCTTTATCTACTTTCTGCACGTATCTCCATTCCCGACCAATTCCTCCAGCCACCTTTTCCTTAGTGATCCCTTCTCTATTCCATCTGCCTTCTTCCCTTTGCTCATGAGGCAGGCTTCCAGCTATGGAGCTATATATCTGTCCCGTGTATCTACTATCCTTAGGTGTCAGCCTCATGTTATATTGTTTTATACCCCACAAATGAGTGCAGTCCTTCTATGTCTGTCCCTCTCTTTCTGACTCATTTCACTTAGCATGATACTCTCCATGTCTATCCATTTATAAGCAAAGTTCATGACTTCATCTCTCCTGACAGCTGCATAGTATTCTATTGTGTAGATGTACTGAAGTTTCTTTAACCAGTCCTCTGTTCTAGGACATTTGGGTTGTTTCCAGATTTTGGCTATTGTGAACAGTGCTGCAATGAACATATAGGTCGCTGTCACTGTCCTCCCGTTGTTCATTGATTTGCTCGAGCGGGCCCAGTAACGTCTCCATTGGAGACTTTGTTTTACTGTGTTTGGCATATCGAATACATCACGGGTAGCTTGCCAGGCTCTGCCATGCGGGCGAGATACTATTGGTAGCTTGCCAGGCTCTCCGAGAGGGGTGGAGGAATCGAACTCGGATCGGCCATGTTGGCTGTGTGCAAGGCAAACGCCCTACCGCTGTGCTATCTACTGTGCATTTTTGCATCCTTGGGATATATTCCCAGAAGTGCTACTGCGGGGTCATATGAAAACTCAATTTCTAGTTTCTAAAGGACTGTCCATATTGTTTTCCAGAAAGGCTGAACTAGTGGGCATTCCTACCAACAGTGAAAGAGTATTCCCTTTTCTCCACATCCACACCAGCACTGGTTGCTTTTGTTCTTTTGAATGTGTGCCAGTCTCTGTGGTGTGAGATGATATCTTATTGTTGTTTTGATTTGAAACTCCCTGATGGCTAGCAATGTGGACCATCTTTTCTTGTACGTTTTAACCATTTGTACTTCGTATTTTAGGAAACTTCTGTTTATTTCTTCTCCCCATTTTTTTATGGTATGAAGGTTTTTTTCTTGTACAATTCTACTAGTGTCTTGTATATCCTGTATATTAATCCCTTATCAGATGGGTATTGGGTAAATATTCTTTTCCATTCTGTAGGCTCTTTCTGTATTTTGGGTCACTGTTTCTTTTGAAGTGCATAAGCTTCTTAGTTTGATGTAGTCCCATTTGTTTACGTTTGCTTCCACTTGTATGGTCAGTCCTGTTTCATCCTTAAATATGTTTTTTAGCTTCAGTGTTGTGGAGAGTTCTGCCTACATTTTCCTCTGTGTACCTTATGGATTCATGTCTGATATTGAGGTCGTTAATCCACTTTGATCTGACTTTTGTGCCTGGCATTAGACAGAGGTCAGAGTTCATTTTTTTTGCAGGTAGCTATCCAGTTTTCCCAGCACCACTTGTTGAAGAGGTTTTCCTTGTTCCACTTCACGTTTCTTGCTCCTTTGTTAAAGATTAAGTGGTCATATATTTGGGGTCTGTGACAGAATATTCCTCTCTGTTCCATTGGTCTTCAGGTCTGTTTCTAGCCCAATACCATGCTGTCTTAATTACTACTGCTTTGTAGTACAGTTTGAAGTTGGGGAGGGTGATACCACTCATCTTCTTTTACCCAAGGATTGTTTTAGCTGTTCATGGGTGTTTATCATTCCATATGAATTTCAGGAGTGTTTTGTCTATTTCTTTGAAAAATGTCATGGGTTTCTTGATAGAAACTATATTGAATCTGTATAGTGCTTTGGGCAGTATTGCCAGTTTGATAATGTTAATACTCCCTATCTATTGGCAGAGGATGTATCGATGTATCTCCATTTCCTAGTGTCCTCTTTTATTTCTTAAAGTAGTGTTTTGTAATTTTCCTTGTATAGGTTCTTTACCTCTTTGGTTAAGCTGAGTCCAAATTACTTGATTTTCTGAGGTACTATTGTGAACGGGATTGTTTTTTTGATGTCTATTTCTTCTATTTCATTATTTGTATATAAGAAAGCCATGGACTTTTGGATGTTGACTTTGTAGCCTGCCACTTTACTAAACCGACCTATTGTTTCCAGGAGCTTCTCTGCGGAATCTTTAGGGTTTTCTAAGTATAGTATCATATCGTCTGCAAGTAGTGAAAGTTTAACCTCTTCCTTTCCTATCTGTATTCCCTTGATAAGTTTCTCTTGCCTAATTACAATGGCCAGGAATCCAGTACTATATTGAATATGAGTGGTGAAAGTGGGCAACCTTGTCTTGTGTCTGATCTTAAAGGAAAGCTTTTAGTTTTTCCCCATTGAGAATGATACTTGCCGTGGGATTATGGTAGATGACTTTGACTATATTGAGGAAAATTCCTTCGATGTCTATTTTGTTGAAAGTTTTCACCATAAACGGGTGCTGGAGCTTGTCAAATGCTCTCTGCGTCTATTGATATGATCATATGGTTTTTATCTTTCCTTTTGTTGATATGAGAGATTTATCACTTTCCACAACTAAGTCTGGAACCAAGAAATAGTATAGGGTTTAATGTCTCTGCCTTATATGAGGCTAACCTTGCTATGACATGGTAATGGAGCTGGGGGTCAGGGGGCACACCCAGGCTGTGGACTATATCAAGAAGCTGATGACTAAGGGCCACTACTCCCAGATGTACATAGCTAGGCTCGTACTTCGTGCCCACCCACCCCACAGACTCCCATATAATTGTTTTCCCTTGTGCTTTCTTTACCAGCCTCTGGGGCCACCCTGTGACAGAGACTCTGCCAGGAGGTGACACTGGAGTTGCCAGGGCACAGGACTACAGTGACCACACTCAATGGCCTCCACTTAGCAGTCACTTCACACCCCTATGACTGTTCAGGATTCGAATTTCAGGTGATCTGGGTCCCAGCCCTCCAATGATTTTCAATGAGTATAAATAATTTTAATAAATCTTTGGCCCTTGGAATAAACTTCTGTTTTCTGTTTAAAAAGAAAACCTTGGCATTACATGCCCAGCTCTTCTAAAACTGACCCCTAAACACTGAGCAACATCGAATGTGTTCATAAAACAACAAAACAATGAATTCTATTAAACAGTTTAATGATTAGCATTGATCTTTCTCAAAATCCTTCTGATTTAAAAGCAAGAGAACACATTCTAATTCTTTTTTTATAAAACTCCAGCAGTAGAACTGAAAAAAAAATTACAAAAGATTTCAGACCAATATTCCTACAAAACTCTTAGATAAAATATAAAATATTATGCAGCCTATTAAAAATGGTACTCACCATGACTGAAATGCAGAGGACACAACATTAAAAGTCAGTTATGTAACAAAAAGTTCGTAGAATGAAGGGAAAAAGACCTATCACATAATTTTTTCATTGAGGTACAGAGGACATTGACAAATATCTAACACCTTTAATGATTGATACTCTTAGAAACAACAAGGTTTGAAGATTGGTATTAAAGGACTTCAAAAACAAGTAGACTATAGACCAAATATGATTGCCACCCATTGCCTCTTTTGCAAACCACAACAACCAAAAGGAGAGAGAGAACAAAAGGGAGTGCCCTGCCACAGAGACAGGGTGGGATGGAGGGGATGGGGGTGGGAGGGATACGGGGATCCGTGGTGGTGGGAAATGGGCACTGGTGGAGGGATGGGTATTTGATCATTGTATACTTGAAACCCAAACCCAAAAAATTTGTAAGTCTACAAATGTACCTCATGGTGTCTCACTGACAAAAATAAAAAAATAAAATAAAAATAATAAAAAAAATAAAGGACTTCAAGGTATACTACAAAGATACAATGTCCAAGACAGTGTGATACTGAGAGGAAATTAACATTGAATGCTAGAACAGAATAAAAATAACAAAAGCAGGCCCACATAAGTATCTTAAACTAATCCTGAAAAAAAACTTTAAGGGATTTATTGGCAAAAATATTAGCTTTTCAATTCATGATGCTGGAATAGACAGTTCTATGCCAAAATAATAATAGCAACAATAACTCAGCCCTCATACTTTCACATGAATCAATTTAAAATAGATTGTAGTATTAAGTATAAAATCAATACTAAAAATTATGTAGCTAATGTGTAGGGAGAAATCTGAATAGCCTTTGTTTTAGTGATAAATTTACATACATGACAGCAAAAGTTGGGATCATGGGAGAAAAATTCCATATTGAAATTTACTAAATTAAACTCTCTATAATGCAACAAACAAATGCTGTTAGGAAAACAAAAAAAAATCTTGAGGAAAAGACAGCAACATGTGTGTAAATGAGCTAAAAATTAAGTATAGGTGGATTAAGAAAGTAAAGAACAAGATCGTAGAGAATAAACAATGTGTAAAGAAAAAACTATGAAAATTGAAATACATGATTCACTATAATCTTAGTGATGGAGTGAGTATTTAGGGGTTAAGGGACAATTTGCATACAGCCAATCTCACTTTCATTACTGCTACCACATGGTCCCCCTGAGCATGGTCAGATGCAGCTATGGAGGTTCTCAGCATCACTGGTTGATCTAGATCTAGTTAATCCCCAGCACCATAGTGCCAGAGCAGCTCCAAATACACTGACCTGGGCTTTGAAGTATCTGCCTGCTTGGTTGGTGTAGAGTTTCTTGGTTGGGGGCCCCTGAACATGTCTTAGGAGCCACCTGAAATACACAACAAAACCAGTCAATAATCTTAAAGAAGATTTAAGGAAAAGACTAGAGGTCTCATGTCTAGTTTCAGCAGTATTTCTAGATGTACTACTAGACCTTCAATTGAATGCATTTATTGCACTAGTTCCTCTTTGAGTTGATAGAAATTGTCTAGGATTTTCCAGATTTCAAATAACGAGAGAGAGAGCGGTTCAGGGAAAATGTGTTTATATTTATAGTGTGCTCCCTCTGATATCATTACTATGAAGCTCAAATGGTGTCTTGAGTTCCTGTGGGGCAGATCCATATTTTGAAAAGGCAATTACAGAGAATATAGACATTAGTAGGCTGATATGAAGACAGAAAGTGACCATTTGAGACTTAGAGCTCTCTCAGGTGACTGAATAATACGAATAAAAACCAGCAACCAGGCAATTATGATCTATCCAAGAATATAATCTCTTTTTACAAAATATGATACCTCTTTAAAGATTTAAGGACTTGACCAATTATGGGAAATTGAGTTAAACAGGAACTTTTACCAGTTTGTTTTTCTGTACTGACATCTCATTTAAGTACACGTTTAATTTAACTGTTACTGAGATAGTTTTATGCTAGCAAGTTGACAATTTAGTAGGGTAATAAGGGGAATTGATTTTGGCCATTAACTGTTCCCTAAAGGTTTCCATCAGAATGTTGCATCTCATTGAAACTGAAACTAAGGTTGTGTAAAAATTCCCATAAGCGTAAATTGCAGGATTCTCTGCTTCTCCTTTTCCCTGAAAATGTGGTTAAGGTAACATTGGCAATGATAGGGAAACACAATAAAGTCATTTTTACCTAATTGCTATCATTATAAGCTTTAAATGAGAAGCATGAGTGATTAAGACTTGATATTGAAAGCAAGGTTGTACAAGTTATCTGAGGACTTGCTGACTCCAGGGCTGGATTCTCAGGATAGGCAAAGCGTTTTCATCTGTGTAAAGAGCTGAGAAGCTCCCCTCAGACTGTTTTACACTACTATGAACTATGGTTGAATATGACTGTAACTAGTAGACACACAATCAGTGAAGAATTTCTTCCTTGTTTCTTATCATTTGCATTTTTAAAAAAAAATTTTATTAGTGAAACACCATAAGGTACAGTTGTGGATTTACAAGTTTTCGTGCTTGGGTTTCAGTTATACAAGTGCCCATTCTCTACCACCAATGATCCCAGTAGCCCTCCCACCCAACCCACCCCCTCCCGTCCCATCTTGCCTCTGTGGCAGGACATTCCCTTTTGTTCTCACTCTCTTTTTGGGTGCTGAGTTTTGCAAAAGAGGCATAGAGTGGCAATCATGTTCAGTCGATAGTCTACTTTCAGCATGCATCTCTCTTCCTGGGAGGATCCTCCCAACACCTTTTACTTGGTATTTCCTATGCTGTCTGAACTTCCTTTTCCCCTAGAATATGTGACTGAAGCCATGGAGTGACCCTCCTGGTACTTATCTCTGCTATTCTTGTGTGTTAGTCTCCTATTTTGTTACTTTATATTCCCCAGATGAATTAAATATTTCTATGTCTGTCCCTCTCTTTCTGACTCATTTTGCTTAGCATGATACGTTCCATATAGTGCTACTTGTATGTAAATTTCATCACATCATCTTTTCTAACAACTGCATAGTACTCCATTGTGTAGATGTACCAAAGTTTCTTTAACCAGTCATCTGTTCTTGGACACTCAGTTTTTTTTCCAGATTTTGGCTATTGTGAACAGTGCAGCAATGAACATATAAGTGCAGATATCATTTTGACTATACTTTATTGCCTCTCTTTATTCCCAGGAGTGGTATTGCTGGGTCAAATGGGAGCTCAGTTTCTAATTTTTTGAGAATAGTCCATAATGTTTTCCAAAAGGGCTGAACCAGTAGGCATCCCCACCAGCAGTGAAGGAGAGTTCCTTTCTCCCTGCATCCACACCAACACCAGTTGTTTTTGTTCTTTTGGGTGTGGGGCAGTTTCTGTGGCGTGAGATGATATCTCATTGTTGTTTGATGTGCATCGCCCTGATGATTAGTGATGTAGAGCACTTTCTCATGTGTCTTTTTGCCATTTGGATTTCTTCTTTGAGAAAGTTTCTGATCATTTGTCGCCCCATTTTTTGATGGGGTTTGATGTTTTCTTCTTGTGAAGTTCAATCAGTATTTTGTATATCCTTGATATCAACCACTTGTTGGATGGTTATTGGTTGAATATCCTTTACCATTTTGTAGAGTGTCTTTGAATTTTGGTCACTGTATCTTTTGAGGTGCAAAAGATTCTTAGTTCAATATGGTCCCATTTGTCTATCTCTTGGTTGGACAGTGGCGTGACATCTTTGAAGATGCCATTAGCTTCAATGTTGTGGAGGATTTTGCCAACCTTATATTTAATGTACCTTATGTATTCCGGTCTGATGTTGAGGTCTTTAATCCATTTAATCTTACTTTTGTACATGGTGTTAGGTAGAGATCTGAGCGAATTTTTTTTTGCATGCAGCTGTCCAGTTTTGCCAGCACAATTTGTTAAAGAGGTTTCCTTACTCCACTTCACATTTCTTGCTCCCTTATCAAAGATTAGATGGTAATATGTTTGGGGGGAGATGTCAGTATATTCAACCCTGATCCATTGGTCTGCAGCTCTGCCTTTGTTCCAATACCATGCTGTTTTAATTATTACTGCTTTGTAGTAGAGTTTGAAGTTAGGGAGGTTGTTTCCTCCCATATTCTTTTTCCCACGAATTGCTTTAGCTATTTCTGGGGTGCTTATTATTGTTCCATATGAATTTCAGGAGTGTTTACTCCATTTCTTTGAAGAATGTCATGGGTATCCTTATAGAAACCACGTTGAATTTGTACCATGCTTTGGGAAGTATTGCCATTTTGACGATATTATTTCTCCCGATCCATGAGCAGAAGATATCTTTCCATTTTCTTATGTCCTCTTTTATTTCCTGAAGTAGCATTTTGCTGTTTTCTTTGCACAGGTCTTTCATTTCCTTAGTTAAGCTGATTCCTAGGTACTTGATTGTCTGTGGCACAATTGTGAACGGGATTGATTTTTCTTTTTTTTTTTCCAAGTTGGACAGTTTTCTGTTTTATTTTTTTTAATTTTTTACAAGATTTATTTATTAATTTTTTTCTTTTTTTTCTTTTTTTATTAGTGAAAAACCATGAGGTACAGTTATAGGCTTACAAATTTTGTGCTTGGGTTTCAGTTATACAATGATCAAGTACCCATCCCTCCACCAGTGCCCGTCATCCATCCCCACGGGTCCCAGCATCCCCCCCCCCCCGTCCCATCCTGCCTCTGTGGCAGGGTATTCCCCTTTGTTCTCTCTCTCTTCTTTTGGGTACTGTGTTTTGCAAGAGAGGCTTTGAATGGCAATCATGTTTGGTCTATCGACTACTTTTAGCATGCTTCTCCCACCCTGGGAGGGCCCTCACAACACCCTTCATTTGGTACTCTCTTCTCTATCTGAGCTTCCTTTTCACCTAGCGCCTGTGGCTGGCCTTCCATTCATGGAGCAAAATTCCTGGTACTAATCTCAGCCATTCCTGGGTGTTACTCTCCCTTTTTGTTGCTTTATGTTCCCCAGATGAATGCAATCTTTCTGTGTCTATCCCTCTCTTTCTGACTCATTTCGCTTAACATGATACTTTCCATGTAGTACCACTTGTATGTAAATTTCATAATTTCATCTTTTCTAACAGCTACATAGTACTCCATTGTGTAAATGTACCAAAGTTTCTTTAACCAGTCATCTGTTCTTGGGCACTCAGGTTTTTTCCAGATTCTGGCTATTGTAAAGAGTGCTGCAATGAACAAACAATTGCAGATGTCACTTCGACTATACCTTTTTGCCTCTCTGGGATATATTCCCAGGAGTGCTATAGCTGGGTCAAATGGCAGATCAAATTCTAATTTTTTGAGAGTCGTCCATACTGTTTTCCAAAAGGGTTGGACCAGCCGGCATTCCCACCAGCAGTGAAGGAGGGTCCCTTTCTCGCCACATCCGCGCCAGCACTGGTTGCTTTTGTTCTTGTGGATGTGGGCCAGTCTCTGTGGTGTGAAATGATGTCTCATTGTGGTTTTGATCTGCATCTCTCTGATGATTAGTGATGTAGAGCATTTTCTCATGTGCCTTTTTGCCATTCGAATTTCTTCTTTGCGAAAGTTTATGTTCATATCCTCAACCCATTTTTTGATGGGGTTGGGTGATTTCTTCTTGTGGAGTTTAACCAGTACCTTGTATATCCTTGATATCAACCCCTTGTCGGATGTGTACTTGGTGAATATCCTTTCCCATTCTGTAGGCTGTCTTTGTATTTTGGTCAATGTTTCTTTTGAGGTGCAGAAGCTTCTTAGTTTAAGATAGTCCCATTTGTCTATCTCTGTTTTCACTTGCTCGCCCAGTGCCATGACATCTTTGAAGATACCATTAGCTTCAATATCATGGAGAGTTTTGCCGACTTTGTCTTCAATAAACATTATGGATTCTGGTCTGATGTTGAGGTCATAAATCTATTTTGATCTTACTTTTGTGCATGGCGTTAGACAGAGATCTGAGCCCACTTTTTTGCATGTAGCCGTCCAATTTTGCCAGCACAGTTTATTAAAGAGGCTTTCCCTGCTCCATTTCACTTTTCTTGTCCCCTTATCAAAGATTAGATGATTATATGTTTGGGAGGAAATGTCAGTATATTCAACTCTGTTCCATTGGTCTGCAGCTCTGCTTTTGTTCCAGTACCATGCTGTTTTAATTATTACTGCCTTGTAGTAGAGTTTGAAGTTAGGGAGGTTGATTCCTCCCATTTCTTTTTCCCAAGAATTGATTTAGCTATTCGTGGGGGCTTATTGTTCCATATAAATTTCAGGAGTGTTTGCTCCATTTCTTTGAAGAATGTCATGGGTATCCTTATAGGGATTGCATTGAATTTGTACAGTGCTTTGGGAAGTATTGCCATTTTGATGATGTTGATTCTCCCCATCCATGAACAGGGGATATTTTTCCATTTCCTCGTGTCCTCTTTTATTTCCTGAAGTAGCGTTTTGTAGTTTTCTTTGTACAGGTCCTTTACTTCCTTAGTTAAGCTGATTCCTAGATACTTGATTTTCTGGGGCACAATTGTGAATGGGATTTTTTTCTTGATGTCACTTTCTTCTCTTTCACTATTTGTGTATAGGAATGCAATGGATTTTTGGGTATTGATTTTATAGCCTGCCACTTTACTCTACAAGCCTATTGTTTCTAGGAGTTTCTTGGTAGAGGTTTTAGGGTTTTCTAAGTATAGTATCATGTCATCTGCGAATAGTGAGAGCTCAATTTCTTCTTTCCCTATCTGGATGCCCTTAATATCTTTTTCTTGCCTAATCGCTACTGCAAGTACTTCCAGTACTATATTGAACAGTAGTGGAGAGAGTGGGCATCCTTGTCTCGTCCCTGACCTTAGGGGGAAGGGTCTCAGTTTTTCCCCATTGAGGATGATGTTTGCTGTAGGTTTGTGGTAGATGGCTTTTAACTATATTGAGGAAATTCCCCTCTATCCCCATTTTGGCAAGGGTTTTCATCATGAATGGGTGCTGGATCTTGTCAAAAGCTTTCTCTGCGTCTATTGATATGATCATATGTTTTTTATCTTTTCTTTTGTTGATATGATGGATTATGTTGATTGATTTCCGAATGTTGGACCATCCTTGCATCCCTGGGATGAATCCCAGTTGGTCATGATGTATGATCTTTTTGATGAGTTGTTGTATTCTATTGGCTAGTATTTTGTTGAGAATCTTCGCATCCGTGTTCATCAGGGATATTGACCTGCAGTTTTCTTTTCTTGTGGTGTCTTTGTTTCCTTTTGGTATTAGAGAGATATGGGCTTCATAGAAGCTGTTTGGGAGAGTTTCTGTTTTTTCAATTTCCTGGAAAAGCTTGAGAAGAATTGGCAATAGGTCCTCTTTAAATGTTTGGAAAAATTCGCTAGTAAATCCGTCTGGGCCTGGGCTTTTGTTTTTGGGAAGACTTTTGATTACAGTTTCAATTTCCTTGATGTGAATAGGTCTATTCAGGTACTCTATATCTTCTTGATTCAGCTTTGGGAGATGGTAGGAATCCAGGAATTTATCCATTTCTTCCAGGTTCTCATGTTTCGTGGCATAGAGGCTTTCAAAGTAGTCTCTGATGATCTCTTGAATTTCTTTAGTTTCTGTTGTAATATCCCCATTCTTATTTCTGATTCGATTTATTAGGGTTCTCTCTCTCTGTTTCTTTGTGAGTGTTGCTAGTGGTTTATCTATCTTATTTATTTTCTCAAAGAACCAGCTCTTGGTTTCATTGATCTTTCGGATTGTTTCTTTGTTTTCCATGTCGTTGATTTCTGCTCTAAGTTTTATGATCTCTTTCCTTCTGCCTGATTTAGGCTCTTTCTGTTGATCCTTTTCTAAGGTCTTGAGCTGTGAGGTCAAATTGTTTATGTGCATCGTTTCTATCGACTTAAGATAGGCTTGCAGAGCTATAAATTTCCCCCTTAATACAGCTTTAGCTGCATCCCATAAGTTCTAGTAGTTTGTGTCTTCATTCTCATTTGTTTCCAGGTATCTTTTGATTTCATCCTTGACTTCGTTCCTGACCCACTCATTGTTCAGCATCGAGTTGTTTAATTTCCAGGTGTTTGATTTGTTTCTCCGTGTCTGTGTGTGATTCACTTCTATCCTCAGTGCATCATGGTCTGAAAAGATGGCTGATACTATTTCTATCTTCTTGATTCTGTTGAGGTATGTTTTGCGTCCTAGCACATGGTCTATTTTGGAAAATGTTCCGTGCGCGCTGGAGAAGAATGTGTATTCTTTCTTTTTGGGGTGTAAAGCCCTGTATAAGTCCATAAGCCCTTTCTCTTCTATTACTTCTTTCAAAGCCAATAATTCCTTGCTGGGTTTTGTTCGTGTTGATCTATCCAGAGGTGGTAAGGCGATGTTGAAGTCTCCAAGTACTATTGTGTTGGTAGTGATGTCCTCCTTAAAATCTGTTAGCAGTTGTTTTAAATATTTAGCTGTTCCCTCATTAGGTGCGTATACATTTAAGAGTGTGATTTCTTCCTGTTGTACGTATCCCTTGATGAAGAGAAAATAGCCTTCACTGTCCCTTCTAATCTTTTTCAAGGTGAAATTAATGTTGTCGGATACTAGTATGGCCACCCCAGCTTTTTTGAGGGAGTTGTTTGCTTGCAGGATTGTTTTCCATCCTTTGACTTTGAGTCTGTGTTTGCTCTGGCTGTTGAGGTGAGTTTCTTGTAGGCAGCAGAATGTTGGATTCTGTCTCTGTATCCATTTTGCCACTCTGTGTCTTTTAACTGGTGAATTTAGACCGTTGACATTGAGAGAGAGAATGGTTATGGGGTTTTGTGTCATGTTTCTGCGCGGGTGTGTTGTGGTTGTAGGGTTTGTCTTTTCTTATATTAGCCCCTTTAGGCCTTGCTTTAGGTTTGGTTTTGAGTCTATGAAGTTTCTGAGCTGCTGTTTATCTATAAAATAGTGTACTGTTCCTTCGATTTTGAGGGAGAGTTTAGCTGGGTAGAGTATTCTTGGGGAAGCATTCATTTCCGTGAATTTTTTGACTATATCTCGCCACTGCCTTCGGGCTTGTAGGGTTTCCTCTGATAGGTCTGCTGTGAATCTAAGGGATGCTCCTTTGTATGTGATTTCCTTCTTTGCTCTTGCTGCTTGCAGTATTGTGTCTCTATCGGCAGTATCGATCATTCTAAGTATGATATGTCTTGGAGTGTTTTTGTTGGGGTCTCTTTTAGCTGGCACCCTTCGGGCTCCTTGAACCTGAATGGCTGCATTGTGCAGCTCTGGGAAGTTTTCAGCAATGATTTGTTTGACGGTGTTTTTTTTGTTGGGATTGTTTCCCTGAGGTTCAGGTAGTCCCATGATTCTAATATTGTTCCTCTTGGAGTCATCTGCTAGGATTCTGATTCTCTGTAGAGCCATTTTGAGGTCCCTTGCCACTGTTTGTTGTTGCGTGTTGGCTTGTTGCAGCTGATCTTCCAGGTCACTGATTCTCTCTTCAGCTGTGGTCATTCTATTTTTAAGAGAAGAAACTGAATTTCTCATTTCATCTATGGAATCTTTTAATCGTGACATTTCTGCCCTCATTTCTTCTCGTAATTTGTCGATTTTTTCTGTGGTGTTACTGGCTGTCTGTCTGACTGTTTCATTGAGTTGGTTGAACATCTTGATGACTTCGTATCTGAATTCTATGTCAGAGAGGTCCCTTAGGTGAGCTGTATTGACGGAATGGTCTAGATTGTTTTCGTTGTTCTCCCCTTGTGTTGGAGATTTTCTTTGTTTCTTCATATTGCTGAGTAGGTTGGGTTACTAGATTCCCTGGGGACTAGGTTCCTTAGTGTGGGAAAATAACCTGCGGCCGCGTAAGCGTCTGCCGGCCGGAAATTAAGCCACGCCCACTTTGAGGCCACGCCCACTTTTGAGGAGGCCACGCCTCTACAGAACCCTGGGTTTGGGATGAGATGGGCGCAGCCGTAAGGTCAGGAGTGAAGAGGGCAGGGCAGACGCTCAAAACTGCTTCTCTTCAGGCATCTCGGGGGACACCTGGGGTCCTGCAGGGAAAGATGGAGGTCCCAGGGTCGCGAGCCGGCAGCTGTTCTGACCTGGAATTAAGATGAGATGGGCACCGCCGTCAGGTCAGGAGTGAAGAGGGCAGGGCAGATGCTCAAAACTGCTTCTCTTCAGGCATCTCAGGGGACACCTGGGGTCCTGCAGGGAAAGATGGAGGTCCCAGGGTCGCGAGCCGGCAGCTGTTGTGACAACTGAGAAAGCTTCTCACTCTATCATATGAAGTCATACAATGAAGTCATAAGTCTTGGCCTCCTCTATTGCTTTCCTCTTCATAGGGATATTCATTCATCCATTTGTTCCTAGAGTCACATTGATCCTTGTGTGCAATGCAGAAGAACTTCAGAAACTCTGAGAATGGATCTGTAGCATTTCCCCGGGGTCACATGACGCGCGAAACGTAGGGTGGGCCGGTGGGTGGCGGCTGCTGAGGCGCGAGCCCGGGTCTCTCGTGGGGAGCCGCGCCAGGCCCGCCTCGGATTTCCCTGGGGCCTGCCGAGGGTTGCAGGACGCCGCTGCTCCTTCCCCTGCAAGCCGCTGCTTGGGAAACCGGAGGGGGGATTGATTTTTCATGTCGCTTTCTTCTCTCTCACTATTTGCGTATAGGAAAGCTATGGAGTTTTGGGTATTGATTTTATAGCCTGCAATGTTACTATACAAGTCTATTGTTTCTAGGAGTTTCTTGATGGGGTTTTAGGGTTCTTTAAGTATAGTATCATATCATCTGCAAATAGTGAGAGCTTCATTTCTTCCTTTCCTTCCTGAATGCCCTTAATACCTTTTTCTTGCCTAGCCGCTATTGCAAGTACTTCCAGTACTATTGTGAACAGAGAGAGTGGGCATGCTTGTCTTGTCCCTGATCTTAGAGGGAAGGCTCTCAGTTTTTCCCCATTGAGGTTGATGCTTGCTGTAGGCTTGTGGTAGATGGCTTTAACTATATTGAGGAAAAGTCCTTTCTATACACATTTTGATGAGGGTTTTCATCATAAAAGGTTCTGGATCTTGTCAAATGCTTTCTCTGCATCTATTGATATGATCATATGGTTTTTATCTTTTCTTTTGTTGATATCATGGATTATGTTGATTGATTTCCAAATGTTAAATCATCTTTGCATCCCCGGGATGAATCCAACTTGGTCACGGTGTTGATCTTTTTTATGAGTTGTTGAATTCTATTTGCAGTATTTTTTTGAGAATCTTCACATTCGTATTCATCAGAGATATCGGTCTATAGTTTTCTTTTTTGTGGTGTCTTTGTTTCCTTTTGGTATTAGAGAGATACGGGCTTCATAAAAACTGTTTGGGACAGTTTCTGTTTCTTCAATTTCCTGGAAAAGCTTGAGAAGAACTCGGAATATGTCCTCTTTAAATGTTTGGAAAAAAATCGCTAGAGAATCCATCTGGACCTGGGCTTTTGTTTTTGGGAAGCCTTTTGATTACAGGTTCAATTTCCTTGATGTTAGTATGACTATTCAGTATTCTGGATCTTGGTTCAGCATTGGGAGAATATAGGAATCCAAGAATTTATCAATTTCTCCTAGGTTCTCTTGTTTCATGGCATACAGACTTTCAAAGTTGTTTCTGATAATCTTTTGAATTTCTTTGTTTTCTGTTGTGATACCTGCTTCTCATTTCTGCATTGATTTATTAAGGTTCTTTCTCTCTTTCTTTGTGAGTCTTGCTTATGGTTTATCTATCTTGTTGATTTTCTCAAAGAACAAGCTCTTGGTTTCATTGGTCTTTCAGATTGATTTTTGGGTTTCCATGTCACTGATTCTTGCTCTAAGTTTTATGATCTCTTTCCTTCTGCCTGGTTTGGGCTCCTTTTGTTGGTCTTTTTCTAAGATCTTGAGCTATGAAGTCAAGTTTTTTATGTAGGCCCTCTCTTCCTTCCTGAGAAATGCTTGTATATTTATAAATTTTTCCCTTAACACGGCTTTAGCTGAATCCCATAGTTTCTGGTATCTCGTGACTTCATTCTAATTTGTTTCCAGGTATCTTTTGATTTCGTACTTGACTTCCTTCCTGACCCACTCGTTCCTTAACATTGAATTGTTTAATTTCCAGGTGTTTGATTTGGTTCTCCATTTCTGTGTGTGATTCACTTCAATCTTCAGTGCATTGTGGGAAAAGATTGTTGATACTATTTCTAGCTTCCTGATTCTATTGAGGTATGTTTTATGACCTAGCATATGGCCTATTTTGGAAAGTGTTCTGTGTGCAATGGAGAAGAATGTGTAATCTTTCTTTTTGGGGTGTAAAACCTTGTATAACTCTATAAACCCTCTCTCTTCTATTTCTTCTTTCAAAGCCAATGTTTCCTTGCTGAGTTTTGTTCATACTGATCTATCCAGTGGTGATAAGGCAATGTTCAAGTCTCCGGCTACTATTGTGTTGTTAGCAAAGTCCTCCTTAAAATTTGTTAGCAGTTGTTTTTAATATTTAGCTCTTCTCTCATTAGGTGCATATACATTTAAGAGTGTGATTTCTTCCTGTTGTACATCACTTAATCACTTAATCCCCGTTATTCATCGATTTATTCGAGCGGGTGCCAGTAACGTCTCCATTCATCCCAGTTGCGTGCTAGCGTAGCCCAATGGTATCTGTTCGTTTTAGGAACATGTAGAGCCTCAAACTGATCACTTAGGGTCTTGACGAAAAGTCTGACCATCTTATAGGTGGGCGTCCACGTGATCTTTTGATGTCCCGTGGAATCCAATCAGTAATGGCTCTAGTCCAGCAGTTGTCTGTAAACCTCATTACGTGTCCAGCCCATCTGATTTTTGATGTCTTGGCAAATGAGACAGCGTCCCTGATTCTTGAGCGTTGACGAAGATCAGAACTCCGGATTCTATCTCTCATTTGAGTGAATCGTGATATTCCAAGCATAGTTTTTTCGATTCCTCTTTGAGAGACCCGAATAGCGTTCTCATCCTGTTTTCGTAGGGTCCAGGTCTCTGAGGCATATGTTAATGCAGGAAGAATAGTGGAATCAAAGAGATGTGCTCGCAGCTGGAGGTTCTTTGTCCTTTTAGTTATTTCTTCAATGCTCTTGGAGGCATTCCAAGCCGCTCTCTTCCTCCTACGCAACTCAGGTGCCAGGTCATTCATCATGTTGATTTCTCGACCTAGGTATATATAACTGTTGCATTCGGAGATGGTGATTCCGTTGAGAGCGAATGGAGCGTCAGGAACAAGGCTGTTTCTCATAAACATTGTCTTCGTAAGATTCAGCTGTAGTCCGACCTTTCCACATTCACGGTCAAAGTCGTTCAGCATTTGTGCCGCTTGGTTGATGTTTGGTGTCATTAGAACGATGTCATCAGCAAAGCGGAGGTGGTGTAGCTGCCGACCATCTATCTTCACTCCCATGTTTTTCCATTCCAGTCGTCGCATGATGTTCTCGAGGGTGGCACTGAAGAGTTTTGGTGAAATGGTATCACCCTGCCGAACCCCTCTCTTGATATGGATGATTACTTCTTTGTAGAATGGTGAGATCTTGGTAGTGAATCCGCAATAGAGCTCACGAAGGATCCTGATGTATTGAGTTTGTACGCCCTGATTGGCTAGGGCTTCCATGACCGCTTCCGTCTCAACAAAATCAAAGGCCTTCTTTAAATCAATGAACGTTAGACAGAGCGGCATCTTGAACTCCCGAGATACCTCAATGAGCTTGGTTATTGTGTGGATATGGTCGATGGTACTGAATCCTTTTCGGAATCCAGCTTGTTCACATGGTTGTCCTTCATCTAGTGTTCTGCTAATCCTATTCAGGATGACTCGAGTGAATAGTTTGTAGATGACAGACAATAGGCAGATTGGGCGATAGTTGCCAATGTCATGGATGTCTCCTTTCTTGTATAGTAGTACAGTCCTGCTGGTTTTCCATTGGGATGGAACCTTGCATTCAGACAGGTAGCGTGTGAAGAGTCGAGCCAACGTATTGATGAGTAATGATGGTAAGTTCTTCAGGTGTTCAGGTCTGATCTTGTCTGGGCCAGGTGCTCTTTGTTTCTTTACCGACGAGATGGCATGTTGGATTTCGGAAGGGAGAACATTGGGAATGACATATCCATCATGTGGTATGTGGTATGTGGGCAAGTGGATGTGGGTATTAAAGAGATCTGAGTAGAAGTCATGAATAATATTCTCCATTGCCCTTCTGGAAGATGTGATAGATCCATCATGATGTCGGAGGGCAGTCATCTTGGTTTTGTAGTTTGTGAAGGACAGGTGGGCATTACGAATGTTTTTCCCAGCTTCTGCTGCATCTACGAGTACTGCTGCTCTCCTGTTTTTGGGGTCATCCTTGATGGCTTCTCTGCACTGTTTTGCCAGTTCGGACGTTCGCTTGTGGTTGCCTGAGGCACGTGCCAAGCCACGTTGGCGAATAAGTTCAAGAGTGTTCGAAGAAAGACGGTTTTTTGTGGTTATCTCCCTCTTGGCATTCCTTGCACAATCATGGAGGTGCTGAATCATTCGATTGTATTCCTCATCAATGTTGTCAATGACGGCATCTTCCCATGTTGCCGCAACAGAGCCAAAGAGCTCCCAGTTGGTGGTTGTTCTGGGAGTCCTCTTCTTAAACCTTGCATTCTTTTCTCCTCGTTCTGTGAGGTAGAATTTTGCACAAAGAAGACGGTGGTCTGATCCCGTTTGGAATTTTGGGACAACAGCAACATTGGTTAGGCAAAACCGCTGATTGAATATGATGTGGTCTATTTCATTGTGGAACCGTCCATCGGGAGACTCCCATGTCCAACGTTTAGATTCAGCCTTTTGGAATTGTGAGTTACCATGGAAAGTTTTGGTTGACATGATGAACTCAGACAGTCTGTCACCCTGTTCATTCCATTCCAGGCCATGGGTTCCGATGTGGAGTTCATCGACTGATCTTCTTGGTCCTATCTTGGCATTAAAATCACCGACAATGATCTTGTAGAAGGTGTGATCTTCTTTATAGAACTTCTCCAGCTCCATGTAGAATTTCTCAGTTTCTCTTTCACCATAACTGGATGTTGGTGCATAGACAACAAAGATAGAAACTGCCGGTAGTGAGCCACATTTATTCAAGTGTAATCGTCCGATTCAGGTTGTTAGGCATTCAAATGACTCAATGCTCGTGACTAAGTTTGTGTTGACAAGGATACCGACACCACCGACGCCTCTTTTATCACATGTTCCAAGGAACAGTTCTTCTCCAGTGTCGAAAACAGCATGATGGGATTGATGTCTTCTCATTTCGGTCAGACCAATGATGTCGTACTTGATCTTTCGTGCTTGTACCATAAGGTCTTCAATGGATGCAGCAGATGCCAGCGTACGAGCATTAAAAGTACAGACAATCATTTTTGTTTTTCTGCGTTTTGGCAGCCTATGTCTGCCTTGGTGTTTTATCAGCCTCTCCTTCCATATCCTTCTCGACTCTGCATATTCAGGGTTAGGGAAATGAGATCCATTTATTACTGTATTTGGCATATCAATTTGGTCTATTTGGCATAGACTACGGATAGCTTGCCAGGCTCTGCCGTGTGGGTTGGATATTTAAGGATATTTAAGGTACCCTGAAAACTTAGAGAAAAGTAAATAAATAGTCGCTTGTTGTGATAATCTCTGGATCCTGGCCGTTGTTGGGGTTACACAGCAGTTGGAGGGTGTAACTGTCTAGCTACTGACAGGTCCAGTCCCAAACCGTGCAGGCTTGGAGATCTCAGCCCCGGGTCCCACACACCTGGGTTCCTCTGCCAGTTCTGTTATGTCTGAGGCTTATCCAAGTGTGTGGAGAGTGGCCCTAGTAAGGCCTTGGTTGGGGCCTGGAGGTCTTCAGCTGTTGGGCCCTGGCGAGGATAGTCAGACACAGGGTAGGAGACTCTGCCTTGTGCTCTCCTGGGAGCTTGTACATATGTTGTACATATCCCTTGATAAATAGACAATGGCCTTCGCTGTCCCTTCAAATCTTTTTCAATCTGAAATTTATATTGTCGAATACTAGTATGGCATCTCAGTTTTTTTGAGGGAGTTGTTTGCTTGCAGAATTGTTTTCCATCCTTCAACTTTGAGTCTGTGTTTGCGCTGCCTGTTCAGATGAGTTTCTTGTAGGCAACAGAATGTTAGATTCTGTCTCTTAATCCATTTTACCATTCTGTGTCTCTGAATTGGTGAATTTAGACCATTGACGTTGAGCAAGATGATTGTTATGAGATTTTGTTTCATCTCTCTGTAAGGGTTTTCTGTGCTTGTAGCGCTTGTTTTGTCTTATAGCACCCCTTTAGCCCTTCTGTTAGGTTTGGTTTTGAGTCTATGAAGTTTCTGAGCTGCTTTTTATTCAGGAAATAGCATACCGTTCCTTCGAGTTTGAGTGAGAGTTTAGCCGGATACAATATTCTTGGTGAAGCTTTCATTTCAGTGAGTTTTTTCACTATATCTCACCATTGCTTTCGGACTTGGATGGTTTCCTCTGATAGGTCTGCTGTGAATCTAAGGGGTGCTCCTTTGTATGTGATTTTCTTCTTTGACCTTGCTACTTGCAGTATTGTGTCTCTATCTGTGGCATCCTTCATTCTAACTATGATATGTCTTGGAGTGTTTTTGTTAGGGTCTCTTTTAGCTGGCACCCTTTGGGTTCCTTGAATCTAAATGGCTGCATTGTCCAGCTCTGGGAACTTTTAAGCAATGATTTGTTTAACCATGGCGTTTTCATTGGGATTGTTTCCCTGACCTTCTGGTACTCCAATGATTCTAATGTTCTTCCTCGTGGAATCATCTCCTAGGACTCTGATTCATTGTAGAGCTATTTTGAAGTCCTTTGCCATTTTTGGTTGTTGCCTGTAGGCTTTGTGCAGCTGATATTCCAGCTCACTGATTCTGTCTTCAACTGTGGCCATTCTACTGTTGAGAGGAAAAACTGAGTTTTGTATTTCATTTATGGAATCTTTTTTTTTGTGACATTTCTCTGTGTAGCTTTCCAATTTCTGCTCTCATTTCTTCCTGTATTTTCTTGATTGTTTCTCTCTTGTCCTCCTTTAATTTACTGGATATCTGTCTCACTGTTTTATTTAGTTAATTGAATATCTTCATTACTTCATATCTGAATTCTTTCTCAGAGAGGTCCCTTAGGTGAGTAGCACCTAATAAAGCTTCTGGATGCTTTTCATCGTCCTCCCCCTCATGGTGGGGATTTGCATTGTTTCTTCATGTTGGTGTGGAGGTACGGAAACTGAGATGTTACACGAGACTACTGGGTATGGGTAAACTACCTGTAGCCGCATGAGCATCCACAGACCCTAAATTAGGCCACTCCCACTTCTACAGAGGCCACGCTGACTTCTACAGAGGCCATGTCCACTTCTATAGAGGCCACACCCCCATGGGACCTGGTGTCTGTGGGGGATACAACCTGGGAGTGGAAGAAGACCGGGCACAGCATTGGGGATGAAGAGAAAGAGGCTCAGGGATGGTGAGCATCCCAGGGTCCTAGAGGATGCCTGGGGTGGATACTTGGGGAAAGCCAAGTCCCGGGTTCGAGTGACTGACCTGGGGGAGGAAGAAGACTGGGCACCATCATTTTCATTTTTGAGAAAAATTAAATAAGGCATTGAGTGTATAAAATAAAGACTGAATAAAGAAAATGGTATGGGAAAATTTAGAGGACAAAATAGAAATAAATTAATTATTTTATAGAGTTTTCATAAATTCTGATTTCTCTAATTTGGTAATATTCAAAATATAGTTCTGTTTATATTTGAATCTGGCAGTTCACATCACACAGCTTTATTTATTTGAGTTCACAACCTTTGAGGAGGCTATACCTGCATATTCTCAGATTATTCCTTACTCTGTGCTCAGGGAGCACTTTTGGTGAAACTCAGGGAACTATAAAGGGTGCCAAGGACCAAACTTGTGTTGTCCAAGTGCAAGTCAAGCACTTTACCTGCTGCATGATCTTTCTACTCTCAGTTGCCTTCTCTTTAAAAGTAAATTCCATATATAAGGGAAACCATAAAGTATTTGTTTTATCCTGGAATCCACTACTTACCAGATTGTCTTCCAGACTCATCCATGTCATTGTGAATGACAAAAATTCTTTTATGAATGATCAATACTTGATTGTGGTTATACATCACATCTGCTCATCTGTTGATGGAGAGGTTGTTTCCACATCTAGGGTACTCTGCACACTGTAGCAATAGACAAAAGAATAAACAGAACTGTTTGGGATCCTGCTTCATTTCTTTGGCTGTATTTCCAATGTGGGACTACTTGACCATAAAAAAATTTCTGAAGAACCTATCAACTTTCATAGATATTTTACCAATTTATACACCCACCAACAGTGCATAAATACTCCTTCCTCCACTTCCTCACCAATACTTGTGATTTCTTATCTTTTTGATAAAAGAGATATTAAGAAGTGTGAAAAGTGGCTTTGATTTTTATTTTACTGATGATTACTATTTTATATTGATAGTATTGTATTAGACATTTAATCCTCTGTGTATCTGTTACCCATTTTAGGTATTATTTGATAAAATGTCTAGTCAGATCCTCTGCCAATTTTTAAATTTAGATTTCTCTTTTGCTATTTAGCTAAATGAGTCATTTATATATTTGAAATAGTGTACCTTCATCAGATGTATACTTTCAAAAAATGTTCTTCCATTCTCTAGTATCCTTTCTATTTCATTAACAATTTTCTGTTGGGCATCAAACTTTTAGTTTGCTTTATTTTAGTACATTTTCCAGTTTTCTCAATATTATTTTTTGAGGAAAGTATCTGTTTACCATTGCATAATATTGACTTTTTTGTCACAAATTAATCATATATGCATGGGTTTACACCTAGACTTCTATGTTCCATTCACCTATGAGTCTATTTTTATGCAAATTTTGAACTGTTTAAATTACTATAACTTTGTTATATAGTTTTAAAACAGGAAATGCAATGCCGTCAGTTTAATTGTTACTAAATACTTTCTTGTTATGTGATTTCATATAAAACTTATAGTCCTCTGCATTTTTGTGAAAATGTTATTGAAATTAATGGCATTTTGAAATTAATATTGAAAATAATCACGAAATGTTATATTTAAGCTATATGTGTCTCATAATCCTAACTTAATAATACTAGCATGCAGGTCAGTAATTAATACTACTCAATACATATATACTGCTACTCTATATAAAATGTATACAATATGTTATTCATATATCTTTACAACAATTTTGTGAGATAGTTAATGTTTATTTAACTAATGGACAATTAAATAGAGTGACGATTAAGCAATGAGTAACTCTTGAAAGCATGATCAAGTATCTGGAGAAAAGCAAAATCTAAACCAAAACATTTTAATCAATTCAAATTAAGTCTTAGAAAGGCTAAGTAATAATTTTTTTTGCTTTATAGTAGGAAATATCTTCACTTTTACAGAGTCTTCTCAGTATTACTTTAGGTGCACATTTAAGAAAATTAGTCCTATCTAACTAGAAAACAGTATTAGAAATTTGTCGAAAAGAACAGAATATTATCTAATAAACACATTAAATACAATAAAAGTATTGGTCTAATGCTTGCAACAGAAACACCTTTTATTTTACATCATATTTGAGAACTCAAGAGAATTAGAGCACACATTCCTCTCAGTTATGTTATCAAGTATATTGCAATGATTTACTCTTATCAACTAGTAGTATATGATGGATTGGCATACTAGATCTGCAACTGGAGAACAACTTCAATAGTATTATAAATTATGACATCTAAATTAAAAGTCAATTAAATTTTATGTATATATTTATGTATATGTACATATTTATACATATATACAATTACCATGTGTGTGTTTGTGTGTGTGTGTGTGTGTATGTGTGTGTAGCCTGCACTGTTACTCCATCTGGCTGCCTACAGCCTAATTGTCCTTCAAGAGGTTAAAAAACTAAGTGTGAACCTATTCCTAACTTCTTTAAATGATTAAAGGAAGAGAAAAACAGGCAGTTTAGACTAATATATGTTGATCCATTGACCATTTTTCTCTCTGCCAAGGTTTTTTTACGCAAGCTGCAGAATGAAGTTTCCGAAACTTCAGGTTCTGTCGGAAAGATGAACCCAGTCAGTCAATCCCTCAGTGCCGGGAAATTTGGCTGGAACTTCAGGACCAAACAGCAGAATGAGGGTGACTTTGCAGCTACTAGGATTTGAAAGTGTTATTTAAACCATTTTTAGTAAGCATGTCTCTCTTTATTTATTTATTTATTTATTTTTTGGGAAGGGAGAGCTTCCCATTGATGCCGGGGGCTCACTCCTGCCTGTCCTCAGGGGACCCATCTGGGTCAGCTACCTGCAAAGCAAGGATCTTTTTTTTCCTTTTTGGGTCACATCCAATGATGCTCAGGGGTTATTCCTATCTCTGCACCCAGGAATTACTTCTGACGGTGCTCTGAGAACCATACTGGATGCTGGGGATCGAGCCTGAGTCGGCTTCATGCAAGGCAAACGCCCGATTGGCTATACTGTCAATCTGCCCCGCCTTTGGTTCTCAAAAGCATTATTGATTTGGGTTTTGAATTTGGTGTAGCTAGAAAGGTTGAGAATACTAGGCACCAAGTTTCCACTTCATGCAGATTCAGCAACAAAGGCATAACAATGCATATAAATGAGAAATGTTTTTCAGTAAAACCGACATGGATTAAATACCAGGAGATATCATGAAGTCTCAAGGGCCCCAGACTTCTAAAACAGGGAGTTCAAAATATAAGGGATTCTGTAAGTCTAGTAGAATGGCACTTGGGAATAATTTTAATTTAAAAAGTAATAATTAATAATATGATATTTTCACTGTGAACGATGAGAAATTCTATTTATAGGTCGTCAACTGTGCAATTTCATACCAAACCCTGGTCAGAAAAGTCTTGTGTTTGGTTAATGCTTTATGGTTGTCATAGTGAAACTCTGTTTTTGAACAAGGAAACTCATATTTTAGTTTAGTTCCAGGCCCTGCAGATTATATTCTGATTTTCTTTGTGAGTACATAGAGTTAAAATCATACTCACTGGAAAATGCTTTGAATACTTTTTACATCTCTACACCACAAAATTGGAAACTTGCTAAAATAGTAAGAGCTAAGACTGAATAGTAAACTAAGACTGAATTAAGAAATTTCACCAAGCACAAACACAAAATCTCACACCAAAGTTAACGTTTATTTTTGTTTCAGAATTTTAAAATCTTGTTATCAAATTAAATTTAAAACACAAAACCTTCCAGGCAAAGTGGGTTAAAAAAAAAACCCTGTAGAAATGTATATTTTAAAGCCAAGTAATAATTGAATCCCTGCGGACTAAACAATATCACTTAGCAGTCTGCACAATGTGAAAGACTAAAAGCTTTTAATTAGACTTTTACTCAATAGGGGAGGAAAAATAATTTAAAAGACTCAGGGCTAAAGCTGAATTGTTAGTTTTAACTTTGAGCACAAGGAAGAAACAATTTGACTAAATTAGTTTAGCTGTGTATTCATTAGCCTTTAATAGAAATGTGAATGCAAACTGACTCCAGGTTATTGTACTTAAAGCCAGCTTTTTAATTAGTGATTGGCAAAATGTTTATCTAGTTTGTTGTTGGAATGTTGAACCTTTTACACAACAGGACTGTTGCAAACCTTTATGCAATCTTAATTTGATCTTTCTTGAAAACAAGATTTCATGTACATAAAATCAAAAACTCTGGTAATAATGTTGGTTATTTTGTCTCAAACTTGGCACTTAAAAAGGAAAAGTTGTTCTATGTGACTCATTGAAATGGAGGAACAGTCAACATCTATTCAAACTTACTTGAATAAGATGCTCAGTTGAACTTGTCCATAACTTAGTTTTCATAGCTTTGAAGCTAGACAGACAGACTGATTTCCTGAGAGTAAATGGGTTATAATCCCAAAATATTAGGAACATGCATAGATGTTTTGAGCCTGTTTCTTGGTCTTTAAAATGCAAATTATATAACAAATCTTAAATATGTTGTAAATACTGAAGATATTTACCAACATTCCTATTTGATATACTGAATATATGGTACTTGCCAAATATAAGATACTGAAATATAAAATAAGATACTGAATATATGGCAGATAACATCAGCATCATTACCAACAGTGTTTTTAGTTTTATACATTTAAGTAAAATACTTGAACAGATAAAATCAATTATTGATTTGATGTTGAAAACCTATAAGCTCAATTATACAAAAGGACATAGAGAAAAAGTATTCTCCCATTTATCACAAATAATATGAAATTATTTGCATTTGTCAATAGCCTGCTATAAGTCATAATAATATTCAAATTAATATGTACCGTAGCATAAATTTTGGGGGGTTGTGCCACATCTGGTGGTGCTCAGGTTTACTTCTGGCAGGCTCAGGGGACAATATGAGGTTCTGGGGATCAAACCAGGGTTGTCCATATGCAAGGCATATACCCTGCCCACTATCCCATTTCTCCAGTCCCATGTAAACAAACAAAAAAACACTGTCCTCCCGTTGTTCATCAAGTTGCTCTAGCGGGCCCAGTAACGTCTCCATTGGAGACTTTGTTGTGTAATATTAATTTACCCAAGACATAATTTTTTATAAATGATTGTAAAAATTGTTCATCCTTTTTTAATGATTACATAGATATAACATAATTCAAATAAGTAGTGCCTAATTATTGGGAAATTAGCTCATTTCAACTCTTTTGCAGTTCTAAATAAAACTTAGGTACATATAGTTAGGCAGAAATTATCTTGCACCTGCACAACTAATAAGTTTCTTCTTTCTAATTTCTAGAAACAATATTAGGGGTGAAAGCATATCTATATATTTTTTCATTTTATAGATATATTCACACTTTTATTTCTACTAATTCTAACACTTATATTTCTACTAATGTATTCAGGAGAAGTTTATCTAAGTCCTCACCAAGTTTATCAACTTCAAAAAACAACAACTTTTGCATACTATAAATGAATGTATATCTTTAAAAAACTCAATGTGCATTTATTTTATTATGCAAGATATTTGCTCTCCCTTTAATATAAGAATAATATTTATTTCCCCTTACAGATACTAGTTCTCCCAGATCTGATTTCATATTTACTGGATTATTTGTCTTTTTATCTGAAAGAATTTTTTTTGAAAACTATGTCACGTAAAAATCCATTTTTGGCTAAACTTTACTATCTTCTCAAGGTTTTCATTTTTTGTGGTTATACACTTATATATTGCATTTTATATAATCGCTAGAAAAGCTCTTTCAATATCTTTTAATCTTTTATGATTTTCTAAACCTTGCATGTTCTTATTAATTATAGTTTAAAATATTTTTATTTGTTTTAGTGACCCCCTTCAGCTATTTCAGTATTATTTGATGTATTTATCTGTTCACCATTAAAAATACAAGTTGTAATATATACTAAAACATTTTATTGATAATAACATATTTTACATGTATCTATCCCATTAATCTATTTGCCAATTAGAACAGTATTCTCAACTGCTTTAAAATTCTTAGTAGTTATATTGTTCCAATATCAGTTAAATAAGAAATTATATATTTATTACTCATTTTTTACATAAACTTTAGAATCAGATTATTAATTTCTAAAAAAATCCATGCTAGTAATTTGGTTAATATTGTATCAATATATTAGATTTAGTTAGAGGAAAAAAATGCCTTTATGATATTACATCTTTTTATTCAAAACCAAAAAATTTTTGTTTGTTTTTTTATTGTATGGTCCATATCAAGTGGTGCTCAAGGGTTACTCCATGGCTGACCTGGGTCCAATCCCAGGCACTCTATATAGTCCCTTGAATCCTCCAATAGTAATCTCTGGAGAAAGCCCTAACCACTGTTGTAGCTTCACAACTTCTGGCCCCAAAGTTATAATTTACTCACATTGGTTTATGCATTCAAAATTATTCTTATTATAAACCTTAGAAACTTTATTGCAAGACCTGATAAATTTTATAATGAAAAGAAATAATCATTAAAGCAAAAAGACAATAAAATACAGTGCATTGTGTGTTAGCAATTTAAACAAATCAGTTTTGCTATAGTGCTTTCCTTGGAATTGTTAAACTTTATTCACAAAAGATTAAGTTGTTTTTTCATTGTTGTATATTCCAAGGAACAAGTCATTTCAGTTCAATTACTTATTTATCTTTGTTACTAATCTGCTAGGTAAAGATGGAATAGCTATCATTAAATACAGCAGAAACTTAAAAAAAAGTGTTGTCATAGAAATCTCCCATTCAAAGGAACTTGTAACCAAAAAAAAGGGTAAAATTGTATCATGTCTGTTCACAAAGGGATATTAGTATGTTAGTATGTTAGTATGTTAGTGTGCATTAACTCAAAATTGAGGATCTGTCATAGATCAGTTAAGACTATGATATTTGCATGAGAATAAAGATATAGAGACAAGATAGATAGTACAGACAGACTAGGCATTTGCCTTCCATGAAATTGTGCCTGTTTTATCCTGATGCCATATATTGTCCCCCTGTGTGAATGATCCCTGAACACAGAGTCAAGAGTAAGCCCTCAATATCACCAGGTGTGGCCAAATACATAGAAGCAATAATATTAATAAGAGCTACCCTATGTAGGAATGTGAGACAAAATCTAAGACTAGATTTATTAATATATTATCAAAAGAAATCAAGGTAATCTGTGGGAAAATGGGTAATTTTTATAAACATCCTTGAAAAATTGAACAACCATATAGAATCATGTTAACTTTAGTCTTTATTCATAACACATATGAATTGAAATAAAACTAATTTAAAATTTATAAATTAAAAAAAACAAGCCTTTAAATGGTCTAGAAGAAAGGAAGAGAAAATCATTGTAACCGTTGGATAAACAAATAATACTTAGGTCAAAAAATAATAAATTGAAGTTTATCAAAATTCAAAAATTGTGCTTTATGAAAGATAAGATTTCTTTTTATATATCATTTATGTTGCACTGTTTCTCAGTTCCTTCTAATATTTGACTCTTGAGTATGATTTGTAACATAGGGATCATAGCACTGTAGCACTGTCCTCCCATTGTTCATTGATTTGCTTGAGTGGGCCCAGTAATGCCTTCATTGTGAGACTTTGTTGTTACTGTGTTTGGCATATCGAATATGTAACGGGGAGCTTGCCAGGCTTTGCCGTGCGGGTGAGATACTCTCGGTACCTTGTGGGGATCATAAACCCTTTGAAATTTCTTGAGTGAAAGAAGCATTTCCTGGAGTCAGTAGAAAGATCAAGCCATAGTTAAAATCTTGGAAATCGTAGCATAATACAAAAGTCTCTAGACAAGGAAGAAGAACTATAAATTGAGTTTGTAATCAATTGTGTTTTTGAAAAAAAAATCATGAACATTATGAAAATATAGTGTTTGGAGAGCTTTCAAGTTTGTAGGATAACATTGCTCTGTCCTTTCTTGCCACAGGGAGCTTAAGTTTATTTGGTTTCTCCCATCACAGTGCTCCCATTCTTCTGTGCTTACTTGTAACCTCTTTCTTTATGCTCTATTAACTTGCAAATATTGCTTTTTCTTCTCCTTAAGTCCTTTGCATAGTTCATTCAGAACAGTGTTCTTTTTGTATGGACACGGGAAAATAATTAATGCTATGCTTTTGTAACCTGGGAGTTAACTAACTCCAGATAATATTACCCCTGGGCATCTGTTCTCTCGACTTAAGCCTCAATTACCCTTACTTCCTAGAGCCCCAAAAACAGGGTCCCAAGAAGGGACTGGATAGATTCAGGGCAAGGAGTGAGCTACTCAAGAGCATTGTCATGGACATATTCTGTCATGATCCAAAAAGTAATAACTGGAATAGGACCCTGCTAGGGATAGGAAAGATTAATCTGTCCTGAGCACTGTAGTATGAAATCTATAGCAAGATGTCCCCAGGAGAGCCACCCTACAAGCTCAATGTATCTCTTACTGTGTCCATACAAAATAACTAATATTAAGAAATAGAATTAAGATGTTAATTAAGATGTTAATAAAGTTACTGGGCTAAGGACAGGAGAAACATCCCGAGGTGGTATTTTCACCCTTGAGCCTAATCACTGATCAGGAAGGACTTTTGATATGTTGCTTCTGCTACCCCAATGCAATGCGGGGAGTTGGAGAGAGACTAGAGAGAGAACAGTCTGTGAGATGGAACGTGGAGAGATGAGTGGGAGAGACAGGAGGAGACAAGAATGAGGGGCAGTGTGAGACTAGAATGAGAGGCTCAGTGAGACTGGAACAAGCACTTGGGGAGAATGAAATAAAGGGCAACTGATCATCAACCAGCCTGGTGGCCTCGTTTCCTCCTTGCATTGGCTGGCCAGGGTGGGGGAAGCAGGTCTGAGACCACCGAATGCTGTCGGGGAGAGAGAGAGAGAGAGAGAGAGAGAGAGAGAGAGAGAGAGAGAGAGAGAGAGAGAGAGAGAGAGAGAGAGAGAGCTAGAGCTCCCTAGCCGCCTCGAGTTTACACAAAGTCGATGAGGGCATTCATGATGCAAGAGGCTTCATAAGGGCTGGCTGAAAGTTCTGTGCTATATAACGACTCCACAATTAGAGGATCAAACCAAATTTCAAGCAATGTAGTATTTCTAATGTCTGTGGAGGTACTTCCATGTGACTAATACTTGAATAAGTAGGTTGACAAAAAGAGTTACAGACCTCATCAGTGTTGGCAAGTATCATCCAATAATTTTAGGGCCTTGAGCTGGATCATCTTCTTTTTTCTGCCCTTAAACATTTGTCACTGGCATTATCATTTATTCATAAATTTGCAGTTTTGGCCCCTTTTGGGTTTTGACAGTGATTTACACCATTTCTTTCCTTGGTTCTCAAGCATTTGCGTTTGAACTAAAATTATAAGAATGATTTCTTGAACCTTTAATTTGAAGAGGGGTTGATAGACTTTTTTTATCTCCCCAATAATATGATCTAATCATTCATTGTATATTTATTTATGTAGATATTTACTTATGATAAATTTGGAGGATAAATAAAAATCCTTGAAGATGGGTTCAGTATGGCAGTGTAGGAATTACATCAACTCATCTTTCACCACAAAATAAAATATCTTCAACTAAGTATGAATTAATGAACTAAGCAGAGAGTATTGAAAACTAGATTGGTAGAGCTTCTACAACAAATGTTTTTGCCTCACAAAATAATGCCTACCCTATGTCTCACTAGATTCTATGTATGAGGCTGATGAAAGGTCCACCAGTGTCTTGACACGCATAAAATAGAAAGCTAGTATGTTCGGTGTGATGGGCAGGTAGATGTCTCACAAATCAGCAGCTGGTATTTCCCACAAGCACACAGCAGCAAATCCCCCACCTGCCCTACACTGACTGTGTGTCACTGATGGACAAGGCAAGCACCAAATCTCAATGAAACAAAGAGAAGAAATGAATAAAAAGTAACTAGGAAAAATGTCAGAAGACGAGAAAATTGCAATCAATACACACCCACCATTTGTCACATTTAAATGTAAGCATACTGTTCTCTAATCAAAAAACAGAGTGACTGATGCATAGAAATTCCATGAGTTTAGCTGGTCCAATGTGTCACGTAAGACAAGTTTCCTTGATGTTTTCTTTCTGGAGGATCTGTTACACTGATTTCCAAAAACACTGTCCTCCCGTTGTTCAAATATTTCCAAAAACACTGTCCTCCCATTGTTCATCAATTTGCTCAAGCGGGCCCAGTAACGTCTCCATTGTGAGACTTCTTGTTACTGTGTTTGGCATGTTGAATACTCTCGGTAGCTTGCCAAGCTCTCCAAGAGGGGCGGGGGAACTGATGTAAGCAAGGTGATAAAGTACCTGACCACTAACGGTTGCTATGAATTTCTTTGTATTGAATATAGTTTAATGTTGCAATGTTGATAAGTATATATTAATAAGATATGTCTCTCGAATGGACTGATATCCTTATATATTACTCATTTAATTTTTCATTATAGTCTGAGTGTAGTTATATTCACTTTCCTTTCAAGTCCACCCTTTTAATTTCAGTCTACATGTTTTAAATAACTGTTTCTTGTATTCAGCATGACTTATTCCCCACAAATCTGTGTTTCTCTTTCTTCATTTGATCAATTTCTGATTTCATACCAGTTGATCTGAAAAGATGCTCAATAAAATTTCAATCTTCATAAATTTATTGAGACTTACTTTGTTTGCTAACATATAGCTTGTTCTTGAGAAAGTTCTGTGAGCTCTTAAAAGGAATGCATTTACTGGCATAATGAGTTGGAATGCTACAAAAATATCTACTACATGCTTCTTTTACAGTTTTTCATTTAAGTTCTCTGTTTCCTTAGTGATTTTCTGCCTGGGTGTATCTGTTGCTATAAGCAAAGTGTTAAAGTCTCATTACTGTATTGTTAACATCTTCCTTTTGGCATATATATATATATACATATATAGGTATACATATTATATACTTATATATTTTAATTATTTATTTATTTGGCTGGGGTGTGGGGTGTTGGGCCATACCTGGTGATGATCAGACGATGATTACTTCTGCCTCTGCACTTAGGAATTACGTCTGGCAGTTCCTGGATGCAAGGGATCAAATCTGGTTAGACCAAATGCAAGGCAAGTGCCCTACCCATTGTATTTTCTCTCCAGCCCTTGGGCCTGTTAATATTTTCTGTCTATATTGGGAACTTTTATGTTGGGTACATATGCAGTCATAATTGTTATGTATTTGTGTTGTATTTAAATCTGTGTTACTAGATAATATCCATCTTTATCTCTTGCGATCTTTTTCAATGCAAACCTATTTAATTTACATGTCAAATATATGCCTTTTTATGTTAACTATTGGGTTACATTGCTAGTTTTAATTTTATTAAATAAGGTCTACTAAATAAGGTCTATTTACACAGCTGCATGACATAACCCTATATACAAAGTGATCAATGGAAAGTAAATCATCCAACCTTTCTCCCTGAAAATCAGGCTTAACTCTTACACAAACCACAATACCCAATAGGAGAGAGAGAACAAAAGGGAATGCACTGCCACAGAGACAGGGTGGGTTGGGGGGTGGGAGGGATACTGGGATCTATGGTGGTGGGAAATGACCACTGGTGGAAGGATGGGTATTAAAAATAAATAAATTAATTTAAAAAATTAAGGTCTAGCTTTGTCTTTAAGACCTAAGTGAATTTTTTGCAAACTGAACATAGTTGGGTTTTAATCCCTCTGGTCTTCCCATGACTTTCGATTGGTAAATTAAGACCATTTATACACCACCATCACCATCCCCCAAAAGGGGTGGGGAAGAAACAGTATGACAAATAATGTACTTGCCTTGCACACAGTCAACCTAGGTTCAATTCTCTGGCACTACATACTGTTCTCCAAATCCACCAGGAGTGATCTCTGAGCACAAGCTCAAGAGTAACCTCTGAACTCAGCCAGGAGTGGCCCAACTCACCTTCCAAAAAAGACCCCTTTTTTAAAAAAAAAAATTTAGTAGTGAAACACCATGAGGTACAGTTGTAGACTTAAAATTTTTTGTGCTTGGGTTTCAGTTATACAAAAATCGAGTACCAATCCCTTTACCAGTGCCCATTCTCCACCAACACTAATCCCAGTATCCCTCCCACCCCCTATTCCCCATCCCACCTTGCCTCTGTGGCAGGGCACTCCCTATCAATCTCTCTCTCCTTTTGGGTGCTATGGTTTGCAAAAGAGGAATTGAGTGGCAATCATGTTCGGTCTATAGTCTACTTTTAGCATGAATCTCCCATCCTGGGCGGATCTTCCCAACATGCTTTATTTGGTGCTCCCTTCTCTATCTGAGCTGCCTTTAGCCCTAGAGTGTGTGGCTGGCCTCCAAGCCATGGAGTAAACCTCCTGGTATTTATCTTGGCTATTCTTCGGTGTTAGTCTCCTATTTTGTTACTTTATGTTCCCAAGATGAATGCAATCTTTCTATGTCTGTCCCTCTCTTTCTGGCTCATTTCGCTTAGCATGATACTTTCCATGTAGAATCACTTGTATGTAAATTTTATGACTTCATTTTTTCTAACAGCTACATAGTACTCCATTGTGTAGATGTACCAAAGTTTCTTTAATCAGGCATCTGTTCTCGGACACTCAGTTTTTTTCCAGATTATAGCTATTGTAAACAGTGCTGCAATGAACAAACAAGTGCAGATGTCAGTTCGACTATACTTTTTTACCTCTCCGGGGTATATTCCCACGAGTGGTATTGCTGGGTCAAATGGGAGCTCAATTTCTAATTTTCTGAGAATCATCCATACTGTTTTCCAAAAGGGCTGAACCAGTTGGCATTCCCACCAGCAGTGAAGGAGGGTCCCTTTCTCGCAACATCCACGCCAACACAGGTTGCTTTTGTTCTTTTGGATGTGGGCCAGTCTCTGTTGTGTGAAATGATATCTCATTGTTGTTTTGATCTGCGTCTCCCTGCAGATTAATGATGCAGAGCATTTTCTCATGTGCCTTTTAGCCATTCAGATTTCTTCTTTGAGAAAGTTTCTGTTCATTTCGTTGCCACAGTTTTGGATGGGGTTGGATGTTTTCTTCTTGTGGAGTTCAACCAGTACAGGTCCTTGATATCAACCCTTGTTGGATGTGTATTTGGTGAATATCTTTTCCCATTCTGTAGACTGTCTTTGTATTCTGGTCACTTTTTCTTTTGAGATGCAAAAGCTTCTTAGTTTAAGATAGTCCCATTTGTTTATCTCTGTTTTCACTTGCTTGGCCAGTGACGTGACATCTTTGAAGATACCATTAGCTTCAATGTCATAGAGGGTTTTGTCAACTTTGTCTTCAATGTACCTTATAGATTCTGGTCTGATGTTGAGGTCTTTAATCCATCTTGATCTTGCTTTCGTACATGTTGTTAGGCAGAGATCTTACCCCACTTTTTTGCATGTAGCCATCCAGTTTTGCTAGCACAAGAGGCTTTCCTTGCTCCACTTGACTTTTCTTTCCCCCTTATCAAAATAACCTTTTTAAAGGGTAATTACTAACTTACCAGGGCTAGACTTGCTGATGTCATTTATCTTTAGTATTATAGGTTTTTCCATTATTTCTTTGTTCAAATGTTTCTGGATTTTGTGTGTGACACTGAGTGTGTGTGTGTGTACTTGTGTGTGTATGCATGCATGGTGTTGAGATTAAAACCAAATAACTCATACAGGCAGCACAAGGGCTCTATTGCTAAGCCACCTTCTTCTTTTCTTTCTTCTTTATTGCCTGGCCCAGGGTGGATGGGGGACCTGTTTCCCATGGGTGTCTTCTTTTTCTTTCTTTCTTTCTTTCTTTCTTTCTTTCTTTCTTTCTTTCTTTCTCTCTCTCTTTCTTTCTCTCTTTCTTTCTTTCTTTCTTTCTTTCTTTCTTTCTCTCTCTCTCTCTTTCTTTCTTTCTTTCTTTCTTTCTTCCTCTCCTTCCTTCCTTCCTTCCTTCCTTCCTTCCTTCCTTCCTTCCTCTTTCCTATCTCTTTCTGTCCTTCTTTCTTCCTTTCTTCCCCTTTTTTCTTTGTCTAGTATTAGTAAATTCATTGTTTTCCTTTGCAAATGTATCTATTTCTCCCTCATTTCTAAAGGGGAATTAAAAATATTATTAACTAGAATTTTTTTCCCTTTATTTTATTTTTTTTAAAGTTGTAGATTTACAATTTTTTGTGCTTTGGTTTCAATTATACAATGATCAGATACCCATCCCTCCACCAGTGCCCATTTTCCACCACCATGGATAATATCCTTCCCACCCCCATCCCCCCATCCCCCCTGTCTCTGTGGCAGGGCAATCCCCTGTGTTCTCTCTCTCCTTTTAGGTGTTGTGGTCTGCAAAAGAGGCATTGAGTGGCAAACATGTTCAGTCCATAGTCTACTTTCGACATGCATCTCCCCTCCTGGGAGGATCCTCCAAACATCCTTTATTTGGTGCTCCCTTCTCTATCTGAACAGCCCTTTCCTCTAGGATACCCGGCTGGCCTCTAAGTTATGGAGTAATCCTCCTGGTGCTGATCTCAGCTATTCTTGGGTATTAATCTCATACTTTGTTACTTTATATCCCCCAGATGAATGCAATCTTTCTATGTCTATCCCTCTCTTTCTGACTCATTTCGCTTAGCATGATACTTTCCATATTGTACCACTTGTATGTAAATTTCATGACTTCATCTTTTCTAAGAGCTACATAGTACTCCATTGTGTAGATGTACCAAAGTTTCTTTAACCAGTCATCTGTTCTTGGGCATTCAGGTTTCTTCCAGTTTCTGGCTATTGTAAAGAGTGCTGCAATGAACAAACAAGTGCAGATGTCACTTCGACTATACATTTTTGCCTCTCTGGGATATATTCCCAGGAGTGGTATTGCTGGGTCAAATGGGAGCTCAATTTCTAATTTTTTGAGAATCGTCCATACTGTTTTCCAGAAGGGCTGAACCAGTGGACATTCCCACCAACAGTGAAGGAGTGTCCCTTTCTCGCCACATCCACGCCAGCATCGGTTGCTTTTGTTCTTTTGAATGTGGGCCAGTCTCTGAGGTGTGAGATGGTATCTCATTGTGGTTCTGATCTGCATCTCCCTGATGATTATTGATGTAGAGCATTTTCTCATGTGCTTTTTTGCCATTCGGATTTCTTCTTTGAGAAAGTTTCTGTTCATTTCATTGCCCCATTTTTGGATGGGGTTGGATGTTTTCTTCTTGTGGAGTTTAACCAGTATTTTGTATATCCTGGATATCAACCCCTTGTCAGATGTGTATTCGGTGAATAACCTTTCCCATTCTGTAGACTGTCTTTGTATTTTGGTCACTGTTTCTTTGGAGGTGCAGAAGCTTCTTAGTTTAAGATAGTCCCATTTATCTATCTCTGTTTTCACTTGCTCGGCCAGTGGCGTGGCATCTTTGAAGATACCATTAGCTTCAATGTCATGGAGGGTTTTGCCAACTTTATCTTCAATGTACCTTATGGTTTCTGGTCTGATGTTGAGGTCTTTAATCCATTTTGATCTTACTTTTGTACATGGTGTTAGGCAGAGTTCTGAGCCTATTTTTTTGCATGTAGCCATCCAGTGATGCCAACACAATTTATTAAAGAGGCTTTCCTTACTCCACTTCACATTACTTGCACCTTTATCAAAGATTAGATGAGCATATGATTGAGGAGAGATGTCAGTGTATTCAACCCTGTTCCATTGGTCTGCAGTTCTGCCTTTGTTCCAGTACCATGCTGTTTTAATTATTACTGCTTTGTAGTACAGTTTGAAGTTCGGGAGGTTGATTCCTCCCATTTTCTTTTTCCCAAGAATTGCTTTAGCTATTCGTGGGGGCTTATTGTTCCATATAAATTTCAAGAGTGTTTGCTCCATTTCTTTGAAGAATGTCATGGGTATCCTTATAGGGATTGCATTGAATTTATACAATGCTTTCGGTAGTATTGCCATTTTGACAATGTTAAGTCTCCCGACCCATGAGCAGGGGATATCTTTCCATTTCCTCATGTCCTCTTTTATTTCCTGAAGTAGCGTTTTGTAGTTTTCTTTGTACAGGTCCTTTACTTCCTTAGTTAAGCTGATTCCTAGGTACTTGATTTTCTGGTAACTAGAATTTTTTAATCTTTGAGTAATTTAAACATATCATTCCATTCTGTCCTGAACTGTAGAATTTCTCCTGAGAAGCCTGATGAAAGTATTAAGGTGAGGATATTTATAAGTTGCATGTCTTTTTGTGCTAGCTGTCAATTTTTTTTGTCTTGGTCTCATATCATTAGGTGTCTCCTGAAATCTCTTTATATTTAAACACGTTTTGTATAGCTTTATTAACGTGTACTTTAAGATCCTTCCACAGGTTTAATAAATTTTCAGTAATTATAACCCTCAAAACAAATTATAAATGTCAAAACAAAAATCTGGAGCACAGACATTTAGAAGAAAAACTGAAGAAATAGATAATCTAGAGGATAATCTAGGAAAATGAAAAATATTTGGACAGTTGAAAATACAACCCCATATATATATAGATATATATGCATATCTATATAGAAATCAGATATTGGGACACACACATATATCACTGTCACTGTCCTCCCATTGTTTATCAATTTGCTCGAGCAGGCCAGTAACGTCTCCATTGGAGACTTTGTTGTTACTGTGTTTGGAATATCGAATACGTCATGGGTAGCTTGCCAGGCTCTGCCATGCGGGCGAGATACTCTCGGTAATTTGCTGGGATCTCCTAGAGGGGTGGAGGAATCGAACTCGGGTTGGCCATGTTGGCTGCATGCAAGGCAAACGCCCTACCCGCTGTGCTATCCACATATATATTAAAAAGAAAACAAAAATATAATGAAACCAAGTTAGACCCATGTAACAACAATTTTTCTAAGTGCTAATGAAAAGAACTCACAAAAATAAGATGACTGGATAAATAAATAAAAACCAGGATCAATTTACACTAAGTATACAAGACTGTCACAACAACAATAAAGTTCAAGATAAAAAAGCTTAGAGCAAAGTGTTCTAAGTTAACAATGAAAAGTAAAGAATGAAAATTGCTATTTTATTATTGAATAAAACAGACTTTCAATTAAAATATGAGATGACTAGGGATATTATATATTGATCAAGTAGGTATTCTAGAAATAAGATAAAATACTATGAATACACCAATATATGTAGCCTTAACATGGAGAAACCAAATGTATATAATATTATGTATAGACCTCATGGAGACATTGATAACAACACAACAATTGTCGAAGACCTCAACATACCACTTCAGTGTTGGATAGATCATCAGGGACAACATTTACAAGAAACTAATGTAACTAAAAAAAAATCTAAAAATTAATTTAACATTTATATTGAAACTTTAATCTCAAAAGATATGAATACATAACCTTAATTACATATGAAACATTCTCAAGGATAGATCAGATATTGTGACAAAAAAGTCTTAATTATATGAACATTAAATAATATTCAAGTATTTAAATTATCATTCCTTTCAACGTTACTAAAAATAACTTCCTCCTTTGGAAATGAAAGAATTAAAACATAATACCAAAAATATCAGTTTAATATTTAATTTATTTTAATCTATTATTAGTAATTAATTTATAATATTTAATAGCTCATACAATTTAATAACAAAAGTGTAAGGACCTCATTTAAAATGTAAAAAGGGATCATGTAGTTATTTCAACAAAGAAGACATATATGGCCAACAAAAACATGAAAAGAAGTTAATCATCTTTCACCATTAGAGAAATGAAAATCAAAATCACAAAAGGTAATATTATATGCCTAGTAAATTGTCAAGAAAAAGACTAAAATTATGAAGTGTCAGTAAGTATGTGAAGAGGAGTTTTATATACAGTTGATTGAACTGAAAATTAGTATAGACACTATTAAAAATGTTTGATAGTTCAAAAAAATTAAGAGTATAAATACAAAACAATCTAGCTAGTCTATACTGGTTATCAAAATAATATAAAAACTTATTTTAAAAAACTGGGCATTTCTGTTATCATTATTACTTTATTTTCAGAGATAAGATAAGGAAGAAATCTAGCTGTCCATCACTGAATTTACAAAGATAATGTTTTATATACACAGTGGAATATTACTCAACTATATAAAGTAGAAAATCCAACCATTTGCAACAGTGTGAAAGGATTATGATGGTATTATGCTGGTATTATGATAATGATGGTATTATGCTAATTGAAATAAATCTGATAAAAATATGAATATTCTGTAATTTCAATCTTTTGTGGAAGGAAATAAATAGACAAGATAAGCAAAAGAGAACAAAAAGATACTCTTCAAAACTAGCAATAGAAAAAGGACTCTATGATTATGCCACTTACTAGAGGAGAAAATGAATAGGAGGAAGATAAAATAGATAAAAGGGGTCAAATGTATTTGGTAGATGTAAATCAGACTTTTGGTACTTATCATAATGGATTACATGCAATGTTTAAGTACAAAACTATAACCTGAAATGTACACAATGTTATAAGCCAACATTACTCCAATAAACTGATAGGTAAATCGAAATTATAGAGCAGGAAAATGACTGACTATAATTATACTCCAATTAATGGATAAAACAATAATTGGAACTTGAGAAAACAACCATTGAAACCTAAGAAAGTGGTAACCTTATATAAAACAAGACACTGAATTTAAGATAAAATTATTTGTAAGATGCATCATTATTTTTATTACTATTATTAACATAAAGCCTTACAAACCTTTAGTATTGCACGATCTTAATATTCCATTGATTACTAGAAATCCATTGATTATTAGACATGTACCAATCCTAGAAATATTTAAACAAATGTGCATGTTAGAATCAATGGAATATGCTATAATGAAATAAAAAAGCAATGAAAAGTTTTGATACCATCTTATAAGTTAATTTCTTACAGTAGATTAGGTAAAATAAAATATGCAACTTAAATATTTTGTTTTACTTTAATTCTGGGCTGGAGTGATAGCACAGCAGGTAGGGAGTTTGCCTTGCATGTGGCCGACCCGGGTTCGATTCCATCGTCCCTCTTGGAGAACCCGGCAAGCTACCAAGACGGACTATCCCACCTGCACAACAGAGCCTGGCAAGCACCCCGTGGTGTATTTGGTATACCAAAAACAGTAACAAGTCTCATAATGGAGCCGTTACTGGTGCCTGCTTGAGCAAGTCGATGAACAACAGGAGGACAGTACTACAGTGCCACAGTTCTACTTTAATTCTATTATAAAAATTGAAATTTCCTCACAATGCCATTAGAATTCTGCAATCACTTGATCTCTTAATCACTTGACTTCCCGTTACTCATCGATTTGCTCGAGCAGGCGCCAGTAATGCCTTCATTTGTCCCTGTCACGTGCTAGTGTAGCCCAATGGCGTCTGTTCATTCTAGAAACACAAAAAGCCTCAAACTGATCGTTCAGAGTCTTGATGAAGAAGTCTATCATCTCGTAGGTGGGTGGCCATGCGGTCTTTTGACGTCCCGTGGAATCCGGTCAGTAAAAGCTCTAGTCCAGGAGTCGTCTCCAATTCTCATTACGTGTCCAGCCCATCTGACTTTTGATGCCTTGGCAAACGAGACAGCGTCCCTGATTCTTGACCATCAATGGAGGTTGCAACTCCAGATTCTTTCTCTCATTTGAGTGAAGCATGAAACTCCAAGCATAGCTCTTTTGATTCCTCTTTAGAAGACCTGAATAGTGTGCTCATCCTGTTTTCTTAGGGCCCAGGTCTCTGAGGCCTATGTTAATGCAGGAAAAACAGTGGAATCAAAGAGGTGTGCCAAGAGCCGGACGTTCTTTTTCCTCTTAGCTATTTCTTCGACCCCCTTGAAGGTGTTCTAAGCCACTCTCTTACTCCTGCACAATTCAGGTGCCAGGTCATTTGTCATGTTGACTTCTCGAACTAAGTGCACATAACTGTTGCATTCGGAGATGGTCATTTCATTGAGAGTGAATAGAGCATCAGGAACGAGACTGTTTCTCATAAACATTGTCTTCATGAGATTCAGCTGGAGTCCGACCTTTTCACACTCATGGTCGAAGTCAATCAGCATTTGTGTACTTGGCTAATATTCGGTGTTATTAGAACGATGTCTTCAGCAAAGTGGAACTAGTGTAGTTCCCGACCATCTATCTTCACTCCCATTCCTTCTTATTCCAGTCATCACATGACGTTCTCAAGGGTGGCACTGAAGAGTTTCGGTGAAATGGTATCACCCTGCCAAACTCCTCTCTTGACATTGCTGATTACTTCTTTGTAGAATGGTGAGATCTTGGCAGTGATTCCATAATACAGCTCATGGATGACCTTGATGTATTGAATTTGAATGCCCTGATTGGCTAGGGCTTCGATGACTACTTCCATGGCAACAGAATCAAAGGCCTTCTTTAAATCAATGAATGTTAGACAGAGCTGCATCTTGAACTCCCGAGAAACCTCAATGAGCTTGGTTATCATGTGGATATGATCAATCATGCTGAATCCTTTGTAGAACCTGGCCTGCTCTCATGGTTGTCCTTCATCTAGTGTTCTGCCAATCTTATTCAGGATGACTCGAGTAAACAGCTTGTAGATGACAGATAACAGGCAGATTGGGCAATAGTTGCCAATGTCCTGCTGGTTTTCCATTGGGATGGAACCTTGCATTCAGACAGGTAGCATATGAAGAGCCGAGCCATTGTATTGATAAATACTGATGACAGGTTCTTCAGGTGTTCAGGTCTGCCCTTGTCTGGGTTTTGTGCTGTTTGTTTCTTTACCGATGAAGTGGCATGTCGGATTTTGGAAGGGAGAACGTTGGAAACGAAATATCCATCCTGCAGAATTTGGTACGTGGGCAGTGCACTTGGCTATCAAAGAGATCTGAGTAGAAGTCATGGATAATCTTCTCCATTGCCCTTCTCTAAGATGTGATAGATCCATTAGGATGTCGGAGGGCAGTTATTTTGGTCTTGTATTTGGAGAAGGACAGGCGTGCATTTGCAATGCTTTTCCCAGCTTCTGTCACATCTACCAGACTTGCTGCTCTTCTCTCTTTGAGGTCTTCCTTTATCGCATTTCTGCATTGCTTTGCAAGCTCGGACATTTGCTTTTGATTGCCTTAGGCATGCGCCAAGCCATGTTGGCGAATAAGCTCAAGAGTTTTTGAAGACAGGCGTTAAATTGTGGCTATTTCTCTCATAGCATTCCTCTCACAATCACAGAGGTGCTGAACCAGTTGATCGTATTCCTCATCAATGTTGTCAACGACAGCATTTTCCCATGTTGCAGCAAGACTGCCAAAGAGCTCCCAGTTGGTGGTCATTCTGGGAGTTTTCTTCTTAAACTTTGCAGCCCTTTCTCCCTGCTCTGTGAAGGAGAATTTTGCACGAAGGAGATGGTGGTCAGATCCCATTTGGAATTTTGGGACAACAGCGACAAAGGTTAGGCAAAACTGTTGATTGAATATGATGTAGTCAATTTCATTGTGGAACCATCCACCGGGAGACTCCCATGTCCAACATTTAGATTCGGCCTTCTGGATCTGTGAGTTACTATGGATGGTCTTGGTCAACATGATGAACTCCAACAGTCTCTCACAGTCTCTCACCCTGTTCTTTCCATTCTAGGTCATGGGTCCCGATGTGGAGTTCTTTGGCTGATCTTCTCAGTCCTATCTTGGCATTAAAATTACCGACAATGATCTTGTAGAAGGTGTGGTCTTCTTTATAGAACTTCTCCAGCTCCATGTAGAACTTCTCTAATTTCTCCTTCATCATAATTATTTGTTGGTGTGTAGACAACGAAGATAGAAACTACCAGCAGTGAGCCACATCTATTCAAGTGTAATTGTCCAATTCGGGTTCTTAGGCATTCGAATGAATCAATGCTCATGGCCAAGTTTGTGTTGACAAGGACACCAACACCTTCGACGCCTCTTTTGTCACATGTTCCAAGGAACAGTTCTTCTCCAGTGTCGAAAATGGCGTGATGTGATTGATGCCTTCTTGTCTCGGTCAGGCCAATGATGTTGTACTTGATTTTTCATGCTTGTACCATCAGGTCCTCAATGGATGCATCTGATGTCAGAGTACATGCATTGAAAGTACAGACAATCTTTTTTGTCTTTCTTCATTTTGGCAGCCTATTTTGGCCTTGAGATTTTATCAGCCTCTCCTTCCATATCATTCTCAACGCTGCCGTATTGGTGACTCTTTCAGGGTCAGGTCGATGAGACCCATTTTATTTACTGGTTTTGGCATATTGATTACGCCGTGGATAGCTTTCCAGGCTCTGCTGTGCAGGCAGGATACTCTCGGTAGCCTACCAGTCTCTCTGAGATGGATAGAGGGTTTTGGGGCGGCCTCTAATTGCCCTTGGTGGTGTTCCCATGGTTCAAACCATATTTGAACCCTATCAAATATGGTGCGGCAATTTTAGAAGATGGGTATTAAGTGTCTTACAATGTGTGGCCCTTTGGTCCAGAAAGTGTCCTGGATCGTGGTGGTGCCTGGCTAGTGGAGGTAGTGGAGATAGTGCAGGTCTGCCAGTGAGGTATTTATCTGGTACCGGTAGGGTAGGTTTGCAATAAAGTCAATCAAAGTGTTGCAGAATTCTGTAACAATGTCAATCAAAGTATTAAAATTAAAAAAACAATTTGCAAACATGGTTATTTGTGAATGATATTTATGTGCTTTCCCTTGTATGTAAGTTTCTTCTTTTTGTTGCCTTCAATATTCTGAGTTTTTTTATTGACTTTTATTATTCTGATTATGATGTGTCTTGGAGTAGTTTTATTTGATTCTGTTTTGATTAGGACCTTTGAGTGTCTGACACCTGGTTTTATACAGTGCTCAGCTTTCTTATGGCTTTTCTGACTAAAGTTTTTATCTCAAATTTGCCTTCCGCAAGGGCTCTTCCACAAGGACTCCAATGATTTACCTATTGTTCCTGAACTCATTCCAGAGGTCTCTTGTGTGCTGTTCATTTAATCTGAAACTTTTCCCTCATCTTCTGTTGTTTTCTAGGAGTCTCCTGCATCTCATATAGAAGCTCAATCATTTTCTCCACCTTCCACAGAGTTTGCTTCACCTATGATACTCTTCACTTCTTTGTTTTGTTTGTGGGCCACACTAGCAATGCTCAGGGATTACTCCTAGCTTTGTCCTCAGGACAACCCCAAGCAGTGCTCAGGATGCCATATGTGGTGCCAGGGATCACTCCTGGGTCAGCTGCTTACAATACAAGTGCCTTACCCAGTTGTATTGTAAGTTCACACCCAGGTGTGAACTCTATCTCTCCAGACCCATTCTTCACCTCTGAGTATAATTTTCTCATTTCCGTTCTTATTCTTTCTTGTACCTACTTTTTTTTGGGGGGGGGATCATTTTTCTATGGAATCATTCAAGGTACTTTTTTTGGAAACCATTAAAGGTACTTTTCATGAAATCTCAAAAGTTGTTAACCAAGAGATTATAGAATTGGTTGGTACTAGTAAAGCCTTCCAGGCTCTTATCTTCACTCATTGAGCTTCCTGAGTTTCTAGGCAGCTTCCCTATTGTGTCTGCTGTGGTCCAAAGAAGCAAGTTTGTTCATCTTGTAGATAAGCAAAAGTCTAGTAGCACCCTAAAGGAATATGACAGACTCCTGACAGGGAAGTGGAGTGAAGAAACCAAGAGTGATATTTGAAAGCCATCTTACTTAGGGATAATATTGAATGTATGGGTTCATGTGAGTTTATTAAGGAATAGAGGACATAGAGAGAAGAGAACAGTTTTAAAGATAGGACCTCTTTTTGGCAATTGCCTTTTTAAATACTAGGTGAAAGTGAGACAGAGAGAAACAGCTGTTTAGTACATACTAAACATACTAGTACTGAGAGATAGTACAGGGGTTATGTTCATTTTCCTTATATTAGGCTGACCCTAGTTTCATCTGCCACATCACATGGTTTACTGAGCACTGCCAGGAGTAATAACTCAGCACAGAGCTGAAAGTAATCCCTGAGCTCCACCTGATTTGTCTCTCCTTCCCCTCAGAATATATCAGTAGGTAGTTTTTATGGGCTGATGTGCATGTGAAACTCAGCATACTTGTTTGCCATCAACTTAAAGTGACACTGTATCTTCCTACCATGTGTTTTTTCAGTGTCATTGCTTACCATTTGCCTGTAAAGTAAAATAAAAAATAGCTGACCAATGAATTAAACACAGTCCATTTTTAAATATACATAAAACTCTGCATTTATAAGCTAGGTAAAAGTAGTATATTATTAGCTTCTATTTTCATTAATATATTAAAACCTATTCAAATTATATTTTAATGAAACAAATGTGCCTTCCATTAAGTCTCAAGTTGTGTTCTTATCAAATAAATCATCTCAGTTGAGAGCCCTTGCTCTTTTCTATTATAGTATCTGACGTATTAATGTTTTATAAATAAATGTAGAAATACAGGTACTATATATCAAATATCTACCCAAACAATTGAGTTATGTAAGTAGGTTTCTATTCTGTAAGAAAAGCATAAAATACTTGTTTCGTAATATAATTGGTTATATTAGAGATAGTTTGTTTAACAACAAATTATATCATATGCATTCTACTTCAGTGATTAGTTATGTAAGTCACCTAGCAATCTGAATGGCATATTACTGGTGTTAAAGTAACAAAACCCATAGAATCCACAGGAGAATGAAGAAGTAGCTAAATATGACTTTTGAGAAATGTTCCTTTCCCCTTGTTATCTGGAAGCACAGTGATAAACAAAGGGTAATCACTATTTTGTCAGTATATGTGTTAGCCTGGTTCCTTCCTGCAAGCCCAGATACCTGTAAGACACGGTATAATAATAATAATAATAAACAAGACACATTATAATAAAAATGAGTCGAAGACTGCCCCTTGTCACTGGCTTCTGTTGTTTATTTCAAAGCAGATTAAGGCTGTTACACCAAAGCTCACCAAACTAAAATTCTTTTATTCATCCAATGGCTTTAAATAGAATGATTTTAGATACTTATAATCTTTCTGCTTTTGTAGCCCATAAATGTGCACCTAAAGTCTGTTAATCATAAATAATATGAACTATGAATGAAAAACAACATATTAAAAAAACTATAAAGGCACTTTGGTGAGTCTAATGTTTTAATTATAGAGTGTGAATAAATTTTGGAGATGTTACTCAACATTTTGCCTATAGTTAAAATTATTTTGTTTACTTAAAAATTAGTTAAGAAATAAGTCTTATGTTGAGTGTTCTTACCAAAAAAATTTATGTTATTTTATCTATTTGTTTTTGAGGAAACAAGACAGTTTTTATTGAGTGGAATTTATTTAGACAGATGTGAGGATAGAGAAACAGTGGTAACATGTGTTCAAGAAAGAACATTATGGACTTGTCTAGAATGGAAAAATAGAGCAAACAAAGATATGTGTTCAACTGAGAATACAGGTTTGAAAATTCAAGCCAAAAAGCAAAGAGACATAGAGAAATACATGCTCAACTAAGAACACAGGCTTGAGACAGGGAGCAAGAGAAATCCATTTTCAAGAGAGAACAAGGGCTTGAGAGAGCAAGTCAATAAGAAAGCAAAGAGGCATAGACAAAGAGACATAGATCCTTGTCTAAAAATACAGACTTGAAATTGCATGACCCCAAATTTATAAGAGAAAGTAAAATAATCATAAAAATGTTATTTCCAAAAACTGTGTTATGTCCTTCCCTCACCTTCAAAGTTATAGTAAATGATAATAAGGATAACTTAAGACTATGACAAAAACAAAATAAATGGAAGGAATTGGTATACTTACTTTTCAACCTTATATATGTGACATTAACCCCACCTTATTAATTTGCTCACAGAATCTGAGATAAAAGAGCTGTATGTCCAAAATTCTTTGTCAAAAGTTAATTTATAGCATGCTAGAATAGAAAAATTTGGAGCTCTCTAGCAAGAAAAATTGCCTGGTGAGTACATTTATCCCATTAAACTATTATTTGAAGTGGTTTTAGAGTATTGCTTATATGCAAATACACATTGCTAAAATAAACTGCTTTTACCTAGTGTAAGAAGTAGTTTGTTTTTTTAATAGTATTTAAAAGTGTGAACTGGGTTTAAATTCCAGGCTGGCCACTAAGTTAATTGTAAATGTGTGCAAGTTACCAGTCTTTTCTGGACTGTTTTGATCCATAAAACTGAAACAATAGCATTTAAGATGAATGACCAAAAATCCGTTGATATTTGAGTTTTCACCAATAAAAAGAGAAATTTTATGTCATTTAATCTACTAACTCAAGTATGTATTCTGAGGGGATGATAGAGAAAATATATGACGTGCATCGAGCACACTTCTAGAATATATTCAACCCACAGTAATGTTTTCTTATATTTCCCTTGATTCTCTTTGAATGATGCTGACCTTTAGGATAATCCATTCTCAAGTATCTGTGTTAGTAAAGACAGCCATGGGATAGAAAATCAAATACAGCAAATAATAATCACATTCTCTAAAAACTGAATTGTTCCTTCTGTATAAACTATCCCACTCAATTAATTTTTCAAGGGATGATCTGAACTTTAGGCACTCAGATGGAAGACATTATCATTCTACATTAGGAACATGAGCAATAAGTCCTAAATTTTATTTACATAATCCATCTATCTGCATGTCACAAAAGATAACTTTTATAAACCTAAAAGTCAAACCATCTAAGAGGGGTTCTTTATGACTATTTTAAACTTGAAAATGTGATTTAACATGAGTAACAATTTGGACGGGCTGGAGCGATAGCACAGCCTGTAGGGCATTTGCCTTGCATGCGGCCAACCAGGCCAACCCAGATTCGATTCCTCCACCCCTCTCGGAGAGCCTGGCAAGCTATCGAGAGTATCTCGCCCACACGGCAAAGCCTGGCAAGCTCCCCGTGATGTATTCAATATGCCAAACACAGGAACAAGTGTCACAATGGAGACATCACTGGGACCTCTCCAGCAAATCGATGAACAATGGAAGGACAGTGACAGAGACAGCGACAATTTGGACAGATACAGACATTCTAACCAGTATCAATTGTAACATTTAATAAGAATGAAATTGCCAAAAAACATATAATAAAAAAAAACTTAGTGGAAAAAAGAAAGATAAAAAATGACGTTAACAATTTCTATTTTAATATATCTCCATGCTATGCTTTCTTAAATTCCCTCCCTCATGTCAATGGCTCAAATATTTTTAGAGCCTCTTATGTTTACATATTTCATACAAACTTCAATAAAATAATAATATATTACCCCAACCTTTTCAAAGAACAGGTCACCCATTTTTATTTTAGGCAAGCTTTTGGTTGATGCATTTTGTACATGGTTATATTCAAAATAAGAATACCAGCTGCAGAAAATCACAGAGTCATGACCACTTCAATTAAGAAGTATAATCATTTGTTAGCTTAATTGGTACTCTAGACTTTAACTCAGGAAAGTGTTGATTAAAGTTTTGCTTCAACTAGATTTCAAATTAACAAAACGAAAACATATATATATAAAATACATATATATATAAAATATAGCCACTGATGTCCAATGCCCTCAGAGAATTTTTGAACAAAAACAAAAATATTTTTCTAAAGTTTATTAAAATATAAACACACCAAATCCAGTTTTCCTCTTCTTATGTCTTATCAGTTATTATTAATAACTATATATCACCTCTTGAAAGATCAACCAGACTCAAGCTTAGCAAGGACATACTTCATCTGAGGGAAACAATGGAAGAAAGGGACTTAGTAGATATATACAGGAACTTCATCCACAAAAAGCTGAATACACATTCTTCTCAACCGTACATGGAACATTCTCCAAGATAGACCACATGCTGAGCCACAAAACATGCCTGCAAAAAATTAAGAAGATAGAGATTGTATTGACAATCTTCTCAGACCATAATATGCTGAAATTAGAAGTAAATCACATACAAAAACAGAAAACTAAATCAAACACCTGGAAATTAAACAGTGCTCTATTGAACAACGAGTGGCTTAGACAGGAAATCAAAAGATTCCTAGAAACGAATGAAAATGAGAACACGAGTTACCAAAACTTATGGGACACAGCAAAAGCTGTGTTAAGAGGAAAGTTTATAGCTCTACAAGCATTCCTCAGGAAGGAGGAGCGAGCACACATAAGTAACCTAACCTCACAGCTTAAGAGCTTGGAGAAAAAGGAGCACAACCCGAACAGGAGAAAGGAAATAATAAAACTCAGAGCAGAGATTATCGAGATGGAAACCCAAAAAACAATCCGAAAGATCAATGAAACCAAAAGCTGGTTCTTTGAGAAAATTAACAAGATCGATAAGCCTCTAGCAAAACTCACAAAGAAAGGGAGAGAGAAAACCCTAATAAACCGAATCAGAAATGAAAAGGGGGTCATTACAACAGAAACCACAGAAATTCAGAGGATCCTCAGGGAGTACTTTGAGAAGCTTTATGCCACGCAACATCAAAACCTCGAGGAAATGGATAAATTCCTAGACTCCTACAGACTCCCAAGGCTGAACCAAGAAGACCTGGAATACCTGAACAGAACTACCACCATCAAGGAAATTGAAATGGTAATAAAAAGTCTCCCCAAGCACAAAAGTCCTGGCCTGGATGGATTCACTAGTGAATTCTTCCAAATCTTTAAAGAGGACTTACTCCCAATGCTCTTTAAGCTTTTCCACGAAATTGAAATATCAAAAACACTTCCGAACAGTTTCTACGAAGCAAATATCACACTGATACCAAAAGCAGACAGAGATACCACAAAGAAAGAGAATTACAGACCAATATCCCTGATGAACACAGATGCAAAGACCTCAACAAACTACTAGCAAATAGAATCCAACTACTCATCAAAAAGATCATACACCACGACCAAGTAGGATTCATCCCAGGAATGCAAGGATGGTTCAACATTCGGAAATCAATCAACATAATCCATCATATCAACAAAAGAAAAGATAAAAAGCATATGATTATATCAATAGATGCAGAGAAAGCATTTGACAAGATCCAGCACCCCTTTATGATGAAAACCCTAGCCAAAATGGGTATAGAGGGGACCTTCCTCAACATAATTAAAGCCATCTACCACAAGCCTACAGCAAGCATCATCCTCAATGGGGAAAAACTGAGAGCCTTCCCTCTAAGATCAGAGACGAGACAAGGATGCCCACTCTCTCCACTGCTGTTCACTATAGTACTGGAAGTACTTGCAATAGCGATTAGGCAAGAAAAAGATATTAAGGGCATTCAGGTAGGAAAGGAAGAAATCAAGCTCTCACTATTCGCAGATGATATGATACTATACTTAGAGAACCCAATAACCTCCACTAAAATACTCCTAGAAACAATAGACTCATATAGTAAAGTTGCAGGCTATAAAATCAATACCCAAATGTCCATGGCTTTCCTATATGCAAACAGTGAGAGAGAAGAAAGCAACATGGAAAAAAAAATCCCGCTCACAATTGTGCCCCAGAAAATCAAGTACTTAGGAATCAGCTTAACTAAGGAAGTAAAGGACCTGTACAAAGAAAACTACAAAACGCTACTTCAGGAAATAAAAGAGGACATGAGGAAATGGAAAGATATCCCCTGCTCATGGGTCGGGAGACTTAACATTGTCAAAATGGCAATACTACCGAAAGCATTGTATAAATTCAATGCAATCCCTATAAGGATACCCATGACATTCTTCAAAGAAATGGAGCAAACACTCCTGAAATTTATATGGAACAATAAGCCCCCACGAATAGCTAAAGCAATTCTTGGGAAAAAGAAAATGGGAGGAATCAACCTCCCGAACTTCAAACTGTACTACAAAGCAGTAATAATTAAAACAGCATGGTACTGGAACAAAGGCAGAACTGCAGACCAATGGAACAGGGTTGAATACACTGACATCTCCCCTCAATCATATGATCATCTAATCTTTGATAAAGGTGCAAGTAATGTGAAGTGGAGTAAGGAAAGCCTCTTTAACAATTTGTACTGGCATTACTGGACGGCTACATGCAAAAAAATGGGCTCAGAACTCTGCCTAACACCATGTACAAAAGTAAGATCAAAATAGATTACAGACCTCAAGATCAGACCACAAACCATAAGGTACATTGAAGACAAAGTTGGCAAAACCCTCCATGACATTGAAGCTAATGGTATCTTCAAAGATGCCATGCCACTGGCTGAGCAAGTGAAAACAGAGATAGATAAATGGGACTATCTTAAACTAAGAAGCTTCTGTACCTCCAAAGAAACAGTGACCAAAATACAAAGACAGTCTACAGAAGGGGAAAGGATATTCGCCGAATACACATCTGACAAGGGGTTGATATCAAGGATATACAAAATACTGGTTAAACTCCACAAGAAGAAAACATCCAACCCCATCCAAAAATGGGGCAATGAAATGAACAGAAACTTTCTCAAAGAAGAAATCTGAATGGCAAAAAAGCACATGAGAAAATGCTCTACATCTTTAATCATCAGGGAGATGCAGATCAAAACCACAATGAGATACCATCTCACACCTCAGAGACTGGCCCACATTCAAGAGAACAAAAGCAACTGATGCTGGCGTGGATGTGGCGAGAAAGGGACACTCCTTCACTGTTGGTGGGAATGTTGACTGTTTCAGCCCTTCTGGAAAACAGTATGGACGATTCTCAAAAAATTAGAAATTGAGCTCCCATTTGACCCAGCAATACCACTCCTGGGAATATATCCCAGAGAGGCAAAAATGTATAGTCGAAGTGACATCTGCACTTGTTTGTTCATTGCAGCACTCTACAATAGCCAGAAACTGGAAGAAACCTGAATGCCCAAGAACAGATGACTGGTTAAAGAAACTTTGGTACATCTACACAATGGAGTACTATGTAGCTGTTAGAAAAGATGAAGTCATGAAATTTACATACAAGTGGTACAACATGGAAAGTATCATGCTAAGCGAAATGAGTCAGAAAGAGAGGGATAGACATAGAAACATTGCATTCATCTGGGAAACATAAAGTAACAAAATATGAGATTAATACCCAAGAATAGCTGAGATCAGCACCAGGAGCATTACTCCCTAGCTTAGTGGCCAGTCGGGCATTCTAGAGGAAAGGACAGCTCAGATAGAGAAGGGAACACCAAATAGAGGGTGTTTGGAGGATCCTCCCAGGAGGGGAGATGAGATGCATGTTGAAAGTGGACTATGGACTGAACATGTTTGCCACTCAATGCCTCTTTTGCAGACCACAACACCCAAAAGGAGAGGAGAACACAGGGGATTGCCCTGCCACAGAGGCAGGGTGGGATGGGGGGATGGGGGTGGGGGGGATATTATCCATGGTGGTGGAAAATGGGCACTGGTGGAGGGATGGGTATCTGTTCATTGTATAATCAAACTCAAGCACAAAAAATTGTAAATCTACAACTGTACCTCATGGTGTTTCACTAATAAAAAAAATTAAAAAATTTTTTTCTAAAGTTTATTAAAATATAAACACACCAAATCCAGTTTTCCTCTTATGTCTTATCAGTTATTATTAATTTTCATGTAATTCAAATTGCAAAACCATCTTTGTTGTACTTAACTAATGGATCAGCTACTTAGAAATATAAAACTGCAACTACAGCCAACTTTTGGTAAAGAAGAAATCACTAGTCAGGTTTATATTTGGAAAAGTAACATTGTAATCCATTTACCAGAGGGAAAGTAAGTGGAGCAAATTAAAAGCAAAATAAAAGGTAAAAGATTGCTTCTTTAGAGATGACTTACTAAAATTTACAAGATATCCAAAGACTAGTATCAAAGCACAACTTTTTCAGTTGTTTATGCAAACTGTATTCAAAGGTTCTTTCAGATTTTTGAGGATGAATCTACACAATCCTGGCAGTGTTCATTTCTGCATCAACTATGTTGTGTTAACTCCCAGGCATAGCTGAAAGTCATTTCATTGTTTTAAAAATATTTAATTTACAAGAACATTGCGAAAAACAATTGCACTACAAATTTTGATTCTGATACCCCAGTCAACCAAATGTAAAAGTATGACATATGGCACGAGAGCAAGATACAGATGGCTCAACAGCAGCCGTACACATCTGGCACATGACTGTTTGATTTTCTATTTGCCAACTCACCAGATGACTCTTTCTGGAGAAAAGCCCAATAAGAGAAATTTACTCATCTTCCTTTCTTATAAGACTCAATAACTTGAGTTATTCTTCTCACTGTCATCTTTATATCCTGAAATAGGCATTAATTTTCAGCCCTTCTAAAAGACAAAGAAGAAAGAAAAATAATTACTCTGGTTCAGTTTGGTGGTGAATAGCACCCAGGCTTTCTGAGTTTACAACCACAGTAAGCACTTCAGAATTTTTCTCTGGAAGCTCATTAGATAGCTTATGAAATGGAGCAACATTTTGTACAATGATCATGTAGTGGTAATACACTAAAGGAAATTCATAAATATCAGTCTCCCTCCAAAACCTTCGTTTAGATATTGAAATCAACTGCAAATATAATTGAAAATTCACCCAATTTTGTAGCACCCACTTGGAATGGAATGTAAAAAAAATATTTGTTAGAAAAAGTATTTTTGGAGCTGCGGTGATAGTACAGTGGGTAGGGCGTTTGCCTTGCACGCGACTGACTTGGGTTCAATTCCCAGCATCCCATATGGCCCCCATGCTCTGTCAGGAGTAATTTCCTAAGTCAAAAGCCAGAGGTAACCCCTGTGTATTGCCAGGTGTGACCCAAAAAGAAAAAATAAAATAAAGGAAAGAAAAAAAAGACAAAAACATTCTATAATAGATGTTATAGGAGACAAGTGTATGTTCTTGTTACATATGAATTAATCACATAAGATGCCTGTGGTACAGAAACTGGCACACATTCAAAATAACAAGAGCAAACAGTGCTAGTGTGGATGTGGGGAGAAAGGGATTCTCCTTCAATGTTGGTGGGAATAGCAACTGGTCCAGCCTTTCTGGAAAACAATATGGACATTTCTCAAAACACTAGAAATTGAGATCCCATTTGACCCAAGAATACTACTTCTGGGAATAAGCCTTGGGAGCCCAAAAAAACACAACAGAAACACCATCTGCACTCCTATGTTCATTGCAGTACGATTCATGATAGCCAGAATCTGAGTGCCCAAGAACAGATGAATGGATAAAGAAACTATGGCACATCTACACAATGGGATACTATGCAGCAGTTAGAAAAAATGAAGTCATGAAATTTGCCTATAAATGAATGGACATGGAGAGTATCATGTTGAATGAAATGAATAAAAAAAAGAGGGACATATATAGAAAGACTGCATTCATTTGTGGTATATAAAAATAATATGTAATAGAAGACTAATGTCCATAGCCTGGGTAAACAGGGGTTAGGAGGTCTGGTCAATAGTTGGAACTAACCACAAGGGTGTGGGAGGCTAAGAGTAGGTAAAATAGAGAAGACACCAGTATGACTATAATAGCTGGGAATGATCACGCTGGACAAGATTTGAGAGTTAAAAGAAGGTAAGGGATATTTTTGATAAATATTGCAAACCATAATGCCCAAAAGGAGAGAGAGAGAGAGAGAGAGAGAGAGAGAGAGAGAGAGAGAGAGAGAGAGAGAGAGAGAGAGAGAGAAGAATAGCGCTTGACATAGAGGCAGGCAGGCCGGGGATGGATGGTGATGGGTGATGTGAGGGGAACCTGAGACCACTTGTGCTCGGAAATGTACATTGATGGAGGGATGGGTGTTGGAATACTGTATGACTGAAATCCAACCATGAATAGCTTTGTAAAGGTCTATCTCACAGTGATTCAATAAAAAAGTAAAAAAATAAAAATAAAAAAAGCCTATGTTCGTCAGTGTCACTGGTCTCCAACTATTGCTAATTCTCCTCATTTCTAGACACATAATAGGATTGATGATTGAGGTTATGTGACTTGATTTTGTTAATAATATTAAGTATAAGTGGCATATGGCAATTCCATGGGAAGCTTTATAAGTCAGGATGTGAAAGATTGCACTTCCTATCACTGAGGAGTGACCATGAAGCATCTGTATAGAACTAAGGAACACTGACTTGGATTTCAAAAAAATACAATGACTAGTGCTTCACTGCCAACTTTGTGTGAGAAAATTTTGCTAAGTACTGATATTCAGGAGTTAATTTTTACAGCACCATTAGTCTATTCTCACTCATATAAATCAAATACATATTTCATTAAATATCATCTTAGTCTTAAGCTAATACATAGAATTGGAATAATTTAGGAATAGTGCTCAAAAGTTCTTTTATAGAGAGATATAAAAATAGTCATAAAATTTTCCTGAGGCCTCGGTGTCTGTTTTAATTGCTTCATTTTTTTAGGCACAGAGAAAAAAGAAACCAGAAAAACTGAAAGAACTAATGGAATATTTTCAGTATAATGTTATACCTACACATTTGATATATTCCATAGTATTATGATATGAAAATCTTAATGGAAGTCACAAGCAGAGATCTAAAAGTCAAGTTTATCTCAAGTTACAGGCACAAAATAGGGAAAAAAGTGAATTCACAGGGATGCTTTTTTTTACCATTAAGCTAAAAAATGCTTAGAAAACTATTAAAAAGTGTGTGTGTGTGTGTGTGTGTGTGTGTGTGTGTGTGTGTGTGTAGTGTTTTCTGATTTAACACTACCTGATAAAGACTTTGCTTATCTTAACATTACCTGATCAAGATTTCTCTTGGTCATAACACTTTCTGATAAAGATTAAATACTTGGTTCTTCATTATGAGGGACCACCTTGCAAGAAGGGGATTTGACTTCAGAGGATTTTGTCTGAATATGACAATAGAACCTTTCCTTAGTATTTCACATTCAATCCCCCCTCCATTCTAGCCCCTCAAATAAAGTTTCTTTCTAAAACCCCCTTTTTCTACTATTTCTGTCATAGTAATGGAATCTCTCACTATACATTCAAGTTAACTGAACCAATAATTAGTAACTTACCCTCGACTTTATAATAATATTATTTACTTAGCTCCGTTTGATTAACCTTATTGTGTTGTCCCCTTCTTTTTATCATTCATTTTATGATAGACCAATATTTTACACACTTCACATGTACATTGCTATAGTAAGTTGTTTAAAGCCAATTGACTGGTACTTCTACTTCTGTCCAGCTTGGAGGGGGAGGGGTTTGCAGAAAATAAAACAAAAGAACACATAAGGAGACAACAAACACTGCTGTCAAGTTTATGGTAGTCTGGGCAGCCCCCAATGAGCTCATAGGCTGGGCATCTATTCAATACAGTATTACTCCCCCGCTCTATTTCCCAATGTGTGAGTTATTGCTTATGTTGACAGAGACATTAAAGAAAATTAGTGAAGCACATCAAAATTCAATGGGTACAATACAAGCAGAACCATGATATTTCACAGATAATCAGCAGGGACTGCTAAAGTATAAAGCTGTGAAAATCTTCTATTTGCCTGTTTTCCTCAAATCTAAAAGACATTGAACTGTTTTATTTTATTCTTTTCCATCACCCAGTTATATTCTAAGAACTAAACTGTTTTGGCTCAGGAGACTATCCCAACTTTTAGGCTTTCATTTGGGCAATGATCTCCCACAGTAACTTAACTTCTCGAATTTTGTATCTACTTTTCTCTAATCCACTGCTACTTAGTAGATTTAACTTTGATCTTGTCACTGCTCTGCTTGGCTCTGATATTTTTTTAAGTTTTGTCTTCCAAAATCATATTTCTTAATTGTATAATACATTTCCAAGAATAATAATCTCTTTACTAGTTGCTTTAATATTATTTCCCACTAAAACAATGATTTTCAAATTTAGAGGAAGAATGGGCAAAGTTGAGCAAGTATATTCTATAAAAAAACCACAGATGAGTACAATACCCTGAAATCTAGTTAAAAATAATAAAACTATATAAAAATACAAAATCAGTTTCACTGTGTAAGAGATTCTTTGTGCCTGTTTAGATTCTTTGCTACTGGCCTCTCTGTCTTTCATACCTCCACCACACTAATATATGTACACATGTAAACACACATATGTGCACACATGTTCAAGCCTACAAAATAATTTGAGATTACCTAAATATATCAGGATTACCATATGCTCATGTATTTACATATGCTTTTCACATTCTAACTGAAGTACTTTTCCCACTTTTCTATCTTACTCATCATTCAGAGCTCAAAATATACTATTTCTGCAGATTTTTACTTCTCCTCCTTTCCCCTAATTTCTGAAAATATCTTGTTACTTCTATGCTTTTCCTGGGTTTTATGTATGACTTATTCTTAATAAAAGCACTTATCCTCATATATGTTCTATATTATTATATTGAATAAAAAAATCATAGTTCTTGTGGCTAGAAGACATAGATACAGATCAAGGAGTCAGCAGTGTTAATTTTTTCTAAAGTCTTTCTTGGATTTTAGATGACTTCTTCTCCCTGTGTGTTCATATGCTCTTCCCTCTATATATCTGTATGCCTTGTCCTAACCTCATCTTATTATGATTATTTTCAGTCATATGATTGTTGCGTCAATTCTAAAATCTTATTTTAACTTAATTAACTCTTTAAAGATACTCTTCCCAATAATACCATATTTAGAGGTCCTGATGATTGAAGTTTCCAAAAAATTATTTTAGGGGGAATGCAATTCAGTGCATAGCAAAGAGGCTATGCATGCTTTGAAAGAAGACTCTTTTAATCTCTTGCATATTTTCTAGATTTCATCATGATTGTCAATACATTAGGTAAAGGTAAAGGTAAAGGCCCTCCCGTTGATCGTCGATTTGCTCGAGCGGGCCCAGTAACGTCTCCATTGGAGACTTTGTTGTTACTGTGTTTGGCATATCTAATACATCATGGGGAGCTTGCCAGGCTCTCCCGTGCAGGCGAGATACTCTCGGTAGCTTGCCGGGCTCTCCCAGAGGGGCGGAGGAATCGAACTCGGGTGGGCCATGTTGGCCGCTTGTAAAGCGAACGCCCTACTGCTGTGCATAATACATCAAATTTAAAACACTTTGAAGATGGATAAACAACAACAAAAATCAACAAAAACATAAAGCCAGATAAAACTCAAACATCTGGATATTGAACAATGCATTATTAAAGAACCTATAGGTCAAGGAGAAATAAAATTTAAAATAAAAACTTCTATATACCAATGATAATGAATACATGAGATACTAGACTTTGTAGGAAACAGAAAAATCTGTGTTAAGAGAAAGTCAATAGCAATGGAGGCATTAACCTTAGGAAATGAAAACTAAGTACAAATAAACTACCTGACCTCATGTCTCAAAAAAAAAAAGTAAAGAAGAAAAGAAGAGCAAAGGGACCCCAAAGTCAGAATAAGGAGAAAAATAATGAAATTAGAAAAGTGAACAATGATTTGGAAATAAAAACACAACGCAAAAGATTAATAACAGTAAGTCATGTTATTTTTAAAGAATTAGATTGACAAACCTTTGGCTAGGTTCACAGAAAAGAGAAAGGCATAGATAGAGGAAGAAAGACACAAAGGCATGCACAGACACATACACACACATACACACACACACATACACACCTGATAAATAGAATAAAAAATATAGAAACATGAGGGAAGAAATTATGATAGTTTAGAAATACAATAAATCAAAGAGTCATCCAAGGTTTCCATGAGCAACTTTTTAATCTCTAAATTAGAGAAGTGGAAGAAATAAGAAATGGATAAGTTTTAAGTCTTCCAAAAGCTCAAGATTGAGTCAGCAGGAAGTGGAAATATGAATAGACCTATTATCACCATAGAAATTGAGATACATGTGAAAATTCTCCCCAAGATAAAAATCCTGGTCCAGATGGTCTCACTAGTAAGTTTCCCTTTGGTGGCCAGGGCTCGTTCTCACTGCTACTCAATTCTGAAGCATGGTGGTATGGAACTCAAGTATAGAGATGGGCTGACAGGGAAGTGGATAGGCTTACTGTCTCTGCAAAGTGCATAGACTGACTGGGCATTTGTGGTCTGCAAGAATCAAGATAACATGTTTTCTTTTATAATCTCAAATTTTGCGTCAATCTAACTCCATGTGCTGCTTGAATTCTTTTGCTCATTCTTACTCTGGGTAAGACAGTCATTTTGATGATATTGATCCTTCTAATCCATGAACAAGTAAAATATTTCCATTCTTTGTCTTGCACTGTTGATTTATAGCTTTCATTATATAGGTCTTTGACCTCCTTTGCTAAATAAAGAGCCTATGTACTCTAGTTTTTTTTGATGCTATTGTAAATGGGCTTTTTTTCCTGACTTCCTTTATTTTCTACATTGCTTACATATTGTTTACATACAAGCCTTGCATGCAGACAACTACCATTTAGTTTATGGCCCCAAATTGTCCCCCAAGCATCCTAGAGTGCAGCCCAGAAGCCCCCTGAATAATGCCAGAGTATCATGTCTTCTCCTGGAACCTCAGGGCCCAAATAGTACCACATCCTTAGACCTTAGAATTAAACTACTAGACCACTTAACCAAAAATTTCAGTTTCATGGAGGAGCCTCTGAGCCTCCTAAACTCTGCTTGGTGGACCAAAAATAAAATAACATAAAATGTGATAATAAATTTTTAATAACAATGCATTATCTGGAACTAAATCATTAGCTCACTGAGGTGAGCACATGCTTTTGTATCAAGGAGGTTTGGGCTTGACGTGGCCTCCTAAGTACTTCTGGGAGTGATCCCCAAAGCACAGAGCCAGAAATAGTGCTCAAGAACTTACACAGAGTGCAATAATTTCTATCTCACCCCCATTCTCCAGTGGGTATCAATTCCATGAACACTAAAATTTGAATCTGCATTGACACCAATATACCTGTGTTCACCACTATGTTATTCATAATAATTAAGATCTGGAAACAACCCAAGTGCCAACAACAAATGAGTGAATAAGTATAGTGCTAGACTGACAGGAAATACTACTTATCTATGAGGAAAAATTCAATCTTGTAATTTTCTATAACTTGTATGGAAATTGAAAGGCTTAGTTTAAACGAGGTGAGTCAGAAGAAAACAGACGAACACCTAATTTTGCTTCCTTATGTGTTATAAACAAAGCAAATGAATAGCAATCCCTGAATGGAAACAAATCCTGAATACTTCAACAGATATTTCAGCAGAAGAACTGACCTGCAAAGTTTGGAGAAGAAAGGATCTTATGACAGTAAGAAAGTTCTACTGTCATTTGGATGGTAGGGAATAGTGAAGGAGCATTGTATATATGAGCTACTAAACTGGAAACTTATAAATAAAATTATTATTTGTCTCAGGACTGAATTAGACCAGTTATTTTATAAATTTTAACTTACATATTACTACGTTGACTGGTCCAAGTGCTATGTCAAGCACTATGTATTAATTTTGGAAATTGAGTAACATTTTTACCTTTATTTAACAAGTAAACAAACTGAGGGTTTCAAAGGCTTAGTTATTTGACGGACTTTTGGCAAATAACAACCCAGAAACAGAATCCAGAGATGTTTTACTTATAAGTTGAATGTCTCACCATCTGAATACCAACATGATTCTTCTTCAATCCTTTACTTTTCTAAATTTTTTCTACTAAGATATATCTCTAATTACTTCACAGTTTTTTTTTTCATTTTACTTGCATTTCCCCTCTTCATTCTTTCATGCTACAGAGGACTTGAAATCTAGAATAAATCTTACTTCCACTCTTCTTTTCCATTTGTTTGATCTTGATGACACAATAGGGTCCCACAGATCTTTTTGTATAGGTTCTAAAAACCTTGCCACATATATATTTCCTTTACCTTATTGGCAATTATGCTTTCTTTGTCCATTACTCAATTTATGCTCTTTATATACTGACTACTGCATTCTATAGCTAACTGAATTTATAATCTCTATGATATGTGAGGCTTTCTTACCTATATGTAAATAGGAAATCCCAATGAACTACTGGATTTATATTCTGTTTTATGTACTTTTATATTCCCACAAGTGTTAGAACATTTTGACCAAAAGGAAGCATTTTCTGGGTGGCTTTTTTATTTTCACTATGTTTACAAAATAGAGTTGGTAAAGAAATGACTAGTTTACTATATACATCAGAGCAAGGAATAAGATTTAGAAACAAGAACTGCAGAGTAAATGAAAACTTTGGAAAATTTAGCAAAGTGGTCAAAATTAGTCTAATTTCATATGAATCATAATTTATAATCCTGAAAAAAAGCCACATGATAGGATTTTTTCAAAATTGTATATGATAACTTATTAGCCATATGATAGGAATCTGTTTCCAAGTTCAGTGAAATACAATTGAAAATACAGGAACAGATCCTTAGGTATATGGTCAGTTAATCTTTAGTCACTGTCACTGTCACTGTCCTCCCATTGTTCATCAATTTGCTCGAGCGGACCCAGTAACGTCTCCACTGGAGACTTTGTTGTTACTGTGTTTGGCATATCGAATACATCACGGGTAGCTTGCCAGGCTCTGCTGTGTGGGCGAGATACTCTCGGTAGCTTGCTGTAGCTTGCTGGGCTCTCCAAGAGGGGCGGAGGAATCAAACTCGGGTCGGCCATGTTGGCTGTGTGCAAGGCAAATGCCCTACTGCTGTGCTAAAGGAGCAAAAAGTTAACAGTGTAGCAAGGAAAATCTCCACAACAAGTGGTACTAGAAAACTGGTCACATGCAAAAACAAGCAAAAAGTAAACTCAGACTTCTTTCTAACACCATGTATAAAAGTCAAATAAAAATAGTTAAAGACCTCAATATCACACCTAAACCGTAAGTTATAGAGGAAAATTTAGGTACAATCCTCCATGAGATTAAAACTATAGTCATCTTTAAGAAGGAAATGCTACTGACCAAGCAACTGGAAGGAAATATAAATGTAAGGGACTATATTAAATATGCTTCTGCATTTCAAAGGAGATAATGATAAAAATACAAATATAGTCCACAGACTGGTATAAATTATTTGCCCACCACTCATTCAATAAATGGCTAACACCCAAGGTATATAAAGCACAGGTAGAACTGTATAAGAAAACAACAGACAACCCCATCAAGAAATGGGGAGAAGCGATAAACAGAAACTTCCTAAAAGAATACAGACAAATGGCTAAAAACCATATGAAAAATATAATTTTTATTAGGGGGGATTGCAAATCAAAACAACAATGAGATATCGCCTCACACCGCAGTGTTGGTGCATGCACAAGGGAAAAGGGGACTCTCCATTCACTGCTGGTGGGAATGTTGACTAGCCCAGCCTTTATGTACTTTCCTGAACAAACAAATAATTTAGCTTCCATAGGATCCAGCAATTCTATTCCTGAAAATATGACCCGTGGGCCCCAAAATGCAATGCAGAGAAGAACTCTATACTCCTGTGGTAATTGCAGTACTAGTCGCAATACCCCAAATCTGGAAACAACCCAAACTGCCCAATAACGTATGACTGGATAAAGGGGTCATGGTACATGTGCACAGTAGAATACTACTTGGTTGTAAGAATAGTCAGTCTTGCAATTTGTTGATGCATGGATGGATCTGGAGGGTATCATGCTGAGTGAAATCAGTCAGAGTGAGAGGGACAGATATAGAATGATCTCACTTATTTGTGGAATAGAAAGAAATAGTGGGGTAATAACTAGTACCCAAAGGTGAAGTGAAGAATAGGAGAACTGGTCTTTAGCAGAATTCCTACCAGTGACAGGATAGGGAGAGAAGGGATCACTAGGACAAATAAAGAGGAAGGTCATCACTCTGGCCAGGACTAAGTCCTTAAAGTAGATATAATAATATGCATGATACCCTATCAGTAAAGGTATTGTAAACTACGGTGCCTAAAATGGAGGTTGGGATAGGTTGAGGGTGGGGTGGGAAGTGCTTGCCATAGAGGAAGGCTGGGGGGAGGGGCAGGAGAAAAGCTGGGGACATTGATGGAGGGAAATGGACATTGATAAAGCAACTGGTATTGGAACATTGTACACTTGAAACTCAATCTTGAATAATTTTTTAACTTTGTAATTCATAGTGACTCAAAAAAATAAGAAATGTAGTGCAATAAGAAAAAAAATTATCTTCCTGTTCCATGCATTTTATATTATTAGCATAACAATATAAGAAATAAAAATGTATAGTTTACCAAGCAAGACAACTGAAACTTAGCTAGCTGCTAGTGAACTGGTTGAGTAATTTGTCAATTTGATAGAAATTGAAATAAATTGTTATAATCCATGTATTTTTTTTAAATTTCACAACTCAAATGTGGACTTGTTTATTTTTGGAGCACATTTTCACAATATTCCTTTAACTTATATTTTACATATGATTAATTAAATAAAAAGTGGCATAAAATAAATAATTACTAACAGGCAACAAACATCGTACCATATCATTAGGGTTTTGTAAGGAAGGGGCACAGTGATAATTGAGATATGTATTTGAAAGTTGCTTCTGCAACCAATACCTCTGGAGAAACACCTCCGTTCTAATCAGATTCAATCTTAATAGGAAATGCCATACACGAAATACCTGTGTATAAGAAGGTCTAAGGTCATGGCTCTGGAATTAATCCCGTGCTAAATCCACACATCAAACTCCATGAACTTTAACTGCAGTTAGGAAAGACAATTTCAGAACCTGGCTGTAGGTGGATAATTTATGATGTAGTGTGAAATAAAGGACTTTCTTTACCTGGGCTACACAAAGGGCAAATTTATTGTCGTCAATTACTTCTATACAACGGTAGGGTCAGCCTTTGCCCCCAATTATTCATGTGCGGAAGCAAAACTGGTAGCAAGAAAATCAACAGATCCTCAAATGTTGTGAAAGAAACCTGGAAATGGATTGAGGAGGCAAGGTGGTTTCTCTGTTCTCTAACCTGGTACCAGGAAAGCTCTGTGTTGACAAATCTCACAATCAGTTAGTGGAGAGATAATGGTTCTTTTGTGGTGCTCCAAATGGGTGCGCATTTGGGTGAAATGTGGCAATATATATTTTGAAAAAGTGTGCAGTTGTACTGCCAAAACAAATGTGGTCATATGCACCAATATTCTCTCAATCAATATTACTCCTCATTTTCCACATTGCTCTTAAAAAGATGGGACAAAATGTAGTTCAAAGAAAAATGAGACTGCATGGCAGGAAATCACAACTTTTTAGTAAGCAGAATTTTGTACATACTTCTATGGAATGAGTCTGTTTGGAGCTTGTGTTTCCATTTTTCTCTTCAGAGCTCTCCATTTTCACTTCATCTGAGATGAAGTTGAGAATATTGATATGATGTTGTAAAGTGTTCCTTAAATAAAGGATGTTTTAGACACAGTGGAACACCATAGACATGTGTCTTTCTAGAAACCACAATATATTCATAGCTAAGAAAAAGGCAAGTACTTTTCCTATTTTTAATGAGAGTCTTTAAGTAATGAAGCAAAACTGTTTGTGGAACTCCCTTGTGGTTTAATACAACTTCATTTGAACCAAATAAAGGGAAAAACATTAAAGAATTTACTTTGAAAGTAAAAGAGAAGCAAATTAGTTAAAATAAAAGATAAGCTAGATACTGGAGATTAATATTATATTTCCTTGAGTGTCTTTTAAGAATTTATGTCATAAGTGGTAGCAGTTATGATAAGCTGAAGATCTGGGGTTATAGTTTCTTGACATAAAGATCTTCCTTTAAAGAAACATGAATAATAGAGTGGTCTCAGGGTCAAAGATCAGGAATTCAGAGAAATGAGTTATGCCCTTTTGAAATGTCTATGGTAGGTAGAGATCTTTCAAGGGGACTTACTTGAAAGAGCAGTCCCCAAGAAAAAATATTTTCAGGAAATATAGAAATCTAAATATTTTTCTTGCTTTCAGCAATTTCCTGTACACTGAGTGAAAAATTTAAATGCATATGGCTATGAGGCAAAATAAAATGACCTAGATATCTGATGGAAAACTATAGTCTATACCCACCATATCCAAATTTTACACTGAGCTTTAGGTACCATGGTTCAGGAGAACAGAGGTCTGACATATATCACTTCTCAGTCTCCTTAGGCTACAAAAAAATTACTATATATTCATGACTTAAAAAAATTGAAGATCCCCCATTTAGGGATATTGCCTGCCTCTCTAGCTGAGATTTATAACTCTCTACTTTTACTTTGTGGAGTACTCACATCTCTCTCCCCTCTGGAGAATTCTGCTTTCTCCGTTGAATGCATAATTCTCTCTCACTCCTGACTTATATTTCCCTGTCACTGTCACTGTCATTGTCCTCCTGTTGTTTATTGATTTACTTGAGCGGACCCAGTAATATTGTGAGACTTGTTACTGTGTTTGGCATATCTAATTCGTCATGGGTATCTTGCCAGATTTTGTGGTGTGGGCGAGATACTCTCGGTAGCTTGCCAAGCTCTCTGAGAGGGGCGAAGGAATCAAACTCTGGTCAACCGTGTCGGCCACATGCAAGGCAAATGCCCTACCCACTGTGCTATCACTCCAGCCCCTAAATAAAAATATTTTACCTCAGAAAATGAAACAAAAAAAGAGAAAGAGACCATTTCCCTCATAGTTTTATACTCTGGAATTCTGAGAGACCGTCATGATTGAGTATTGGTGAAAAGTCTCAACTTGGATATCAGGAAAAATCACCTTCCATTGTCTCCTCACACAGTAGGAGAGGAAAAGAGAATGATAATTCTCTTCTCTGGTGTCTCTTCTTACAAGGATACTAATTCTGCCATGAAGATGCTGCCCTTATGACCACATCTAAACCTAATTAGCACCCCAAAGTCACATATTTAAGTAACATTACATTTGGAATCAGGGGCTTCATCATATATATATGATGAATATTTATGATGTATATTTATTTATGTTTTTGGAGAGATAAAATCCAATTTTCAGTAAGACTTTCTAATACATATGGCATACCCAAAAACACAGAATATCAAATTTGTTAGAATGCATCATTAAGGAGTTTTTTTTTCCGGGGGTCATACCCAATGATGCACAGGGGTTACTCCTGGCTTTGCACTCAGTAACTACTCCTGGAGGTGCTCAGGGGACCAAACGGGATGCTGGGAATTGAACCCAGGTTGGCCGTGTGCAAGGCAAATGACCTACCTACTGTAGTATCGCTCCAGCCTCAAGAGTTCTTAAAACATACAATTAAACAAATAAAGAGAATATGGTTTCTATAGAACAAACATGGATACTTGGAGCAAGATAAATTTGTCTTGAAACCCTGCACCTGCTATCTCTATGGCAGAAAGCTCTGGAAGAAGTATAATACTAAATTTCTTCCAAATATATTACTTTGAAAAGTAGTGAAGTTATATATAAAATGCCCAGAATTATGACTAGTACTAGCAAAACATTCATTAATATTAATTCACCTTTTATTTTACATTGGAAAGCTTTTTTTGCATAAATGAATAGTAACTTTTTACTATACAAATTTAATTGGTTCAAAATTAATAAAATCCTGGAAGGATAAAGATCATAGTCTGAAACATTTTCTCAATAGTGTATTAGGGATTATTTCTATCTTTCCTCTCAAACCTTAGCATACAACTCAGTTATATGTTTGTCATTTCAAGTTGCTGGATGCTAAACACATCTCCAAGTATCACACCCATTTTTTCAAACAAGAAGAAAAACTCCAAGAGTTCCTTTTTTTTTTTTTATGAGAAAGCAAGGTAAGTGGCCCTTCTTTGGCCATCTGTGCCCCTCCATTGAATTTCCATAAATAGGTAAATTTTCCACATAAATTAGTTACTCTATATAAGACTGAGAAAGAAAAAAAGTGTGTGACTTTTTTAACTTCTATACTGAGTATTGTTTAGAAGGGGATTAGAAAGGGTCATTAGAAAGGACAAATTCGAAGATAGTCCTTAATGTTAATTCCTAGCTATGATATATTCACACTTTCTATTACAGTTTTGCTATGATTTTTATAAACATGACAGTTTATTCCCTCTCGGAGAGCCTGGCATGCTACTGAGAGTATCCCGTCCGCACAGTAGAGGCTGGAAAGATCCCTGTGGCGGATTTGATATGCCAAAAACAGTAACAACAAGTCTCACAGTGGAGACGTTACTGGTGCTCACTTGAGCAAAATCGATGAACAACAGGAAAACAGTGCAGTGCTGTGCTACAGTTTTATAATCAAACCACAAGACAAGTAATGATATGAAAGAAATTTTGCAGATGCAATTATGGATCTTAATCCGTTGATTTTAATGAAAGATCATCTAGATAGTTCTGATGTAATTCAATAACCTTTACAATTTGTATTAGATGGTAGAGAGGAAAATCAAGAAGAGTGGAAGTCACCTTTATCAGTTTGGAGATAAGTAGATGAAATGGCAAAAAAACATGAAAATTTCTAGGAGATTAGAGTGGCCCCTAACAGCAAGTAAGAAAATGAAGTCCTCAAGGAACTGAATTCTAACTGTAAGTGATTTTGGAAGAATGCTTTTCTCATGAAATTATCATGCAAGAACTCTTTCAGCTGTTATTTTTCTTTTTGCTGTGAAACCCTGAGCATAAAATTCAGACTTACTGCTCTATGCCTCCGACCTACAGAACTATGAGTTTATCAATGGGTAATTTTTACAAAGCTAATAATTTTGTGGTAATTTTTTACTTGGTACCAGAAAGCTAGCACACCATCCAAACTGCTTATCATATCTCAATTTTATCATTAAATCATTTTATAAAATATGACAAATTATATTTGATATGCCAAAATCAGTAACAAGTCTCACAATGGAGACATTACTGGTGCCCGTTCAAGCAAATCAATGAACAACAGAGGACAGTGCTACAGTGCAATGTATGGTGAAGAGGAGAAAATAATTTAAAGAATAAATGATTTATTAAAATTGATCATCATGAAAAGGGAGCAGGGATGGGTGAGTTTTGAGTCAAGTTCATAAACAGAAATAACTATTAAAATGGAAAATGTATAATAAGATTAAGTATATATTCAGACTTTTTAATTTGCTCGAGCGGGCCCAGTAACGTCCCCATTGGAGACTTTGTTGTTACTGTGTCTGGCATATCGAATACTCTCGGTAGCTTGCTGGGCTCTCCGAGAGGGGCGGAGGAATCGAACTCGGGTCGGCCATGTTGGCCGCTTGTAAGGCGAACACCCTACCACTGTGCTATCACTCCAGCTGGAGCGTTCGCCTTGCACGCAGCCAACATGGCCGACCCAAGTTCGATTCCTCCGCCCCTCTCGGAGAGCTCAGCAAGCTACCGAGAGTATTCGATATGCCAGACACAGTAACAACAAAGTCTCCAATGGAGACGTTACTGGGCCCGCTTGAGCAAATCGACGATCAACGGGAGGGCCTTTACCTTTACCTTACCAGATTTTTTAATTATATGGAAGTTTTAAAACAAAGTAAAAGATTAAAAAATTAACATTATTTTGCAAAACAATTATTATTTGTCCCAAGAAAAACCTGAATGTTAAGCTAAAATATTGAACAACTTTTTTATTATGGCTACACTCAAAAAGGTATTTTATTTCCCAGAATCTTGAGGGACACGTTTACAATTAATATTTACTTAATTTCTGAATTTTTTTAAAAAGGAGTTTCATTTAAAATTCAAAAGCTTCTCAAAAGTATGATAGCCTCACAAATGTACACTCAGTCTAAATACATATACCATTACTTTATGAATATTACATTTATACAAATTAAAATGTTGAGTGAGAAAACAGAAATGCACCAAGGTGAACACAAAGCATCTATATCAATGTCAGATAACTGAGAGCCCCAATTCAGAAATGGTGAATAAACTCAATTACTTGATTCCATAGGGCCAGTAAGAGCATGACTCCACAACACCTGAAGCAGGTGAGAGCTTCCCAAGCCTTCCCCTTGGCTGGAAAAAAAGAAAATAAACCAGATGTGTCCACGATCCAAATCCTGGCATTTTATAGAGGACATGGTCATTTGTCAGAATGACATCAAGACACTTTGAGGAGAGTGTGAAACCTAAATATCATCCAACACATTAGGATTCTGGAAGAGAAAAGTAAAAATCACCCTGTCACTTGGTGGAACTGAAAGCTAGAAAAATTAGACTTCCTCATGATTAATGTTAGTACCTTCAGCTTCCACTCTGTCACCTACTTCTGTAGAATCTGGGTTTACATCATGGGCAGGAAGAAGCAGTTAAAGCACGCATTAAGGCAAAAACAGAACCAGCTTTTAAAGAAAGATTGCTTTAACTCTTCAAAGAACCTCCCCTTTCACATACATCATGTCTCTTTCTGAGGCTGGCTCAGATCAGCGAGTATAATTAGACTGAATCTCTGGTGGCAAGGCAGGTGGCAGCTGAATGGCTAGAAAATTACACACTTTGCTTCAACGCTGCCAGAAGCTGCCGTTTTCCTGTTTCTGATTTTGTTCTTTGAAGAAAAAGTTTTTTTTTCCCAGAGAATAAATTTAAGTGGAGCTGTATTCAAAATCATAAAACAGCTACTAGAGAAGAAAGAGAATATACAAATATAAGACCTTGTTAAACATGATCAGTAACTTAATAAAATCTACTTCAATACAGAGTATAAAAAATTAGGATATAAAATATATCTGATGACTTAAAATTCATATTAAAATCTGATCATGCATATTCTTCTTTAAATTGAGGATAAGATTTTGACCTGTAACCTTGTAAGCATGCATGCTTATTTTCTTTTAAAGATTTGTAAGAATTAACTAAGATTATGAATTTTCCCCACAGAAAAACTGTATACATACCTATGAAATTATAGAAATACTCATTTCACATCTTTCTCAATGAAAACTCATTATAGATTAATATAAAGTACAAAATTATGTGAAAAGCATATAGACATAAAAAAATAATACCTGCATGCTGTGTGCAAGTTGAAGAAAATATTTTGTGACTTTTTTTCTCAGAAGTAATATCTAGGGATATGTACTATAAAATAAATTAAGAAAGACAATTTAAAAAGTAGCTCTTAAATGTATAATAGTGATTTACAAAGATGTGGAATTTAAGAAAAGTATATAATGTAAATTATTTAAGACAAGACTTTAATAGATGAAGCAACAAATAGATTTAGTGATAATTGGATGGAGTTAATGGAAAGGACAAAGGATATATAAGGATATACAGAAGGACATTGAAAGAGAGCTTTGAAAACAGGAAACGAATCTGTTGCAAAGAGCAACAGATGGACATGTGAAAACTATAAAGGGTGAAGATCATTTTCAAAATGGTGTTGAAAGAAAAAAAGAAGACAAGTTAGAAAAAGTGGAATGGATGTAAAAGAAAGTTTATTACTTGAATACAGAAATTAAGCAACATAAGGCACATAATTCAAGATTAATGCCAGTTTAGAAATAGTAAATAGAAACGAATGTCATTAGTCTGTGAATACAATGGATTGATACTTTCTGTGACAATTTTTATGGCTGAATTTATTACACTTTATCTATGCAGAACTGTGGTTCAAACATGGCTCAAGCTTTGGGATGAGAGTTGGTGGATAGCAAATCCATTTACCAATTTCTCTCAAATTTCTGAAGATTTACCTTTTAGAAGCATATGTGTTATCAGAGATTTCCAGAAAAATATGTTTTGCGTAGATACCCCTAATATTCAATGAGACATAGTTCTCTCAATTCCTTCCCAGGAAAGAATTCTTTTACTAATCCAAGAAAAAAACTTCTTGTTCTTTCTGACCCTCTCAACTTCTTAGTCTCTGATTAAAGCCAACTTCAAACATCTGATGATCTCCCTCAACTCTATGTCTTCAGCACTATTTTGCTTCCAAACTTTATTATATTTTCAAATGCTACTCTATGTCCATTGAAGAAGACAACAATCCTAATTACCACAGGAAAAAATCATTAAAAATCACCTGTCAATATTTCATCCTCACCATCTTTATATTTTTGATCTGCCTCCTACCATAATCAAACACTGATTTCACAAATGCATATGCCCTGTGCTCCTTCAGGATAGCCAGAAAAATTCTGCTTTCTTTGCACAAACTTAAGTATTACTTCTTGGAAGCTTTTTCCCTTCATGCACATCTTATATAGCTATCAATAACAATTGAAGTGGCAAATGTGATAATGTTCTCATTTCTACTTCTAATACAATGTCTGCTGCATACTGTTTATATATATACATATATAGTATGTTACTACAAATGTTATGGTTCAGATTTTTATTTCAATATACAGCTTTTCTTAAGTAAATGGAGTATCTTCTCCAATGTACAGATAATAGGTTTCCAGAAAAAATAAGATTATTTACTGAGTGATGACAAATAGACACGGGAGATATTAAAAGCAAACCTACTCTAGTTTAAAATACTTTATAATAGTATTATCATATTGATATTTGTATCAAATATAATGGTCTGTATGTAACATGACATGCATTCAAAAAGATAAATCTAAAATGAATTATTTTCAAGGTCATATAAAAAGAAAAGATTATAATAGTTTGGTGGGGCTGGAGTGATAGCACAGAGAGTAGGGCATTTGCCTTGCACACGGCTGACGTAGGTTCGATTCCCAGCTTCCCATATGGTCCCCTGAGCACCGCCAGGAGTAATTCCTGAGTGCAAAGCCAGGAGTAACCCCTGAGCATCGCTGGGGGTGACCAAAAAAAAAAGCAAAAAAAAAAAAGAATAATTTGGATTTTCTTTAAGACAGCGAGCTAAGAAACCAAACAGTTGATATAAAGATACACTCTCTGACATAAATGAATTGGCTGTGACCTGGTTAAAATTGTTGACGAAACTGAGCAGGAGTATTTCAATCAAAATAAAGATTGGGAAGCTGTAAATGCACACGCACAGATAATACTTTCATGGGAAAATACATCTACAGTGATAATATAAATATTAAAAAAGGAGAAGGTCCATTTCCATACAGACATAGTTCTATATCTGATCTGTTTAGAATTTTCTCTTTTATATAGATGCAACCACCAAGATTTTCAATATGGTGTAATTACACATTGTGCCCATTAGCTAACCCCCTTTTATTTATCTCATATAGAGTTCTAAACAGTATGACAGGGAGTGAAAAAGAGAAAGAAAGAGAAAGAGAGTGAGAGAGAGAGAGAAAGAGGGAGAAAGAAAGAGGGAAAGGGAGAGAGAAGAGAGAGAGGTTTAGCCTTAGCCAAAAAAAATACTGAACTTTCTAATATTTACTTTTGTTTTCTCTGTAATTTTTAAAGTAATTGTTGCATTGTAACACTATATGTCTCACAAGTAGTCATTATAAATAAACATATAAACATAAATAAACACATAAAGTTCACCTCTAATTTAAAATTGATAGACTGCATTTTTATTTTATAAATTTGAATGTATGCTTGTGAGTGAGGTCTGCTTGTATGACTCAACATGTCATGTCAGTATCTTTTCACTTTGGAATACAGATGAGACTGAGTTTCAGACTTTAGAAGGCAAAATGTCAGATTCACCAGTCATCCCTAAATATACTTTTGATAATTATGTGTTTTTACCCAACACAAATTTCTTCTGTAAAAATAGAGATACAAAATATTTTATATCCATTTCAAGAAAACAATATCCCATTTCAAGAAAACAATATCCTAGAAAATTATGGCAACTGAGTTAGTAAACACAAAACAACTTTAGAAAAGTATCAAGAGAAGTATTCAGTATACGGAGCCAGGCCCACGAATATGGTGCAGCAGTTGAATACAAACCATGCATATGTGAGGCCCTGCATTTAATCCCTGGCATCACACACAAAAAGTAAAGAAATAAAATAGGAGTAATAAGATGTACATTTATATCCTGAAATATAGTTTCAAGGAGGAGAAAGAAACAAAAGGCAAGAAATGAGACCATGCAGTTAGAATTAGTAATTGGGACATAATTTTAATGGAACAAGGAACTAGACTACTTAAATAAAGGAGAAAGCAAGTGAAAGAAAGGCAATAATATAAATCTTGTGATACACAAGAAATATTGGCAAAAAGCTAACATAAATTTGAGAGCTTGTGAGTTTTGCAGTCAGACATACAGCAAACCATTCTGGTCATGTGGCCACAGAAGTGACTTTAAGCCTATTTAAGAAAAGTAGTCAGTAATGAAGAAGGTAATCAGTGTATGCCAATTATGTTTAAAAAATTAAAAGGAAAATGGCTCTGTGCAGTTATTGCATCTTAAGACAAACCAAGGCAATAGTGAAAGGTGTTTAATACAACACCAAGACTGTATTGGCCTATTCTGAATTAAAGTATAGATTTAGCTACAAATTTATGAGCAACAGAAGAGAGATTCAAGTCAAATTTTACAGTTAAAAAACTTCCTATATAATTTTGGATTCCTTTTACATAGAGGGATAATATTCCTTACTTTTTAAATGGAAATTTGAAGAATAAGAGGATCATAGTAATACATATTTGGCAAAGATCATCCAGACTACTGCTATTTATCAGGATTTATCTAGATATTACTGTTTAAAACACTTTATATAATGAATTAAATATAGAGCAGGGATAAGAAAGGGCAGTTATTTATTCTCTGGAATGGTATCCTATAGTTCAAGTTCAGTAATTTAAAATTCATAAAGTTAAACTGAAAATTATACCAGGGCTAATGAGAAGTAAGCCTTTGTTGGCATAGGACCAGGCTACCAAATGGATCTTTTCCATTGTGTATTTCTCTATGGAGAGTAAAATTTCTGAGACCTCTCAAGTCTCATGGGATTTGACAAACATGAACAGTAAGCTTTCTAAAATTTGATAAAATTCTGCTTAAAGCAAGTCTCTATGTTCTAACATCTTATAACAGCCAAAGAAAGTTCAAGTGTTGGAGCAAATTACATAAATCTCATCAAGGTTAGTAATTATTTGGTTCTGAAGGAAGTTAGAGTAATAAAAAGTGAAAATAAATAAAATTCTTTACAAGTATACATTACGTTTTTTTGAATTCTTAAAATATTAATTACCCATCCGATCTTAAATATATAGAGAGAATAAATTAGAAATATCTCTTCAGCATCTTTTCTCCACTTAATGTTTCTTCCTTTTTGAACTTTGTTGACTCTTGTTCCAGTAAGACACACACACACACACACACACACACACACACACACACACACACACCTCATAATCCTTCAAAGAATTTTAGGAACCTTAACATTCACTGAAGCAGTGAATTCATCTTGAATCTTCCTTTTTCTTGATAATAGTTTGCTCCAAGCTGTCTCTATTAGTCTAAAGGATTGGTAATGGAAATCCATCAAGGATATATAAACCAACAGCTCTAGTTTACGGTAGTGTGACTTCCTGAGACTTGAAAACTAATGAAAAATATTTATCTAATTAAAACTAATGATTTGCCACAATAAGATACCACTTTACATTCATGAAAATTGATAAGATTTAAAATACCAATAGCAAAAAATATTAATAAGTATGTTGAATCTACACTAGTAAGTATGCTGAATCCACAGTTTCAACTACATTGCTGGTGAAGTTGGAAAATATTACACTTTGGAGAACTCTTAAGAAGTTTAGTACAAAGTTACTTAGGCATCCACACTAAAACCCAGCAGTCCATGCCTCGATGTTTATTCAAGAGAAATGAAAACTTGTATCTACATAGAGATTTGCTCAGTGTTTATTCAAGTGAAATGAAAACTTGTATCTACATAGAGATTTGCTTAAAAATTGGTATTATCCACAGAAACTTTTTTTAAATTAAAGAACTGTGAGTTACAAAGTTATTGATAGTTGAGTTCTAGGTATATAACCTTTCAGCACCAACTGTACCACCAGTATCAATTTCCCTCCTCCAGTGTTCCCATATACCCTCCTCATCCCAATTTCCTCCCCATAACAAATACAATGTTATGTGTCAATTTTATCTTAATACGATACCACCAACTTGCCAGAGGCACATTACAACATTTCAGTGGTTTCAGCTAAGATCTCATATTTTCAGTTTTGTTGACTCTGTATTTTTGTATTATGGCTATACCACTCATCCATATCACCAATACAACTGGAGCCCTGATGCCTGTTCATCGATTACTTCTCATTCTCTTCTTCCCTGTTTGATTTCTTTTCTTCTCTGTCCTTCTCTCGAAGCACTTAGGTCAAGAGTAATCTAGGCATCTCCCCTTTACTGCAATTACATTTCCTCATCAGGTCTTCCATATACCACAGATAAATAAGATCACCCTGTATTTGTCTTTATTATTCTGGCTTACTTCATACAACATATCTACCAGTTCCAACCATGTTGCAGCAAATTGCATGGTATCATCATTTCTTGCAGCTGCATAATATTCCATTGTATGCATATATCACATCTTCATAAACCATTCCTCTGTCATTGGAAACCTATATTTATTACATATCTTAGCTACTGTACTGAGTACAGCAATGAATAATGGCGTGCATATGTATTTTTGAGAAAGTTTCCTGGGCCTATTGCTCTGAGCATAGATTGTCCTGAGCACTGATTATCTGGGCATAGATTATCCAGAGCAACTATAATTTTATTAGTTAAAAGTTGGAGAATAACTCATATATTGATCATCTCCTGATTGAATAAATGCACTATTGCCATAAAATGGAATTTAATTAAAAAAAGAGAAATTTTTATTGTTGGCTCTGCATTCAGAGATCATGCCTGGCAAAGTCTGATTGATGGGGATTGAACCCAGATAAAAATCGCTTGCCAGGCAAATGCCTTATCTCTTATACTATCTCTACAACCATAAAAATAAACTGTTAATATGTGTACTTTTAAAGAAAATCCATGTAGATAAAAGAAGACAGAAAAAAAGAGTGCATACCATGTAACTTGTTTATTTGAAGTATAAAATGATCCATGGATAAATATCAGAATAATGGTTATTCCCAAGGGCAGTAATTAAATGTAAATAAGTTGCTGGAATGTTGAAATATTTTATAACTTGAATACAGTGTGAGTTAAATGGATGTTTACATTTTCGAAATTCATCAGAGTTTAAGGTATGTGTATTTTACTATTATAAATTATGTCTCAATGGTAAGGTTTAAATAATATCTAGATTTAGAGGCCAGAGAGATATCCCAAATTGTATAAAATATGCCTACATGTTTAAGGCCTGGAGTTTGATCCCAAGGAAAACAGACTCCCCCATACGCAAGTTGGTGTAACACTATGGCCCTTGAGCACAGCACCTATTAAAAGAACCTAAAAATAATGAGTTTACCTCTGAATCAAGAGAAACTGTAGGTGAGAAAGAGGTCAGGATAGTGTAAAAAAAGAAAACCTCTAAAATAAGACATGTTATATAAAGACATTCTTTAGACCAACGTTCTCAACTGGGGACGTTCCAAGAAGGGTGGGAGACAGGAGAAAGTCCCCTAAATGGAGGCCCACAGCATGAAAATAAGAGGTAAATTGGTAGGCTAGAGGACACAGTTGATTTGCTCGAGGTAAAGGCCCTCCCGTTGATCGTCGATTTGCTCGAGCGGGCCCAATAATGTCTCCATTGGAGACTTTGTTGTTACTGTGTCTGGCATATCAAATACTCTCGGTAGCTTGTCGGGCTCTCCGAGAGGGTCGGAGGAATCGAACTCGGGTGGGCCATGTTGGCTGCGTGCAAGGCAGACGCCCTACCCACTGTGCTATCACTCCAGCCCAGAGGACACAGTAACAAAATAATATCAGATGAGAGCCAGGATCAAAAAAGGATTGAAAACCCATTGCTCTAGACAAATAAAACTACGCCGTAGAATTTTCATGTGGAATTCCACCACCTATATCATTGATCAACTGTCACTTTGGTCCTAATACTTTCTAGCATTTTCGTCTCTAAGACTAAATCCCAAACTCTTATAATCTGCCCTCTGGTAATTAGATTATAACTAGAGTCTTTCTATAAGTGGAAGCACTTCAAGTATTTTCTAAGAGTCATCACTCTTCCCACTTTAGCTTCTCCCATTCAAGCTAAGCAGTTCAGTTGCTTACTTTCAGTTTATTATTATAAAACAGATCTGATTTTCATCTCTGATTTTTAAGTATATATGTACATATATATTCATTTACAACTGGACTAAGATTTTTTAATCAATCTAAGTTTACCTTAACATTTTTAAAGTCACATTATTTTTTCAAATAAACTTCCACTAAGCCATTTTCTCTTATCTAATAGTGTATGGTGGAACATACAGAGAAGGTTATAGCAACTCAAGAATTTCCTAGTTCACAAGCACAGACAAATATCATATGCTTTACTTTTGAGTAGATCCAAAAATTTCAGGTTCATAAATGCAGAAAATATAATGATAGTTGCCAGAGGTGTGATGTGGTAGGTACATGACAAAGTTCCCATTGTAAAATGTTTAAATCCAAGGGATATAATATACAGCCTGGTGGCTATAGTTACTGTAGTACTCTAGCATTGTTCTCCTATTGTTCAAAGCCCGGCAAGCTACAGAGAGTATCCCGCCCACACAGCAGAGCCTGGCAAGCTCCCTGTGGCATATTAGGTATGCCAAAAACAGTAACAATAAGTCTCACAATGGAGGCATTACTGGTGATCGCTTGAGACATTGCTGAGCTGGAGCAATAGCACAGCAGGTAGGGCATTTGCCTTGCACGTGACTGATCTGGGTTTTATTTCTCCATCACTCTCGGAGAGCCTGGAAAGCTACTGAGAGTATCCCGCCTGCATGGCAGAACCTGGCAAGTACCCTGTAGCGTATTCTATATGCCTAAAACAGTAACAGCAAGTCTCACAATGGGGACGTTACTGGTGCCTGCTCAAGCAAATGGATGAACAATGGAAGGACAGTGCTACATTGTTAAGATAATAGATATTAAATTTTCAAAACTTGTAATTATGTGTAATAGTAAAGTTCATGAGACTTTTATGGTGCTCTCATAAAGTATTTCAATATATGTTATTTCAATTTCAATGTATTTCAATTTGTTATTTCAATTTCAGTGTATTTCAATTTCATAATGTACTCAATATTTGTTAATAAGTATTCTACACTTTAAACTAGAGGCTCCCATACTTATTTGGCCTACTTTCTTCTTTAAAGAAAAAAAATTACTCAGAACTTCCTGGAAATCTACCTTCTATAAGGGAATAAGATTGCCCCTGAGGCTACCAAGGCCCCCCTGGATTATTCTATCACCCCTCTACTAGGCAGCATTCTCCACTGTGGGAAAAACTGTTTTAAACAAATACAATGTTATGTGCCAATTATATCTGGATACAAGAGAAAAATAATCATTTAGCCAAAATTGCTCTTTCACTTCTGAAGAAATTGAGGTTCATGTTTGATCCACTGAAAGTTTTCAGCAAGATTATGAAAAAACAGAACACTTACTGTCACCAAATGTTCAGTACCAAGTCTCTGAAATACATAAAGATCTTAAAGATAAGGATTGAGTCAAAACACAAGCTAGAACGTCACTCAAAGATATTTTTCACATATTAGTGGAACCAGGAAGTAAAAACCAAATTACTTATTTAATAGTAATTTCATCACCACCATCAATATTATCATAGCAATGTGCTCTGAGATCAAGGCTAGTTGCAAAAGTAGAGTTATTAGAACTAATATTTATTCTATTTCTAGTTGTGTATTAAGTACTTTGATGACAATTATTCCAATTCCCAAATTGTTTTAACAGGTTACCATGTTATTTATTTATTAGCTAAATTACATAAAGTCAAGACCTAGAGACATAAATTTATTAAAAATTTAAAAATCTAAGTTTTGAAAAAATGTATGGGTGGGTATGTATATAAGATTATAGATGAGCTCATGTTATTAACCAAATAGGGAAGAACTAGAATTGCAAAAGAAGTGCAGAATCAGAATTTGTACCCATCTGACACTTACAGTTCATCCCAAAGTATGTGTCGATTCTCTTAGAAAGTCTTCCATGGTGAAGTACTCATTGTGTACAAGATCTCAAGTATCTCACTTGAGTAAATAACACACTTTCTGCCTTTTTTGTTTTGCTCTGTTTTGTTTGGGGTCCACACCCAGAAGTGTCCTGGCTCTGTGCACAGAGATTACTCCGAATGGAGCTTGAGAATTGAAACCAGGTTAGCTTTATGCAAGGCAAAGTATGTCTTTTATATTGCATTTCCAGCCCTTTTTTGCATTTTGAGGCTGAGATCTTTGGTTCTGAGCAAGGTGATTGTACTTTAAACAAGGTGATTTGTACTTTAAGGGACTTCTTTTTAATTTGGCTGAATAAATTAATGTGTGAATGCTAGGAATGTGTAACAGTCACTGGAATGGGTATACACTTCACTTTTCCTCTTTTTCTTTTTTATGGCTGTGATTGTTGTGATGACCAGGAGTCACACACATTTGGTGATGGCACCAGGATTCACAAATGGCAATGCCACCAGGATTCCATTTGGCATGGGACAGTTCTACACTGAACTTGTAGCCTCTTGCCTACAAAAAGTTGCCTACCACTGAGACATCTCTGGGATCCCATGCTTGTTCTCTTTCATTTCATTTTCATTTCATCTTCCTGTAATTCGTATTATGCCTCGAGCAGGCCCCAGTAACATCTCTTTCATCGTAACCCTGAGATTATATTCAAGGCTTGTTCTCTTAATCAAAAGAATACTATATTCTAGTACTGGAAGTACTTGTATTAGCGATTAGGCAAGAAAAAGATATTGAGGGCATTAAGGTAGGAAAGGAAGAAATCAAGCTCTCACTATTCGCAGATGATATGATACTATACTTAGAGAACCCAATAACCTCCACCAAAAAACTCCTAGAAACAATAGACTCATATAGTAAAGTTGCAGGCTATAAAATCAATACCCAAAAGTCCATGGCTTTCCTATATGCAAACAGTGAGAGAGAAGAAAGCACCATGAAAAAAACAATCCCATTCACAATTGTGCCCCAGAAAATCAAGTACCTAGGAATCAGCTTAACTAAGGAAGTAAAGGACCTGTACAAAGAAAACTACAAAATGCTACTTCAGGAAATAAAAGAGGACATGAGGAAATGGAAAGATATCCCCTGCTCATGGGTCGGGAGACTTAACATTGTCAAAATGGCAATACTACCGAAAGCATTGTATAAATTCAATGCAATCCCTAGAAGGATACCCATGACATTCTTCAAAGAAATGGAGCAAACACTCCTGAAATTTATATGGAACAATAAGCCCCCACGAATAGCTAAAGCAATTCTTGGGAAAAAGAAAATGGGAGGATTCAACCTCCCGAACTTCAAACTGTACTACAAAGCAGTAATAATTAAAACAACATGGTACTGGAACAAAAGCAGAACTGCAGACCAATGGAACAGGGTTGAATACACTGACATCTCCTCTCAATCATATGATCATCTAATCTTTGATAAAGGTGCAAGTAATGTGAAGTAGAGTAAGGAAAGCCTCTTTAACAAATTGTGCTGGCATCACTGGACGGCTACATGCAAAAAAATGGGCTCAGAACTCTGCCTAACACCATGTACAAAAGTAAGATCAAAATGGATTAAAGACCTCAACATCAGACCAGAAACCATAAGGTACATTGAAGACAAAGTTGGCAAAACCCTCCATGACATTGAAACTAATGGTATCTTCAAAGATGCCATGCCACTGGCTGAGCAAGTGAAAACAGAGATAGATAAATGGGACTATCTTAAACTAAGAAGCTTCTGCACCTCCAAAGAAACAGTGACCAAAATACAAAGACAGCCTACAGAATGGGAAAGGATATTCGCCGAATACACATCTGACATGGGGTTGATATCCAGGATATACAAAATACTGGTAAAACTCCACAAGAAGAAAACATCAAACGCCATTCAAAAATGGGGCAATGAAATGAACAGAAACTTTCTCAAAGAAGAAATCTGAATGACAAAAAAGCACATGAGAAAATGCTCTACATCATTAATCATCAGGGAGATGCAGATCAAAACCACAATGAGATACCATCTCACACCTCAGAGACTGGCCCACATTCAAAAGAACAAAAGCAACCGATGCTGGCGTGGATGTGGCGAGAAAGGGACACTCCTTCACTGTTGGTGGGAATGTCAACTGGTTCAGCCCTTCTGGAAAACAGTATGGACGACTCTCAAAAAATTAGAAATTGAGCTCCCATTTGACCCAGCAATACCACTCCTGGGAATATATCCCAGAGAGGCAAAAATGTATAGTCGAAGTGAGTGACATCTGCACTTGTTTGTTCATTGCAGCACTCTTTACAATAGCCAGAAACTGGAAGAAACCTGAATGCCCAAGAACAGATGACTGGTTAAAGAAACTTTGGTACATCTACACAATGGAGTACTATGTAGCTCTTAGAAAAGATGAAGTCATGAAATTTACATACAAGTGGTACAACATGGAAAGTATCATGCTAAGCAAAATGAGTCAGAAAGAGAGGGATAGTCATAGAAAGATTGCATTCATCTGGGGGATATAAAGTAACAAAATATGAGATTAATACCCACGAATAGCTGAGATCAGCACCAGGAGGATTACTCCATAGCTTAGTGGCCAGCCGGGCATTCTAGAGGAAAGGGCAGCTCAGATAGAGAAGGGAGCACCAAATAAAGGGTGTTTGGATGATCCTCCCAGGAGGGGAGATGCATGTCGAAAGTAGACTATGGACTGAACATGTTTGCCACTCAATGCCGCTTTTGCAGACCACAACACCCAAAAGGAGAGAGAGAACACAGGGGATTGCCCTGCCACAGAGGCGGGGGGGATGGGGGGATTGGGGAATGGGGGTGGGGGCATATTATCCATGGTGGTGGAAAATGGGCACTGGTGGAGGGATGGGTATTTGATCATTGTATAATCGAAACCCAAGCACAAAAATTGTAAATCTACAACTGTACCTCATGGTGTTTCACTAATAAAAAAAAAAAGACCAAAAAAAAAATTACATACTAATTTAAGAACAAAATAAAACAGCATTTGACAAAAAAAAGAATACTATATTCTTATCATATTTGGAAAAGAGCTAAGGTTACCATTTTCTTTATTATATTGAGTCTAAATTTTAGATAATAATTAACACTCATTAATAATCATAATAGTATTTTCAGTAGATTTTAAAAACTTTTGTACAGTCTTTGTTCATCATTAATTCTAAAAACACAAACTGGACAATAGAGATTGGCAACCCCCCAAAACATAGGGGTTTTTTTTTCAAGTATACTATAAACCACACAGTGCTGGAAAGTATATCTCCAGCACTTATTATCACGGCCACGGTCCTCCCATTATTCATCGATTTGCTCGAGCGGGCCCAGTAACTTCTCCATCGTGAGACTTTTTGTTACTGTGTTTGGCATATTGAATACATCACGGGGAGCTTGCCAGGCTTTACTGTACTGGTGAGATACTCTCGGTAGCTTGCCAGGCTCTCCAAGAGGGGCAGAGGAATCGAACTCAAGTCAGCCATATTGACCGCTTGCAAGGCAAATGCCTTACCTGCTGTGCTATCGCTCTAGGCCCAACACTTATTATAGTGCCTAAAATCTAATAGCTATAAAATAACATAATATATACTAAAAAGGTAAAGGTAAAGGCCCTCCCGTTGATCGTCGATTTGCTCGAGCGGGCCCAGTAACGTCTCCATTGGAGACCTTGTTGTTACTGTGTCTGGCATATCGAATACTCTCGGTAGCTTGCCGGGCTCTCCGAGAGGGGCGGAGGAATCGAACTCGGGTAGGCCATGTTGGCCGCTTGTAAGGCGAAAGCCCTACCCGCTGTGCTATCGCTCCAGCCCTATATGTATATAACTATACATCAAGTTACATATAATAAATGCATTTATTAACCACTGAATCTAATAAACTTCATTCAAGTTTATTTTACGCCAAACTGTGATGTGTGTGATGTGATTTAGTGAGTTTGTATGAAGTATTGTACTTCATAGAAAGCATTTATTTATTTCTGGAGTTCATAGTCTTTAATAGAAAGGGAGATCACCAAAAATGAACACTATAGTTACCAATTAGTATAATTGACGGCTAAAATATATGGTATACAATAGAATATAATTGAAAGGGAAAATACAAACGAAATCTGAGACCACTTGGACAGGTAGGGTGGACTTCATAAAGATCGGACAATAATAGTGCTTTTGAAAGAGAACCAAGGTATAATATAATAGTATATTAAAAGCAAATAAATTCTAATACATGTAGTGAAATTAATGGTAGAAAGATAAATTTAAATTAAATAAATAACAGCTCAATGTAGAAGGTCACAAAGCCAAGGCACGTCATAGTAGAAATTAATGTGATGTTCTTGAAAAAGAATCCAGTAGAGCGAAATGGTTTGCCTGTGTAGACTGGACAAATATGCTAACTCGAAAAGGCCCTGAAATGGGAGAAAGTTTAACAATAACCCAAGACTAGTAATGATCAAAAGCCAGCTGACCTAAAATTTTTTAGTTATCAAAACTCTTGTCCTGGCAGGTGTGCTAAACCTGAACCTGTCGGCTGAAAAGGGTTGACATCTGGTGAGAGGTAAGAATGGGTTCTCAATAGTGGGAGTTGATAGTTATCTAATAGCAATAAACCAAAATGAGAAAAGTCAATGTTTTGGACAAATAGGGAAGGAGAACTAGTCACAGTATTAATAAAAAACACTCAAAGATTTAACAATAAAATGATGCTTTATTATGTTCCTACTAACACTTATCCAATATTGAAATATAAATAGAAATATCATGGGAATTAGAATTCATCAAGTCAGATCCAGACTGATATGTTCTCAAGTCTCTAGGAATGCATGCTGTTGTTGGAAAGGAATTCATCACTAAAAGAGGTGTTTGTTTCTTATTCTTACTGTTTCTTGTCTGTGTTAAAGTTGTAAATACCTAGAAAGTAAATCATGATGTTGATACACACGCAAAAAAAATCATTGTATAGTGTTGACATGAAAACCAATAACTAGTTCATATTAGGGTGAGGGATTGTTGTGTTTTTTTTTTCCCTGAAGAACTAATCGTTAAATGTTTACCAATAGATGATGCATAAAAGCTTCTTTTCTGTAGTCTCTAAATATTCTTCTGTGGAGAGTATTATTTCATAAATTCAAGAACTTGTTTACCTCTCTTCTGTCTAAATCTTAAATTTCTTATTTTTTAAAATACATATATATAAGTTAGGAATCTGTCTTAATCCTAAATTTATTTCATACATATGCATGTATATACATATGTACAAAATATATAAATAAATAAAGATCATTTAGTTCCCTTTACTGATATTTTATAATTTTATATGCTGTGTGTTATGTCTGAATTTTAATTAAACCTACTACAGAGCCTCAGGAAGAAGAAACCAAGTTATCTAGAAAAACCCACTTTTCTAGAGGTAAAAAGTTACAATTATGAGTTAGTAAAAATTAATTTTTAAAAAATAAGACATAAAGAACAGCAAAAACTATAAGTGTGAAAAAAGAAACCATCCATGCAAGAAGGCATTGGTTGTATGGCGAAGAGGGATGGAGATGAAAAAAAGAGGGAGCAGGAAACAGAGGAGGCAATAAAGGCATGCTCCTTAACCCCTTTTCTCTCTTTCCAGCACTGTCTATAACATTCTAACAACAATAAAGAGCACATAAACTAAAACCACATTCTTTTTATCTTTTTATGTCTGGTGAATTCCATTTGGCATAATGTACTCAAGTGTTATCCATGCACTTGCAGATCACAGTTTTGTTTTGGGGTCTGGCTATAACTCAGCAGGCTGGAGCTCATGCTTGCATGTGTCTGTCATGGGTTTGATGCCTGACATTACACACCCCTGGAGTACTGACAGCAGTGACCTCTGAATAGTAATCTGGGAGCCTAGGAGTTCCATAAGGTTTAACCATGAAACCATCATCATCATCATCATCATCATCATCATCATCATCATCATCATCATCATCATACTTCCCTTATTTTTTAAAGCCAAGTAATATTCTACTATCTATATATACTACATTGTGCTTTTCTATCAATCTATTGCTGGATATTTAGGTTGCTTCAGCTTTTTTACTATTGTGAAGAATGCTGCTATGAACTGGGGAGTGTTAAAATTCAATTATAAAAATCATTTTTCTTACTAGATATAAGTGATAATTAATTAACAAACTAATAAACCTATATCAAACATTATGTTCTTGAAAACAGATTAATAAAAGTTTTAATATAAAGTAATAACAGACAATTTAATAGTGTTTACCAAGTTTGATATGAAAGCTCATGTACTTAATACAAATACAAAATTAGAAGGAACTTTTAGAAAATTAAAATAATATGCTTAAGTTTTACACACACACACATATATAGTCTAGATACTACTAAATTCATTGGTTAAACAAAACTAAGTGTAGATATAAAGTCCGTTTTAAATTTTCATTGAAATAAAAAGAGAAATTTTCTGATTGCTCATTATAACTAAAATCCTTTAAGATAAATGTCCAATATTAATAAAAAAATGTCCTGAGATAATTTTTCACAGAACTTTTGGTCAATAGCAGCCAAAACATGCTTTAACTATACACAATTAAATGAGAGAAGTTAGAAACACACAATTCTGCAGTTATACCATTACAGATAGTTAATACTTTTGAAAAATTAAAATGGAGTTTTCTTAGCATCTTCATATACTATTTGATCTTCTTTATGTATCCAATGATTACTATCTGTTTCTACGATGCAAATTTTTTAAATTATGGCTCTAATAGGAAATAATATAGGAAATAATCATTAAAATATTAAAAAGTAAAAATATGAAAACAATTGACCACGAGAATATTAGCAGCAGTGTCCAGACCTATATAGCAGATATGGTGATTGCCTTGTATGCAGTCAACCTGGGTTTGGTCCTAGGACCCTATGTGGTCTCCTGAGCTAGCCAGGAGAGATCCCTGAGTATAGTTGTATGTGGCCCCAAAGCACGGAAACAAAAATATTAGCAGATTTAATCACAAAGTATTTAAATAAAAGTATAATGAAACATCAATATAATCACCATATTAAAAGTTCTACTAAATCCTGTCCTTCATAGACTGCATGTGTAACTCTTACTCTGACACTAGAAGCCTCTAGTTCTTTCCTTACCTTTTCTAGTACTCTGATCCATAATTATAGGACAGAGTTTATACTTCTAAAAATAAAAAAAATATCTAAGAAGACAATCTCCCATGGTCAAATTGTACTCATGTATTTACTAGATAATTACACAGTTGAATTATAGAACAGCGATGGCACACAAGTATTACAAATTTTAACTACCCAAGTTTGCATATTTTAATTTTTCATATATGCAGTCCTAAAGTGCCATTAATTTTCATTTTTTTACATGAAACAGACAAATGATGCACTAAAAATAATTGCATTCTTCAGAAAACTAATTATCAATCACCTACAAAGTTTACTCACTAATATAAATCATCAAAGAAATTCAATTTAGTAATGAAAATATGATGAATAAACAGGTAGATTTGAACCTCACTATTTGCAGTACTTCTGTTCTACATATTTTCTATGAACACAGAACTATTGTTTATAGAATGTTAGGGTATGGTGACAATCAAGCTATAAAAATTTTGTTTTGTTTTCTTTGAACACATCCACCTGTGCTCAAGATTTATGACTGGCTCTGTGCTCATGGATTACTCCTACCAGGTGTGGGGGACCATATGTGGTGCTGGGATCAAACCCAGGTATGCTGTATGCATGGCAATCATCCGTCCTGCGGTGTACCTAGTCTCAGCTATAAAATTTTTGTCAAAGTGGTGTTTCATAAAAGAGGTGGTACATTTACCATGCTCTTGTTAAATAAGTTAGACTCATTAATGTCTAAAGTCTATGCTTACACATACATTTTTCTCTGTATAACACTTATCAGGTAATTTTTGAAATTCTTTTGCAGCATTCTGATTCACAGAACCTGCCTCACCATCAAATTTAACATTTTTCATACCATGCATTGCCCTTTGAAACGTGTGAGCTAGTAGTCATCACTAGCCAAGAATGGTTTAACATTTTCCTGACCCTGCGTAATGTGACCATAAATTTCTTTGGCTTTCAGCCCCAGAACAATCCTATTCACTATATTTTAAAAATCAATTGTCATTTCATGGACCCACAAATATAGCTATTTTTTTCCCACAGCTCCGTCACATATCATAGATGTTAGTTCATCAATTTCTGGAATTAGCTTCACCAATTTGAAAATTTCCTCTTTTGTTTGGTGGGTATACAGCATTATTGATTCAGTAATAAACTCTTGCCTATGTAATATTTATGAAATGCCAGTATTTTCTCCCCAATCTACTTTTACTAAATGGTACTTCTATACTACCTCAGAGGATCATTTTTATAATAAAATTATTATAAAGTGAAAAAAATGAAAAAAATATTTTGACACTTAATAAACAACCACAAGTACATTTATTGACAACATGAGAACTGAAACGAGGATAGAGAGAATCTTTACATTCAACCTCAGCTGGAATGTATAGTTCCATGCACATCTTTGAATGACTATAAAAGATTCATAGTATTAATGCTAACATTACAGATAAATTTTAACGAGTAGGTGAATTTAAACAAGTCAATTCTACCTCATTAAAAAATAAAATATCAAACTTGTCTTTGGGAGCAATGCTTACAAAACTGGACCATTGTGACAGACAATTGCAAAGCAAAACAGAGGACTTGGAGGGCAACCAATCCAGATATAGTTTTAATACGTTGCACCTTTACTAGAATGATCTGCTTCCTCAGGAATTTTTATTGGTATTCCTCAAATTAACGTGCACAATTAAAGTCAGCCACGAGGTTTTTATATGTGGACAACATTTGACACAGAATTTACATTCATTCTAATTTTATTGATTTGTAGTGAAATTACCTGAAAATTGGTTAACATCATGCTTATAAATGTTCAGCAAAAGGACTTGAAAACAAATAATTGTAAGTAGAGTTGTGGGGCAAATAGGAAAGGAAAAAAATATGTATTTGTCCTGTGTCAGAACTGAGACCCTAAGAAGAAAGGTAAAGATAAGGTAACATTAATCAAAAACCCTACCATATGTCAGGCATTTCAAGATTATTGTTTTACAGAGGAAGGGAATTGAGTTCAGAAAATAAACATGATCAAGAACGTATTTTAAAAAATTCTGACTCAATCCTGCAGTTATGATACATGGGTAAGTTCTTTTCAACTAACAGTTTGTATTAAGGTATATGTAGCTGTATATAGGATTTTAAGTTGAGTTGGGGGGAAATGGATTTATTATTCTCTACCTTACTACATTCCATTCATTCTTGATACTTGTTGAGGGGCCTGGAGTGATAGCACAGTGGGTAGGACATTTGCCTTGCACGCGGCCAACCTGAATTTGATTCCTCTGTCCCTCTCCGGGAGCCTGGCAAGCTACCGAGAGTATCCCATCTACATGGCAGAGCCTGGCAAGCTCCCTGTGGCGTATGCCAAAAACAGTAACAAGTTTCACAATGGAGACATTACTGGTGCTCGCTTGAGCAAATATATGAACAACTAGAGGACAGTGCTACAGTGCTAATGTTGAGGACCATGATCTGAGGAGGCTGCATTATCAAGGTACTCTTATGCTTTTTCCCAGTGGGAATTATTAGCAGGAGGGCAGAGATCAGAATATAAACTGATGTTGCTCTCAAAAAGAAGAGGTTATGAATCTGCTAGCATATCATAGTCTCAGCATACGGGTTCAGGGATTTGTAAGTTACAAAACTGGTATCACTATCTAAATGTATAAATGAGGACACTGGCAACAAATAACACTAACTTGATTAAATATCAAAATATTTTAGGCAAAATGGGTTACATATTCACCAAAACAAATGCATTATAATTTCTGATTTTGTACTTAGTACAAATATCAGTACCTATTGAAAAATTACACAAGATCAAAAAGAAATCATGAAATTGTATATGAATTTAAAGTCTCCCCATTCTTTCTTTTTACTAACAAGTTTAATATGGTCTCATAAAAATTATAACTCAATCTGTCTTGTGATGTTTTCAACCCCAGGTTCAACCATTTCTCAGCCTGAGATAACTTTAGTTATGACTTCAGGTTATGAGCAATACAATTTTTATAGCAGAATCCTTTACATCTTCAAACTCCAGCTGTTTTAAATAGCATGTAATTAATTTTAAAACATTTGGAAGTATTGCACCAAGCATTCTTTAAAGGACAATATTGTGATGTAAATAAAGGTATATACCTCAAAGCTTCAGAACAATGCAATGACTACTAAGATACCATAGCTGGGAGTAGTCTCGCTGAATGCATTTAATTTACACCTGGCCTACTTCTACTCACAAACTACTCCTAATTGCCAACAGGTATAATTACCTAAAGTTTGAATGACATCTTTTGCATACCTCAGAAATGCTTAAGTGTTCAGATAAGCTTACATTTTCTATTTATCCACTATTATTTTACCAAAATGTTAATTCTTTCAAGAAAATGACATAGTATCTCATCAAGTTAAATTGAATAGTCCTGTTCATCCTAAGAACAACATCAATGCAATCTATATGATTTTATTATCTTTATTTCTCATCTCATTTTGATAGTGTTAATTTGCCTCTACATAAAATTAAAACTTCCTAAAACTCCTTTCAGAGTTATAAAAGAGTCCTTAATTACAGAACTCTTCTCTGGCTATGCTTTTTAAAAACTGAGTTAGAGGGGGTATGGTGCCGCCAGCAGGTCAGTCTGTACTTGTGAGGCGACTGCATAAGCAGCCTTATGGCACCTTTAGACTTCCAGATACCCCAAAATTGCTGCTGAGCCTTTGGCCAGACCCCAAAATCTTGGGGCAAAGTTTACCAAGAAAGTAAATGGCCAAAAGTTAGGTATGTGGGAGACACACCCACAAACCACCTCTGGCTCAGCTATATAATTGGAGGCAAGGCCTCTTTGGCTCCTGATTGAACTGCTTAATGGACATGATCCCAGAGACTCATAAACAAATCTTGAAACCCAATGGCTTTTGGCAGAAATGTGTCCAGTCCCTGCAGTAGGCTACCGGTGCTGGCCCACCCCAGGTGGGAATAGGTTCTGTGCCTTGGCCTGTTCCCCCTGGCAGCCCCATGGCCATCATCCTCCAGAGGCCACTGGACAGTCAGGTTTGGGCCCACAGTGATGAGACACGTGGGGCCTCATGGGATGGGGGTGGAGCCGGTCCTTTCCTCCCCATCCCAACGAGACCCCAAGTCACTGCCCACAAATGGCCTCTCTGGCTCTTGATCAAGCTACTTAACTGTCATGATTTCAGAGACTCAGAAACAAATCTCAAAACCCAGTGGCTTTTGGCAGAAATGTGTCCAGACCGTGCAGCAGGTTACTGTCGCTGAGCCACCGCAGGGGGGAAAGGATGCTGACCCTCCACCTGCTCCCCCTTGGTGGCCTGGTGGCCGGCATCCTCCAGTGGCCATTGGGCAGTCAGGTTTGGGTTCTCACGGATGGGGGTGGAGCCCACCCTTTTCTCCCCACCCCAACGAGACCGTGAGTTGCCACCCACAAACGGCCTCTCTGGCTCCTGATCAAGCTGCTTAATGGCCATGATCCCAGAGACTCAGGAACAAATCTTGGAACCCAGCAGGTTTTGGCAAGAAATCCCTCCAGATTTAAGTGTTAAAATTTCAGGATTTCAAAATCGCGTGGCCACTACTGCAGCCACACAACATCATACGTTATTCATAACCAGCAATAGAAAACAAATTGTCTACTGTTGCCTTTTCTCCAGATCTGAGTGTTGGGGTAAAATCCCAAATAATAATGGTGGGTGTGGTGTCGAAATATTGAATGTAATCAAAGTATAGAGAAAGTAATTTGTAAATCATCTGCCCCACAGGTAGGGGGAGGGTGTAGGTTGGGGGTGTACTGGGAATTTTGGTTATGGATTATGGGCACTGGTGAAGGTATGGGTGTTTCATTGTATTACCAAGACTTAAACCTGAAAGCTTTGTAACTGCTCTCATGGTGATTCAATAAATAAATATATAAAAATTTGAAAAAAAAAGAAGGAAACTAAAAAGCCACTTAAAAAAATAAAAATTGGATCAGAATGGAAGCTATTGGAAGGGTAATTTTTCCAGTTTCTCATAGGTCAGTGTTTCCCAAAGATGGTGAAAACACTGCCCAGAGGCTGCTGAAATAATTTAGAACAACTGGTGGAGGGGCTTTCTGTTCACTTGAAGCAGAAAGATTTCTGGAGGGGTCTGGGATCTTTCTTTCTAAAAAGGTGTAGTAGACCAGATAATAGGCCAAATAAACAGACAGCCTTTCCCTGTATGGTTATATAATGTGATTTATTTTTTTAAACTATTTTAAAGAATAATTATTTCATCATAATACCAATTGAGCCCTGTAGCTATTATTTAGGAAGTAACATATAAACTTAAACAAGAGTATATTTGTTGTGATATAAATTTATTACTTATCTTGTTTTAAAGGAATAGCTATTAAAATGTTGATATGTGATTATTTAATAAACCCAACTAAAATTAAAGATGAACTCTTTAGAGTTGATGTAAGATATGCTAAACATCCTTTAATGCATTAGATTTAAATTTTGGAATAAGTTAGTAGAAATATGACCGGAAATTTTGATTCTAGCCAAAGAGGAAATATGGAGACCAAATTTGCCTTTCCACTGAAGCAATTAAAAAATTTAAAAAAAAATAACAATGCCAGAAAAATAATAGTAAAATAACTTAATCCCTGTGTTATTGTGTCACTTCCTGAGAAATATTTTCAGATAGTGACCTATGAATGAGAATCCAGGTAAAATCTGAAAGTATCTTGATATAAGATATAGGATTAAGATCCAAGGAGAGCAAGATAGAGTTTTCAGGACTGAGAATCAGATATAGAAGAACTACAAAGTAAATAGAACCCATATTTCTATACAAAAAAACTTTCCAAGAATTCATTAAAATAGTAATTAGAGAATACATGCTAAGTAACTACTTGTATCAAGGTGAGTAACAACAAATATGTGTGTGTTCTGTAATACAGATGTAGCACTGTAGCACTGTAGCACTGTCCTCCTGCTGTTCATTGATTTACTCGAGTGGGCCCAGTAACGTCTTCATTGTAAGACTTGTTGTTACTGTGTTTGGTATATGGAATACGTCACAGATAGCTTGCCAGGCTTTTCTGTTCAGGCGAGATACTCTCGATAGATTGCCAGGATCTCCGAGAGGGGCAGAGGAATCAAACCCAGGTTGCCCGGGTCAATGCGTGCAAGGCAAATGCTCTACCTGCTGTGCTATAGCTCCAGCCCAATATATATGAATACGCATATATTCTGTATATACATATGCATATATATATTCCATAATCAGGGTATTGTGCTTCATAAATTTACATGATTCTATGAAGGCTTACTAGAAGGAAATTATGTCATCAAAATATAAGCTCTAAATTAGACAGCATTATGCCTCACATAACAAAATTTAAAAGCAAAGTGAAAGAAAACTTCTTCAACTAATTCAACTATATTTTTGAAATAAGTTCAAAAATAAAAATATTCATACAAAATATTTAGCATTAAACAAGGGAATATACCATATTGCCTGGCAAACAATAAAATACAGAGATTTCATGATGTTAGGATTAATAAACAAGAAAATTAATGCATGTAATCATATTATATTCTACATAATTAGAGACTATTGAAAGACTTTACATTTGAAAGAGAGATAGGAAAGAAAGAAGTGAACTAAAAAAATTCCAAAATTAAATTCTAGATAAAAAGATAATGCAAGATAGGTATGAAGAATGTACTCCATGATATTAGAGTAGACTAAATTTCACAAGGAAGATATTTCTGAAATTGAAAAAAATGTAAACAGATAACCGCTTATTGTCTAATTCTTGCTCTCAGAGAACCCGGCAGGCTACCGAGAGTATCCTGCCCGCACAGCAGAGTTTGGCAAGCTCCCCATAGTGTATTCGATATGCCAAAACCTAGTAACAATGATGGGTCTCATTCCCCTGACCCTGAAAGAGTCTCCAATGTGGCACTTGCTAAAATCTCAGGGCTAGGATGAATGGAGACATTACTGTTGCCTGCTCGAGGAAATCGATGAACATGGGATGACAATGATACAGTGATAAACAGTTGAAAGAAAAATAACAAAAACACATGTAATGTAGGTGAAAAGAGAGAGGGAGCTACGATCCATGCCAAGTAAAACTGCATAGGACTGCACGATTTAATGGTAAGATGAAATAAGAATTGAAAAATTTTAGGCATTACTTGAGGCAATATTGGTGAAAAAGTTCTAAGAATAAGGCATTACTCAGTGGTAGAATGCTTGCTTTGCAGGCATGAGTGCCAGGCCAGTCCAAAGAACCATTCCACATGCCAAGTCCATCTATCAGTACTGATATTTGTGATTCTTGGCCACACAACAAAGTATGCAATTCCCAGAAAGCATGCCAGCAACTAAATGTGCAATGCCCAGCGAGCCCTGGCAGCCAGAGTGTGTATGAGGAACATATTTGACATTTGTCACCCCACAAAGAGCATCAGAACTAAAGAGTCTGAGCACTGGTAACCTAATATGAGACTCCCTTCTCTGCACTAGTCACTTCAACAACAAAAAGGGAAGTGAAAGAGAAAGAGTTCCAAGTTTGATTAAATATATAAACACCCAGAATATCAACAAACCCTATGCACATATGAGATGAAACCATACAGGTCACATTGTAATCACAGTGCCCTAAAACATAACTTGATTTTGGAAATAAATTTGAAATTAACAACAAAAAAACCCTCTGGAATTTCTTTTATTTTAAAGTAATAATGCATAAAAGTATCCATTGGGTCAATGATAAATCTAAAGAAAATTATGTAGATCTGAAAGTGAGCAAAAAAATTAAGAAAAATTGGGGGGAGTTTAATGAAATTAAAACACTACTTGATAGCACATTTATAGAAAAAGTTTCCAATTTTAGAGAGAAAAAAGTAGCTTCAATAAATGTATATTTTATATTATAAAACTATAGGAATGAATTCCAAAGTAAATAGAAGAAAGAAAATAATAGATACCAAAGCAAAAGGAGCTTTTATGTTCAGCAAAAAAACAAAAAATCAATAAGACCAATATTAGTAGTGAAATATGTGCATCAGATATATTTCACAACGGTATTTATGGTGATTTTATTTTAAAATGTCAATATGGCAATTTTAACACAATGTATATGTTTCTTAAAACACACAATGTTCTATAATATGTTATGAATATCTATCTCTATTTTAAAAGCTGAATTTTTAAATTAAAATTATCCTACAAAGAAACTTCTATTTATTTATTTTTTTTATTTTTTGCTTTTTTTTGGGGTCATACCCAGCGATACTCAGGGGTCTTTCTTTGCTCTGCACTCAGGAATCACTCCTGGTGGTGCTTGCGGAACCACATGGGATGCTGGGGATTGAACCCAGGTCGCCCGCATGCAAGGCAAACACCCTACCATCTGTGCTATCGCTCTAGCCCCAAAACTTTTAATTCTAAGAGACAAAAAACCAAATAGTAAAAAATATTTTCCAACTCATTCTAAGAAATCAAGTTGATAAAAGGCAAACATTAAGGTAAAATAAAGAAATGTCTCCATTACCAACGGATGCAAAAATTATTAACCAAATGTAAGCCAAAAAAGAGGATTGATTAAAAAATTTTAAGTGACAGTGCATTAAAAAATCTGTTTGAGGCATCATGATATATATGACAGTTAATGAGAGTTTCATGTGTCCAGTGTTCCAACAACACCCTCCACCAAAATTTCTGCTCTCCTCCACCTTTGTCTTTGCCTCCTCCCCCTCCATTTCCACATCCCTCCAGTAAATTCAGTTCCTATGGATCAGTTCTCACTTTCTTTTGCTTTAGTCACATGTTGTTTCTTTAATATGTTTTTGTGACCAAGTGGGATGTATGCCAAAAATAAGAGATTTGTTTAGCACTCAATGAAATTCTAGAAAGGACTGAAGCTGATATTTATTTGGCACAGGATCAATTTCTTCCCCACCCCAAGTTTCTGCCCCATGGTTATAGACCTAGGCTCAGTACCAAGGTAATGAACAAAAATACACATTTCCAGAGTCTCTGCTCTGTTAACTAATTTGCCTGAATATCAGCTGCCTCCTGAGGGACTAACTTCTAACAATCTGTGTCTGTTTGCTGCCTGTGATGCTCCTCTTTGAAACACTGATGGAACATGGCACATTCTCATCTACTGGAAACCACTGAGAATAAAGACACTGACTTAGATAATCACAGAAGTTTGAGAAGCAACTAGTTCAGACCTGGCTGATTGATGAGCTTCATCTCCTATATAAGAACAGCCTATCAAGACTGAGAAAGGTGAGTGCTATATCTAACACAGAGATATCTATAAAGAAAAAGAAGGAAAATGCAATTTTCAATGAGTACAGAGAGATAGGAATAATCCTCAGCACTTCTGGGTTTGGCCTCAAAATAAAAGCATACAAGAATTGAAAGAAAAATCAAGCACCACCACACATGGTCTCCCCAAACAAAGAAAACCAAAACTAAACAAAAATATCATAAAGCTACTCACTTAGTTTAAGAGAACAATGCATTTTAAAAAATACTAATATCAATTATGAAATCAGAAACATTAAAAAGTATGAAACAAATCAAACTGCTAAAGAATATAATAATTGAATAAAAAAATTCAATAGAGGGGTTCAACAGCAGATAGATAAGGAAGATGATTCAGCAAATTTTAAGACAAGGCAATGGAATTCTAATTAGAGGAACTAGTAGAAAAAAGAGAGAGAAAAAGACTAAAACTAATTAAAGAGACATAATAATACCTTGAAAATTACTTTTTTTCATGATAGTTACCCCCAAAAGATTGATGGTGTCAGAAAGTTTTCCTAATCTAGGAAAGCAGACATCCAGATTCAAGAGTTTCAAAGTATTCAAAGCAAGAATCCAAAGAGATCTATCCAGATTCACCCTCTAGTTAAATACAAAGATAGACTCTTAAAAGCAGCAAGAATGAAAGAAAACTGCTGCATATAAAGGAATTATCATAACAATATGAAGGGATTATTTTTCAGTACATACCTTGTAAGTTAGATAGGTTAGGGATGACATGAAATAAATACGAAAAGAAAACTAAATATGGCAACAGAAATGTTTAACCTGGGAAAATTGGATTTCATAATTGAGAGAGAAGAATTTCCTTTACAAACAAAGGTTAAATAAATTAACTCACCACTACAGTGGCCTTACCACAAATATTAAAAGCAACTCTTAAAGATTAATAGAGGGTTAAAATTTACTAATAGCTAGAACATATAAATGTATAAAACTCACTGATAATATAAATATAGAGTTAAATTCAGAATATTCAAAATATTGTTATGGTGATGTTTAATCACTTATAAGGCTACTATAAAATTAATACATTTTAACATAATTATAATAATTTATTAATAGGTATATAGCAAAAATATATAAATTGTAATATCAAAGACTGCACAAAAAACCCTTAAACTAATGAAATATCTCAATAAATTTTTAGAATCCAAAATCAATATACATAAGTAAGCTGCAGTTCTATATGCTAATCACAAAGCATTGGAAAGAGAAATTAAGAAAACAATTTCATTTTCAATAGCATAAAAAAAGAATTGAAAAGTTTAGAATAAATTTAACCAATGAATTAAAAAGCATGCCAATAGGCTCCTGGAACAATATAATCTCATCAACAGTCATAGTCCAGAGACTCAGAAATAAAGGTCCCAGAAGAGAGCAACAAAGAACCTCCATAGCCCACTCCAGCTGTCTTCACCTTGGCAACTCGGAGGGGGACAGGTGAGTTTCCCTTCCCAACCCAAAGAGTCCCTGTAGCCTAAAACCTCTAGAACTCATATCGCTGTCATGCTCACAGTCGCTCTCCACTGGCTCGGACTAGCCTCACCCATGAGTGAATTTACTGTATAGCCATTCTAAATTTTAGAATTCCTGGAACATGTGGCCACATTTGCAACTGTGCAACCTCTTATGCTCTAAACCACTGATGTACCAAGAGTAGCACACACAAGGCTTTAATGGCTCTAGGATGAAATACAACAATCTTCACACATTTTCCTCTAAGGAAACTTTATTGGACCATTTGTAGCAGATTATTCATAACAAGCAATACAAAATTAATTAATTCAGTTCTGCTTTGGGGAGTGTGGTTTAGGATTTGGGGTGGAAACATTTGAAATATGGTGGTGGAAAGGTGCAATGGTGGTGAGACTGGTTTCTAATATTAAATATTATGAATTGTTGTAAAAAATTTATAAAAATAAAATATAATTTTAAAAAAGTCATATCAATGAAAATTTAAAAACATATTAAAGATATTAAAGAAAAATTAGAAAGATAGTCATTGGAAAATTAATATTACTTAATTATCCCATACCATCCAAATATATATACAGATTCAAAGAAATTCGTGTCAAATTTTAATACTTTTTCCTCAGAAACAGAATAAAAATACTAAATTTTGTGTGGAATCACAAAAGATCCTGAATAGCCAAAGCAATCTTGAGATAGAAACAAACATCAGAGGTATCACATTTGCTATTTCCAGCTATATTCTGAAACTTTAATAAAATAATAGTATCGTATTAACATTAAAATTAACACATAGAACTAGAGCAATAATACAGTGAGTAGGGCATTTGCCTTGTAAGCAATAGCTCTGGATTCAATCTCTGCACCACATACGGTTCATGGAGCTGCCAGAAGTGATCCCTGAATTCAGAAACAAAGCAAGCAGATGTGCTTCCCCAAAGCAACCAACCAGTAATCAACCAGCCAAACAAACAAACAAAAAACAAAAAAAAAACATAGTCACATATATGGCAAACTAGTTTTCAACAAAGAAGAAAATAAAACAATATAAAAAATAAAATAAAATAGGGAAAGATTACGTTTTTAAAATTGATACTGGAAAAGTTGAATAGGTAATAAAATAATGAAAGGTGATTCTATTGTACCATATGCCAAAATCATCTCATAGCTATACTAAATGAAATGTCAGTAAAAGATAAAAACTGTATGCACATCATCACTTATATATAAGTGATCTTTAGTATAAGGATCAAATCTAGGTCCTCATATAAAAGAAAGAATCACTTTACCACTGAGCTACACCCCCAGTTCTATTCCTGGAGAAGAAATTTTTTAAGTTAAACTCAGATATAGAGAGTTAATAATAGTTGTCAGGGACTGGTGGGTGGGGAAAAATATGGAGAACTCGATAATAGGTTACAAAATTTCAGCTAAATCTGCTGATGAATAATATATGCAAATTTAATGTATAGTTATAGAATTGTATTATATAATTGAAGTTCCCTGAAAAAGGCTGAAATAGATTTATCCCGAAAAATAAGGTTAATGTGTGATGATATATATGTATGTGTGTGTATATATATGTATATATATATATATGAATTTAGTGTTGGTTACTGATCAGGTGGCACATTTTAAATATATTGTAATTTTGTAATTTATACCTTGATAAATATTTTTCTTACAAGTATACACCAGTGTACACTACGAAAGTCAACTATTGGATTCAATAAACAAGCAGAGCTAATGTGTTAAGAAGTCAGAAAAACTGTGTATTTGAGGTTAAAGGGTTTTGCATATTGATTTCATGAGACACCAAGAAAGGTTTTTTTTGTTGCTTAAAATTTGTGTATATTTTTCAGGATGTTGGTCAGATAAATAGATATGTAAATGTTATATTAGTTTACAAGATAAACATCATGTCACTTAAAAGACTTTAAAATTTCAATGTAAAAATATTTTGGGGGGTATACCTGGAAGTGTTCAGGGATCACTGTTGGCAGTACTGGGGGACAATTTGTTGTGCCTGGGACCCTAGGTATAGCTGAGTTCACCATGTTTAAAACAAACAACTAATCCACAGTACTGTCTTTCTGGCAGCAGTTAGAAGGCTTTAAAAAGTTATTTTTGGAAAAAAGAATTATATTCCGTACCTTATATCTTCCCATTTCTATCAAGTAACTTTCATTGGAAATGAAAGTATAGCAGCAATTGTCTATAAACTCAGTTCCTAGGTTTTCTGTTAACCTCAAAACAAGAGACAACACCAAAATGCATTAAGAATAAGTGCTGATGAATCCTCAAGTCCTTGTGTTGAACTGAGGCTTGGTTGGCCAAGAATTGCAGGTGGAGCCCCTGAACATCTTGAGAGTATCCTCAAAAAAGAATCAGTGATGGAGTGGAGCTACAGTTCTTGTGCTTGCCTTGCAAGTGACTGACCCAGGTTCAATCCCCAGCATACCATACAGTGCCCTGATCACTGCCAAGTAAAGAAATACAAATGGCCAAAAGACATGAAAAAATGCTCTACATCGCTATTCATCAGGGAGATGCAAATCAAAACAACAATGAGATATCATCTCACACCAAAGAGACTGGCACATACTCAAAAGAACATAAAGCTACCAGTGTTGGCGTGGATGTGGGGAAAAAGGGACTCTCACTGTTGGTGGAATGCTGACTGGTCCGGCCTTTTTGGAAAACAATATGGGTATTCCTTCAAAAACTAGAAATCGAGCTTCCATATGACCCTGCAATACCACTTCTGGGAATATATTTTGAGGGTTCAAAAAAGTACAGTAGAAATGACATCTGCACCTGTATGTTTGTTGCAGCACTGTTCAGGATAGCCAGAATCTGGAAACAACACAAGTGCCCTAAAACAAATGACTGGCTAAAGAAACTTTGGTACATCTACACAATGGAATACTATGCAACTGTTAGGAGAGTTGAAATCATGAAATTTGCTTATAAGTGAAGCTTATAAGTGGATAGTCATGGAGAGTATCATGCTTAGTGAAATAAGTCAGAAAGAGAGGGACAGACATAAGAGGGACTCCACTCATTTGTGGAATACAAAATAACATTATATGAGACTGACACCCAAGAATAGTAGACACAAGGGCCAAGAATATCGCCCCATAGTTGGAAGCCTGTCTCATGAGCCCAGGGAAAAGGCAGCTGGAATAGAGAAGGGCTCACTGAGTCGATGATGGTTGGAGGAATCATTTGGAATGGGAGATGTGTGCTGAAAGTAGATAAAGGAACAAGCATGATAACCTCTCAATATCTGAATTGCAAACCATAATGCCCCAAAGATGAGAGAGTATGGGGGAAATTGTCTGTCATGGAGCTATGGGGAGATTGGGACCGGCGGGGGGTGGGGGGGAGTTACTGGGAACATTGGTGGTGGAGAATGTGCACTGGTAGAGGGATGGGTGTTTGATCACTGTATGATTGAAACTCAAATGTGAAAGTTTTGTAACTGTACCTCACAGTTATTCAATAAAAAATAAATAAATAAATAAATAAATAAATAAAGATTAATTCTACAACACAGAGTCAGGAGTAATTCTTGAATATCACTGGGTGTGGCCCCAGAATGAAACAAAACAAACCAAAGATCAGTGCTGAGTATTGCTCACAGTGTTATTCTCTTCTGGAAAGTTAACAAAAAGCAAACTATGTATTGTAAAATAATATTTTGAACTATATTCATTGGGGGATTGGACCAGTAATTGAAATGAGAGAGGTTATTTTAAGCAAAATAATAATATGAGGGAAATATTTTAACATGGTTGTAGAATATTAAAATTATGAGATCTCATATACTTGCTGCAGTAAAATTTTATATATTAAATATAGGAATGACAATCTTAGACTTTAACAGAACAAAGAATATTCTTTGATATTTTAACAAAAATTTTTCTTGAAATGATATAACAATAAAAACAAATTTCAATAACTTCATAAAATAGCCCTTGGTAATATATATACACAGCATATTCACGTTTATATTATCTTCATTTTATTTACTTTGCTTAGAACTAAATATTTAAATATACCATGTCTAGCTTCAGATTTACCAATCTAGTTTCATGACATTTTAAATTAACACTTTAACTCCAAGAGAAAACTACAAGAGAAATATCATGTATGTGATAAAATGTATTGCCATTAATAGTGTACTTTTTAGCTTTTTTAATGAAAAAATCTCTCATATATGCCACAAACCAATAATGTAATATTTTATTACAACATATTAAAACTACAAAATATATTCTACTCAGAGACTCAAGTGTTATAAGTCTTACAAAGTACATTGAAAACATCTTTTAAAGTATGTCATCTACTTCTCTGCTAATTTTCATCTTTAATGTTATCCTCTTGTTACAATGTGTCACATGTTCTCTCCCATTATTCTGTTATTATCCAGATAATATATCTGACAAGCAGAGTCTAATTAGCTCTTTTTTATTTTGAAGCTTCAATTGTAGTCTTAACATGGTAGAAATTTGAAATATCTCCTTATGAGGAGAAATATAAGACTACCCATATAATAAAGATACTTTGCTTCGGTTTACCTGTCATTTTATCTTTTTCATTTCTACTGAGTGTGGGTAGTTTAGGTTCATTAATATGTGGTGTTCTCACATAGGTTGGTCCTGAAGAGAAAGACAGTTTCTCTAACTTAAAGCCATCTCCAAACCTTTCTTATTTGACATATTTTGTAATTTCAAGCTCACTGGTCTTTTCCTTCTGATTTATGATATAGCATGGTGCTGCATATGTCATCTAATAACTATGCATGAGAGCATTTGGAGCAGGATTACTAGGGGGAAAGCAGCTTAAAAACTGCATTTACCAATGTCAAGGTCCTCATCTTCCCATTCTCTTTTGAAAAACATTATTAGTACCTTATTTCAATATTATAGGCATTTGACATTTTTTTCATAGATCATTGCATACTTTTATCCCAGTCTGATGAGATCATCTTCAAACATCTGGGATTTGGCAATATAACTCAGACCCACTGAAAAATCACTAGGGCTCTTGTTTTTCTGTCCCTTCTTACACTCCATAAGGTATTTGATAGTCCTTTCTTACCCTGTTTCTTTAGTGATTTTTTTCCTTTTGTAAAATATTATTTGTCTTTTTAAAATTTTCCCTCCTCTTTATTATTGTTGTGATATGTCCAAGGGCCATCCAGTTTCTATGCTTGTGCACACTTGGTTAACATTAATAAAATAGCTTTTCCTTTGACCATGAGATAGCTACTGCCCCTTTTAAGGACTCTACTTTCAAAAACTCTGAGTTAATAGCTAATGCTAAATATCTTTGTTCTAATAATTAGAATATCTATTTTCATCCTATACTAAACTCTAGAGAAATGGTCATGGCATGTGCAAATAATCTTCTGTATATGTCTAAGTCCAGAAGAATATATTACTACTTAGTTCATGCACTCTTACCACCCCATCCCCTCCCCTCCACCCATACACACTTGTTACCACTAAAACTATAGCAGTAAAAATTCAAACAATTCTGACTATATATTTCTTTTACAAGTCATAATTTCTGCAGATGTGTAAAGAAAGTAACATCTCCACTTTAGAATTCTATTATTAATAATAATGGAAAAATTATGTGTGGTGTTCATTGTATTACAAGGACATAGTAGATTTTTAGCTTTTTTGCCTTGCTACTTTAATGTTATTTTCAAACAGAATGTTTAAAACAGAACCTTAAAGCAAGTTGACTCTCTTTGTTCTCCACACTGGACACCAGAACTGTGACTCCAGTTGGGTCTTTGCAGTACCTGGATCTATTTTAAATAATACCTAAAAGAGTTCTTTATTTGAATATTTTTTGGCAACAATAATTTGGTAAGTATTTCAGTTCCCAATGACACCTCTTCTGTGAGAAATGACATTGTCACTTAGCCAAAGAGAAAACATATTTTGGTCTCCATTAAACCTCTTCTGGATTTTGTCACAAGTAGATTCTTCCTCCTTTGTCCCAAAAGGACCTCCTTTGTTTTCTCAATTTGTAACTGATTATCCTACCTACTGTTCTTACCTTTATTCTGTATTTTTTCTGTTGCAGTGGAAATGTTCTTCTAATCTTACTTTAGGTCCATTTACACTCACCTTCTCTGAGGTCTTTGCAGTCATGAATTATGTAATAGAAGAGAGATATGTTCTGGAAAAAGCTTCATAGATTATTGTGTTACTGTACGTGATCTTAGTATGTTTGGACATGGTCATCCTGTGCTGAGAGAGAGAAAAATATTTGTGCCTGGTCTTCTATTGGTGAGTTAGAAATGTTTCCATATTCCATATAGGCCCTTTAATTTGTTGTTAGTCTCAGTGCTCTCAGTGAATCATATCCTTTCAAAGCTTTTCATCAATTTGATTTTCCCCTCAAGATTGTAGTTATTGTGGGGGTAGAAATACACTTGACTGGTGAACAATATTCATAACTGATTCTCCAGTTTTCCAGACCAAATCACTTTTAATTTTATTTTCAGGCAAATCTCTTAATGTGGTCTCTTATTCACATTAACAGTGGTATACAAAACAGCATCAATCAAGAACAAGAAAAAATTATGTGATCATGAGATACAGTTAGCATGAGATTCATGAGGTTGCCTCCAGTGTAAAACTCTAACACACAAAATTTGCTACAATATCAGTCTGCAATAATAATTTAGGGACTACAATAGAGTATGCAACAACCCATAGTTGACTGAAATGTTAGAAGGTACATTACTATATTTTAAAGGCATCACTTTCTGCACTGATTTTTCTTCTCTTTATGTTATTCCCATCTTCTACTGACAAAGCCTAGGGCATACTCCTCATGTTAAAATATAAACCTTCATTCTCAATCCTAAATCCCCCTATACTTAACATTTCATCTTTGATCCCTTTCACAGAAAAACTTTAAAAACCGCCCTTACTAATTATGTTTTTATATTCCTTTCATTATTTAATCAATCTGGCTCTCACTTTTGAATTATAAATGTTGATCTGAATAATTTTTGCCATCTTCAATAACATTCTCTGTAGAATATTTATGAAGTATACACTAAAAATAAAGGTCTCCCTTCACTTCCATATCACATAATCTTGCTTTTCTTTTATTATGTCCTTTATCTCCTTTGCTGAATGACCTTCTTCTCTGACTGGTAAATATTTGAGAACCCTATGGTTTGATTCTAGGAGATTTGTTTTCAAATTTTATACATTTAACTTCTCCATCTCTAATCCCCACCACCTCCCAAAAGAGAATTTTGCTGCTTTTAAAATTAACTTATAAAACTCTATCTCTAGCACCAAGCCTCACTCTTATAAATCTAGTAGCACTATAAATCCAATAGGCACATCATATTTGATATGTTCTAAATAAATCTCTTAATATAACTTCCTAAGCGCTTCTATTCTTTTCCATCTCATGAAATGGTGACATCATCTCTACTGTTACAAATACCCTCGCCCTTAGCTCGTTTTTTTTCTTTAACCAACTCCTCCTAATTAAATCTAGTTATATTGTTCTGTCAAATCTATTTATGTACTATGAATCAAAATATCCACTTCTCTCTGCCTCAGATGGTACCAAGTCCAGTTATGTCATTATTATTTCTTCAGTTACTAGGGTAGAGAACTTGTAGTAAAGGAGAATGAACTCACAATGTTAAATCACTTGGGGAGAAACTGTTACCCAAAATACCTGGAAATGGTCTGCCTATTAACTCATGCAGACATGAGTTAATTTATTATTTCTCTCTCTGTGACCCAAAACAATATATAGAACTATCAAACAATTTATATTGAAAATGGGAAAATTGACAAAAAGTAGTTCATGGGGCAGAGTGATAATACAACGGGTAGAGCAATTGCCTTCCACTGAGTTGACCCAGGTTTAATCCCTAGCATCCCATATAGACCCCAGGCACCTTGAGGCATAATTCCTGAATGCAGAGACAGGAGTACTGACTGAGCAACACTGGGTGTGGTCCAAAAACCAAAACAAAACAAAAACAACAACAAAAAAGAATAGCTGTTAGAAAAGATGAAGTCATGAAATTTACATACAAGTGGTACTACATGGAAAGTGTCAAGCGAAATGAGTCAGAAAGAGAGCGATAGACATAAAAAAATTGCATTCATATGGGGGACATAAAGTAACAAAATAGGAGATTAATACCCAAGAGTAGCCGAGATCAGTACCAGGAGGATTACTCCATGGCTTAGAGGCCAGCCGGGCATGCTAGGGGAAAGGGCAGCTCAGATAGAGAAGGGAGCACCAAATAAAGGGTGTTTGGAGGATTCTCCCAGGATGGGAGATGCGTGTTGAAAGTAGACTATGAACTGAACATGATTGCCACTCAATGCCTCTTTTGCAGACCACAACACCCAAAAGGAGAGAGAGAACAAAAGGCAATGCCCTGCCACAGAGGTAAGGTGGGATGGGGGGATGGGGGTGGGAGGGATACTGGGATCCATGGTGGTGGAAAATGGGCACTGGTGGAGGGATGGGTATTTGATCATTGTATAATCAAAACCCAAGCACAAAAATTTGTAAGTCTACAACTGTACCTCATGGTGTTTCACTAATAAAAATTAATAATTAAAAAAATAGTTCAGCAATAGAAACTGATACCAATCAGTGATATCTTGGCACTAAGAATCATTAACAATGTTAATCTATGAATTTATAAAAGTTAATATAAAACATATTACCAACTTACCAAAAATCACCCATAAACCTCATCATCAGCCATGGTTTGAACCAGATTACTAAGAAAACTGCTTGCTAGATCCAATTCTACTATTTCCATGTTCTCTGACTCAAAGATGTGATCCATTTTCAAGTTCTGTTAAAAGATTGTTTTGAAGAATTAAAGAAGAATCTTAATGGTTGAATTAAACTGACATGAAAAGATTCCATTCAACTCACAGACAATTGAGCAAGCGATGGACCCTAGCCCAAACCAAGATGATGATAAAGCAGGTTTCTTGCTTCATTCCTAAGAGTAATGGTAACAATAATGGGAAGAATATAACATTAAATAATTTCCCCAACTTTGAGTAACAATGAAACACCCTTTGCCTTTTGACCCCAAATGAAATGAACAAAAATGTTATTCATCTCATATTATTATGGGATTTCAAATAAAAACAATAATGAAATATCACCTATCCTGTGAGAGTAGCTATTTTTCCAAAATCACAACATACAAACATGTTGGAGATCATGAGAATTGAGTGAATTCTCAGTTAAAGATGGAAATCTAAATCTAAGTATTGAAATTGGAGAAAACATAATATAAAACAGTTGACACTGTTGTATGGATCGATGTTGAAGTATTGTATGCCTAAAGTGCAACTATTAGTAAGTTTGTAAAACATGACTCTTTAATAAAAATTTTAAAAAGAAAGAAAATTTTAAAAAGGAGACAGAAACATATATTTCTGAAAAATTGAAATTCTGCAAACTCCAGTTGTTCTACTTCAGTATTTGCTCAAAAAGTAAAAACAATTGTAATATATTCATGCTTGTGTTTACTGCAACACTATTTAAAATAGCCAAAACTACAAACTACCTAAGTGCCCATCAACTTACAAATGGATAAAAAACATAGCATGCATGCACCTAAGCACGTGCGCGTGCGTGCGCACACACACACACACACACACACTCACTCACTCAAATACTACTCATCTATGTAGAGTGACAAAATCCTTCCATTTGTAGTAACATGAATTGGATCTAGTGGGTATTATGTTTGGGGAAATAAGTCATTACTTTCTTCAAAGACAAACATCATATTATTCAAATAATATGTGACACAAGGATAAATTGAATAATATAGAATAAACATTTAAATTACAGAACAACTGGTGGTTATAGAGGGGAGGTAATAAGATGGGGAAAGAGTATAGAAAACCAGGACAAAAATGCACATGTTAATTTTCAGTGATGTACACCTACACTTATTTAATTCTGTAACACAATATTATTTCAATTAAAAAATTAAGTTTTATGCTCCTAAAAGCGGTACAATGCTTGCCTTGCACGCAGCCAACCAGGACAACCACGGTTTGATTCCTCCGCCCCTCTTGGAGAACCTGGCAAGCTACTGAGAGTATCTCGCTGGCACAGCAATGCCCAGCAAGCCACCCGTGATGTATTCAATATGCCAAAAACAGTAACAACAAATTTCACAATGAAGACATTACTGGTGCCTGCTCGAGCAAATCAATGAACAAGGGGAGGACAGTGCTACAGTGCTAAGATAAAAAAAGTGGTTACCAGAAAGGAAGGGAGAGATGGTAAGAAAATCAGACAAAAGAAAACAAATATAAAGAACAGAATTGAACTTGCAATGGTGAACTTAATACAACACATATACATAGTGATTTTCTGTAATGCACTCCTGAAACATACAAAGATGTATCTGATGTTTCTTCTATTAAAAATATATTCCAAATTAAAACACCACCAATACTTATGCATTTGTAAGGAAAATAGTTCCTTTTACTCAGAGAGCATTCAGCTTTTATAAAAGTAATTTTAATAAATAGGAGAAGCATCAGATGTATTACAATTACTCCATTAGAGTAAGGACTGGTGTGTGGAGAAAATGGAATTATCAAAATGCAAAGTAGATATACCGTTCCTTTTACTGAAAATTGCCTATACTAGGAGGATAATACACAACAGCACTGTAGCACTGTCCTCCCATTTGTTCATCGATTTGCTCGAGCGGACCCAGTAACGTCTCCATTGTGAGACTTGTTACTGTGTTTGGCATATAGAATACCTCACAGGTAGCTTGCCAGACTTTGGCCTGCGGGCGAGATAATCTCGATCGTTTGCCAGGCTCTCTGTGAGGCGCAGAGAAATCAAACCTGGGTCGGTCAGGTTGGCCGTGTGCAAGGCAAATGCCCTACCCACTGGGTCATGCTCTAGTTTCTCTTCAGATCATATAAATAATGACAATAATCTTTTAAAAATTAAATTGAAAATAAATCATTTTAATGTGCAAATCCTAAATGATTACAATAAATAAAACATTTCTAATCTGTATAAGTTGTTTAATATTAAAAAAATATTTGTGTTTTCAATACATTGTGGCAATAAATAAAATTTAAAATGCTTATTTTTATTGTCATAAAAAAGAGAAAATATTTATATGACAGTACACCAAAGACAGGGCCTAGGGCTCTAAGCTACTTGTAGGATGGATGAGGTAACGGAAATAACCAGAGATGGAAGGTGATATGAGTTATTAAGAGAGAGGCATTTAGTAAATTCTTACACTCACAGAGTAACACAAAAAAAGTGGAAGACTTTGAATAAGGGATTCTATGGTTTTTGTTACCACTCTGAATGTTAGGTAGAAAATGGATACTTTGAAGTTTGTATTGGAAACAGTAAAGTTAGGTTTGGACTGGGATGAGAGCAACAGAGATGCTTTAGTGGTCAATACAATAAAGCACAAACTCTCTCTCTCTCTCATACTTGAAACTCATCTTTGGCACTTATTTTATTTCATAATTTCCAGCAAATATTTTATAATTAATTCTAGCAAATTATTTCATAAATTCAACCAAATATTTTCTTTTTTTAACATATTTTTTATTTTCTGCACTTTATTTACCTTTTAAATGTCACATTTACACTATTAAAATATTATTAAAAATAAAAATGTTGACAATTTTTAATATTTAAGTTTTAACCTTGCAGTGGAGAAAAACCATGTGATGATTTTTTTTTTTGAAATGTGGCCAGCACAATCATCATTCTGTAGACCACAGATGCTTGTGACTGTTGGACTCTCCATCTAGGTGTCACTGTCACTGTCACTGTCCTTCCGTTGTTCATCGATTTGCTCCAGGGGGACCAGTAACATTGTGAGACTTGTTACTGTGCTTGGCATATCAAATACGTCACAGGTAGCTTGCCAGGCTCTCCAAAAGGGGTAGAAAAATTGAACTTGGGTTGGCCATCTAGGTGTATATAACTCAAAACCATAAGAGTTCTGGTAAAATAGGAGGTTTGGTTGAACTTCATGAAGGTCATCTCCGAAACACACTTGTTACTCTAAGGGCCTGGGTGAAAATAATATTCTTTTCTGAATATTTCCTCTTCCATCTTTTTCTTTTTTTTTTAAATTCTTATTAGTGACAGGAGGTACATTTGTAGACTTACAAATTTTTGTACGTGGGTTTCAGTTATACAGTGATCGAGTACCCATCCCTCAACCAGTGCCCATTCTCCACCACCACTGATCCCAGTATCACTCCCACCCCCCATTCCCCCAATCTCACTCTGCCTCTGTGGCAGGGCATTTCCCTTTGATCTCTCTCTCCTTTTCGGTGCTTTGGTTTGCAAAAGAGGCATTGAGTGGCAATCCAATTCTTCTAAGTTCTCTTGTTTTGTGGCATACAGACTTTCAAAGTAGTCTCTGATGATCTTTTGAATTTCTTTGGTTTATGTTGTGATATCCCCGTTCTCATTTCTGATTTGGTTTATTAGGGTTCTCTCTCTTTCTCTTTGTAAGTCTTGCTAGTGGTATATCTATCTTATTTATTTTCTCAAAGAACCAGCTCTTGTTTTCATTGATCTCTTGAATTGTTTCTTTGGTTTCCATGTCGTTGATTTCTGCTCTAAGTTTTATGATCACTCTCCTTTTGCCTGATTTGGGCTCCCTTTGTTGATTCTTTTCTAAGACCTTGAGCTGTGAAGTCAAGTTGTTTATGTGGCCCTTTCTTCCTTCCTGATAAATGCTTGCAGAGCTATAACTTTTCCCCTTAACACAGCTTTAGCTGCATCTCAAAGGTTCTGGTAGCTCATGTCTTCATTCTCATTTGCTTCCAGGTATCTTTTGATTTAATCCTGGACTTCCTTCCTGACCTACTCGTTGTTCAACACTGAGTTGTTCAATTTCCAGTGTTTGGTTCTCCGTGTCTGTGTGTGATTCACTGCTATTCTCAGTGTATCATGGTCTGAAAAGATTGTTGATACTATTTCTATCTTCCTTATTCTATTGAGGTATGTTCTGTGTCCTAGCACGTGGTCTATTTTGGAAAATGTTCCATGTGCACTGGAGAAGAATGTGTATTCTTTCTTTTGGGGATGTAAAGCCTTGGGGCACTTGCATGGATAAAGCCAAGTCATGTGTTTGAATACTGGCGGGTTTACTGACCTGGGAGGGGAAGAAGGCCATCACAGCATTGGGGACAAAGAGGAAGAGCTCTAGAAAATATTTTCTTCTTCTTAGTTCCTGTAAGCCCTACAGTATCTCTGGGTCCTAACTAACAACTCAATGTAATGATTGGTATACTGACATCTTCTGGAAAATGTCTGCTCATGTATACAGAATATAGCCCTCAGAAGTTGGCCTTTCCTGGTTTTAAGAGTAGTCAAATTCTCTGCTGTGGTCATTGCCAATATTTTAAGATAAAAATTATACTCTGGTTTCTCCCAATATAATTTTAGTTCCATGAGTTTTACCAACCAATAATGTTTCCTGTATCCTTGCAGATGACCAAGATCAATTTGATCCCTGGCACAACATCCAGTTCACTGAGCAACACTAGGAGTGATCCCTGAGCATAGAACCAATGATTTAGCATTGCGTGAGTCTGAGCATTGCCAGACATAACCTCAAACAAAATAAAAGAAAAATAAAATATCTAAAATGTCATTAAATGCCTCAAGAGTGCCTTTACTTTATGAAGTTCAATTAAATTTATTAAGCTAATATACATCTTCATTTTCAAAATTCAATTTCTTTGAAATTGTAGTATTACCATGGACTTTATAGGGTGGAAACAATAGAATAGTCTTAGGAACAAGGTGTGAACAACCTGAATCGGACGTTTACATTTGAATAGATGTGGCTCACTGCCTGCAGTTTCTATCTTCGTTGTCTACGCACCAACATCCAATTATGATGAAGGAGAAATTGAGAAGTTCTACATGGAGCTGGAGAAGTTCTATAAAGAAGACCACACCTTCTACAAGATCATTGTGGGTGATTTTAATGCCAAGATAGGACCAAGAAGATCAGCTGAAGAACATCACATTGGGACCCATGGCCTAGAACGGAATGAACAGGGTGAGAGACTGTCTGAGTTCATCATGTTGACCAAGACCATCCATGGTAACTCACAGTTCCAGAAGGCAGAATCTAAACTATGGACATGGGAGTCTCCCGGTGGACGATTTCACAACGAAATAGACCACATCATATTCAATCGACAGTTTTGCCTGACTGATGTCTCTATTGTCCCAAAATTTTGAACGGGATCGGACCACCGTCTCCTTCGTACAAAATTGTACTTCACAGAGCGGGGAGAAAAGGGCTGCAAAGTTCAAAAAGAGAACTCCCAGAACGACCACCAACTGGGAACTCTTTGGCACTATTGTGGCAACATGGGAAGATGCCATTGTTGACAACATTGAGGAGGAATACGATCGACTGGTTCAGCACCTCCATGAATGTGCGAGGAACACCAAGTGAGAGATAGCCACAAAAAATCGCCTATCTTAGAAAACTCTTGAGCTAATTGGCCAGCGTGGTTTGGCGCATGCCTCAGGCAACCACAAGCTAACGTCCGAGCTCGCAAAGCAGTGCAGAGATGCGATCAAGGAAGACCCCAAAGAGAGAAGAGCAGAAGTACTGGTAGATGTGGCAGAAGCCAGGAAAAGTATTTGTAACGCCCGTCTGTCCTTCACCTACTAAAAGACCAAGATGACTGCCCTCCGACGTCCTGATGGATCCATCACATCCTCCAGAACGGCAATGGAGAAGATTATCCATGACTTCTACTCAAATCTCTTCAATAGCCATGTCCACTTGCCGACATACCAAATTCCACAGGATGGATATGTCATTCCCAATGTTCTCCCTTCCGAAATCTGACACGCCATTTCGTCGGTAAAGAAACAAACAGCACCTAGCCCAGACAAGGTCAGACCTGAACACCTGAAGAACCTGCCATCAGTACTCATCAATACACTGGCTCGGCTCTTCACTCACTACCTGTCTGAATGCAAGGTTCCTTCCCAGTGGAAAACCAGCAGGACTGTACTACTGTTCAAGAAGGGAGACATCCATGACATTGGCAACTATCGCCCGATCTGCCTATTGTCTGTCATCTACAAGTTGTTCACTCGAGTTATACCTAGATAGGATTGGCAGAACACTAGATGAACGACAACCATGCGAGCAAGCCGGGTTCCGCAAAGGATTCAGCACCATCGACCATATCCACACAAGAACCAAGCTCATTGAGGTTTCTCGGGAGTTCAAGATGCCGCTCTGTCTAATGTTCATTGATTTAAAGAAGTCCTTTGATTCTGTTGAGACAGAAGCGGTCATGGAAGCCCTAGCCAATCAGGGCATTCAAGCCCAATACATCAGGATCCTCCGGGAGCTGTATTGTGGATTCACTACCAGGATCTCACCATTCTACAAAGAAGTGATTGTTGATGTCAAGAGAGGGGTGCGGCAGGGTGATACCATTTCACCGAAACTCTTCAGTGCCACCCTCGAGAACATCATGCGACGACTGGAATGGGAAAACATGGGAGTGAAGATAGATGGTCGGCAACTACACCACCTCCGCTTTGCTGATGACATTGTTTTAATAACACCAAACATCAGCCAAGCGGCACAAATGCTGGCCGACTTTGACCGTGAGTGTGGAAAGGTAGGACTACAGCTGAATCTTACGAAGACAATGTTCATGAGAAACAGCCTGGTTCCTGATGCCCCATTCGCTCTCAATGGAACGACCATCTCCGAATGCAACAGCTATGTGTACCTAGGTCGAGAAGTCAACATGACAAATGACCTGGCACCCGAGCTGCACAGGAGGAAGAGAGCGGCTTGGAACGCCTTCAAGAACGTCGAAGAAAGAGCTAAGAGGACGAAGAACCTCCGGCTCCGGACACATCTCTTTGATTCCACTGTTCTTCCTGCATTAACATATGCCTCAGAGACCTGGGCCCTACGCAAACAAGATGAGAATGCTATTCAGGTCTCCCAAAGAAGAATAGAAAGAGCTATGCTTGGAATATCACGTTTCACTCAAATGAGAGAAAGAATCCGGAGTTCTGACATCCATCGATGATCAAGAATCAGGGATGCTGTCTCGTTTGCCAAGGTGTCAAAAATCAGATGGGCTGGTCACGTAATGAGATTTATAGATGACCGTTGGACTAGAGCTGTTACTGACTGGATTCCACCGGATGTCAAAAGACCCCGTGGCCCCCCCACCTACCAGATAGTCAGACTTCTTCGTCAAAATCATGAACAATCGGTTTGAGGCTCTTCATGTTCCCAGAGCGAACAGATGCCATTGGGTTACACTAGCACGCGACAGGGACAAATGGAGACGTTACTTTGGGAGAAAGAGGATTCTCTCAGAATAAAGACTGACCATTATTAGTCTGATTTAATTATCAACTGTATCCTCAAAATAATTTCTACAAAGATGCATACACTTTCAAAAATTTTATCAATCATTATTTTACATTTTTATGGTTAATGATAATTGCTTTAGCTAAATACATATTGCTCTAAATTAATATCCATAATGTATTTTATAACAGTACTGTAAAATCTCAATATCTCTAAGGCTGTCTCATTATCTTCTCCCTGAAAATACTAGAATCCCTTCTAGTCTAGTGCCAGAAACATAAAAGTGAACACAAAATGTTAGCTACATCAAATAGTGCAATTTAACTGCACAAAATTTTGGCTAACTAGCACTAAATATTAAAATAAAAATGGGAATAAAAGGTAAAATAACACTTGATAGAACAGACAGACTGAGATCCCTCATATCCTTTCGTGAAGGATAAACATGAAAATGAACAAAAAATAATTGGTGACAAGTATCTGCACTAGGATTAGGAGCTTACAAAATAACACTTTTGACTAAATTAACATTGAAGATTAATGTTATTTTGTTTAGGTGGCAAACCTTAGATATGACCAAAAGTATAACTCTCAACTACTTTCTCTCCCTACAAAAAAAAATGTCTCTTTTCTCAGAAGCCTTAAGAATAGCTACATCTTATCTTACACCTAGGAAAATTGATACTGTAAAACAAAGTCATTTTGCTTTATCAACTGTAACATAAAATCCAATACAATGTAATTGTGTAACTGAAGAGATAGTAGAGTAAGGTGCTCCTTTGGCCCATGGCAGACCCTCACTCAACCCCCAAAACCACATATCCCTGTCACCACACAGTTTCTATTATACAGTTTTGTTGATTATTACTTTCTTCTACCACTGTAGAAGTATTTCCAAGCTGTATTTGAAAATACTATTTCAAAGGAAATACTATTTTTGACAACACCTGAGGGAGAAGAATTAATTTTTTATTATAAAGTATAAACACAGAGAAACTTAATTTCTTTTTACACTTGGATGCTATTTCAAATATTATGTTTTGTGCTCTATATTTTTTGACTTAGCCACTTATTTTATTATCATTATTATTAACATTTTATTGAACCGTGACATAGACCCTTACAAATCTGTTCATGATTAGATTTCAGTTATACAGTTTTCCAAGACCCATCCCTCTACCAGTGCCCATGTCCCCAGGTTTCCTCCCATTACTCCCCACCGCTTGCCTGCCTCTATGGCAGATGCTTTTCTTCTCCTCTCTCTATATATCTCTCTCTTTTTCCTTCTCTCTCTCTTTCTCTGTCTCTCTCTTCTCCCTCTCTCCCTCTTTGCAATGCAATATTGATACTGAAAAGGTTATCAAGAAAATCCCTCTACTGTAAACGATCATTGTATGACTATAATGCAAACACAAAAGTTCATAAGTTTGTAACTGTACCCCATGGTGATTCACTAATAAAAAGAAACTCTTTACCTACTTTTAACCTTCAGATTTTATTCAAAGTGATCATTACCATTTTCTCTATACTTTAAAATAAATGTTCATCTTGGGATATTTAGTAATAGTAACAATTTCCATAAAGAGAAAAGTATAAAAAAATGAGGAAATCTGAAAAAAAACTGTATTACTTCCAGGATAAGAATATTTTTAATTAGAATGTAGTGAGTTTTCTAAACTAATACTCACTAAGATTCATAAATATCATATATATATATAAAACACTTACAGTTTATAGCATAGTGCTATAGTTTCCAGTTAAGTTTAAATATGTAGAAATTTAAATAGTCTTCAAAGTGGAAGACTCAAAATATTTGGTCAAAAATGGATGGTCAACTTGATCAAAATGACCAAAACCTTAGATAGAGACAAAATTCTGAAAGCAGCAAGATCAAAGAAAGAAATTTCCTATAAAGGAGTATCCTTAAGATTCACAGCCAATTTGTCTGATGAAACCCTCATGGCCTGAAAACAGTGGTGGGATATAGTGAAAAAACTCAATGAAATAAATGCCTCACCAAAAATACTTTACCCAGTGAGACTCTCATTCGTAACAGAAGTAACAACACACAGTTTCACAGACAAACAACAGCTCAGGAACTTCATAGACTCAAAACCATGGTTAATAGAACAACTTAAGAACATGGTTACTTTAAGACAAGACAGGCCCCTCAAATACACCAAGTTTCAACAGAAAAATGGGACAAAACCCCATAACAATAATCTCTCTCAATATCAATGGCTAAACACATCAATTAAAAGACACAGAGTGGGAGGATGGATTAGAAAATTGAACCCAACATTCTGCTGCCTGCAAGAAACACATCTCAATAGTCAGAGCAAACACAGGCTCAAAGTCAATGGCTGGAAAACAATCCGACAGGCAAACAACAACTCCCATAAAAAAAAAACTTGGGTAGCCATCCTAGTATCAGACCACATTGAATTCAGACTGAAGAAGGTCACAAGAGACAGTGAAGACCATTTCTTATTGATCAAGGGATTGTACAACAGGAAGATCTTACAATACTAAATGTATATGCATCTAATGAGGGACGAGCAAAGTACTTACAATAACTACTCAGAGACTTGGAGAAAAACATCGATAGACATCGATAGCAACACAATACTAGTGGAGACTTTAACACCCTTTATTACCTCTTGATAGATAAACCAGACTCAAGCTTAGCATGGACATACTTCATCTGAGGGAAAAAATGGAAGAAAGGGACTTAGAAGATATATACAGGACACTTCATCCTCAAAAAGCTGAATACACATTCTTCTCCAGTGTGCCTGCAACATCCTCCAAGATAGACCATATGCTGAGCCAAAAAAATACTTGCATAAAATTAAGAAGATATAGATTGTGTCAACAATCTTCTCAGAACACAATGTGCTGAAATTAGAAGCAAATCACACACACAAACAGAACACTAAATCAAACACCTGGAAATGAAACAGCTCACTATTGGACAATGAGTGGTTTAGAGAGGAAATCAAAAGATTCCTGGAAAAGAACAAAAAAGAGAACACGAGTTACCAAAACTTATTGGACATGGCAAAAGCTGTAAGAGGAAAGTAAGCTCTATAAGCTTTCCTCAGGAAGGAGGAGTGAGTCCACATAAGTAACCAAAACTCACAGCTTAAGAGCTTGGAAAATGACAAACAGAAGAAGCCCAATCTGAAAAGGAGGAAGTAAATAATAAAACTAAGAGCAGAAATTAACAAGTTGGAAACTCAAAAAACAATCGAAAGATTAATGAAACCAAGAGCTGGTTCTTCAAGAAAATAAACAAGATTGATAAGCCTCTAACAAGACTAAAAAAGAAAAGGAGAAAGAAAATTTTAATAAATCGAATCAGAAATGAAAAGGGGTACATTACAACAGAAACTACAGAAATTCAAAGAATCCTCAGAGAGTACTTTGAGAAGCTTTATGCCATGGAACACAAAAACCTTGAGGAAATGGATAAATTCCTAGATTCTTATAGCCTCCCAAGGCTGAACCAAGAAGACCTGGAATACCTGAACAGACCTATCACCATCAAGGAAATTGAAATGGTAATAAAAAGTCTCCCCAAGCTCAAAGACATCTGGCCCAGATGGATTCACTAGTGAATTTTCCAAATCTTTAAAGAGGACTTACTCCCAATCCTCTTTAAGCTATTTCACAAAATTGAAGTATCAAAAACACTTCTGAACAGTTTTTATGAAGCAAATATCACCCTGATGCCAAAAGCAGACAGAGATACCACAAAGAAAGAAAATTATGGGCCGATATCCCTGCTGAACACAGATGCCAAGATCCTCAACAAACTTTTAGCAAATAGAATTGAAAGACTCATCAAAAAAGATCATGCACCAACACCAAGTAGGATTCATTCCAGGGAATTAAGGATGCTTTAACATTCGGAAATTGATCAACATAATCCATCATATCAACAAAAGAAAAGATAAAAACATATGATCATACCAATAGACACAGAGAAAGCATTTGACAAGATGCAGCACCCATTTATGATAAAAAAAAAAACTCTCAGCAAAATAGGCATCGAAGGAAGTCACCTCAATATAGTCAAAGCCATCTACCACAAGCCCATGGCAAGTATCATTCTCAGTGGGGAAAAACTAAAATCCCTCCCTCTTAGAAAGGGCACAAGACAAAGTTACCCTCTTTCACCACTCCTATTCAATATAGTGCTGGAAGTCCTGGCCATTGCAGTTAGGAAAGAGAAAATTATCAAAGGAATGCAGATAGGAAAGGAAGAGGTCAAGCTATCACTGTTTGCAGACGATATGATACTATACATACTATAAAGACTCTATAGAAAAGCTCCTAGAAACAACAGGTCAATTTAGTGAAGTGGCAGACCCAAAAGTTCAAGGCTTTCTTATATACAAATAACAAAAGAAAAGAAATAGACATTAAAAAATAATCCTGTTCACAACAGTATCTCAGAATCAGCTTAACCAATGAGGTGAAGGACCTATACAAGTAAAATTACAAAACACTACTTCAAGAAATAAAAGAGGACACTAGGAAATGGAGACACATCCCCTGCTCATGGATAGGGAGGATTAACATTATCAAAATGGCAATACTGCCCAAAGCATTATGCAAATTCAATGCGATCCCTATCAGGACACCCATGACATTTTTCAAAGAAATAGACAAAACACTCCTGAAACTCATATGGAACTATAACCCCCCACGGATAGCTAAAACAATCCTTGGGAAAAAGTAAATGGGTGGCATCACCCTCCCCAACTTCAAACTGTACTTCAAAGCAGTAGTAATTAAAACAGCATGGTACTGGGCTGGAAAGTGAGTACTGGTGAAGGGAAAGGTGTTTGATCTGAAACAGATCTGCAGACCAATGGAACAGAGTTGAATATTCTGTCACAGACGCCCAAATATGTGACCACTTAATCTTTGACAAAGGAGCAAGAAATGTGATGTGGAACAAGGAAAGCCTCTTCAACAAGTGGTGTTGGGAAAACTGGATAGCTACCTGCAAAATAATGAACTCTGACCCCTGTCTAATGCCAGGAACAAAAGTCAGATCAAAGTGGATTAAAGACATCAATATCAGACATGAATCCATAAGGTACATAGAGGAAAATGTAGGCAGAACTCTCCACAATATTGAAGCTAAAAGCATCTTTGAGGATGAAACAGCACTGGCCATGCAAGTGAAAGCAAACATAAACTAATGGGACTACATCAAAATAAAAAATTTCTTATAGGAATGCCAGGTACGAGCCAGCAGTGACAGGGCAACTGCAGTCTCATGGGAAGGGGGGCGGTGCTGGTGCGTCCTTCACACCCTAGTGAGGTCATGAGTTGCCCCCCAAGGGCGGCTCTCCAGCACAGCCATAACACCAGACACACAGAAACCAATCTCGTAATTATCTGGCTCTTTGCAGAAATCCAAAATTGTGGCCGCGTGACATTGTATGATTCTCATAACCAGCTATAGAAAACAAAATATTTCACAATGACTTTTCAGCGATTCTTATTATTTGGGGGGAAATTCTAAACAATAATGGTGCATCTTTTGTCGAAATAATTAATGTAATCAATGTAGAGAAGAGTTAAGTGGAAATCATCTGCCTACAGGCATTTGGAGGGGTGGGAGGGGGAATATACTGGGGTTCTTGGTGGTGAAAAGTGAGTACTGGTGAAGGGAAAGGTATTTGATCATTGTGTGACCGAGACTTAAACCTGGAGGCTTGGTAACTTTTCCCACAGTGATTCAATAAATAAATATAAAAAGAAAAAATAAATTAAAAAATTAAGGTGGAGTTCATGCCCAATTCAATCAGCTAATCAGTGGCTGAATAAATAGCAGTACTCCTACAAAAAAAAAAAATAAAAAACTTCTGCACTTCAAAAGAAACAGTGACCAAAATACAGAAAGAGCCCAAAGAATGGGAAAGAATATTTACCCAATACCCATCTGATATGGGATTAATATCCAGGATAGACAACACACTAGTAGAATTGTACAAGGGAAAAACCTCCAACCCCATCAAAAAAATGGGAAGAAGAAATGAACAGAAGTTTCCTCAAAAAAATAAATACAAATGGCCAAAAGACACATGAAAAAATGCTCCACATCGCTAGCCATCAGGGAGATGCAAATCAAAACAACGATGAGATATCATCTCACACCACAGGGACTAACACACATTCAAAAGAACAAGAGCAACCAGTGCTGGCATGGATGTGGGGAAAAAGAGACACTCTTTCACTGTTGGTGGGAATGACCACTAGTCCAGCCTTTCTGGAAAACAATATAAACAGTGCTTCAAAAACTAGAAATTGAGTTTCCATATAATCTCGCAATACCGCTTCTGGGAATATATGCCGAGGATGCAAAAAAGCACAGTAGAAATGACATCTGTACCTATATGTTCATTGCAGCACTGTTTACAATATCCAAAATGGAAACAACACAAGTGCCCTCGAACAGATGACTTGTTAGAGAAATTTTGGTACATCTACACAATGGAATACTATGCAGCTGTCAGTAGAGATGAAGTCATGAACTTTGCTTATAAATGGATAGACATGGAGAGTATCATGCTAAGCGAAATGAGTCAGAAAGAAAGGGAGAGACATAGAATGACTGCACTTATTTGTGGAATAAAAAACAACACAACATCAGGCTGACTTCTAAGGATAGTAAATACACAGAACAGATAGATTGCTCCATATCTGGAAACCTGCCTCATGAGCAAATGGGAGAAGGCAGCTGAAATAGGGAAGGGATCACTAAGAAAAAGATGGCTGGAGGAATCGGTCGGGATGGGAGATGTGTGCAGAAAGTAGATTAAGGACCAAATATGATGACCTCTCGGTGTCTGTATTTCAAACCATAATGCCCAAAAGTAGAGAGAGATTAGGGGGAATCATGTGTGCCATGGAGGCAGGGGGAGGCTTGGAAAAGGGGAGTATACTGGGGATATTGGTGGTGGGGAATGTGCACTGGTGGAGGGATGGGTGTTTGATCATTGTGTGATTGTAACCCAAATATGAAAACTTGTGACTATCTCATGGTGATTCAATAAAAGTTTTAAAAGAAGAAGAAGAAGAGTACTAAAGTACCTAGAATTTTTAATGTTGAGGAATAAGGAATAAAGTTAATATTTTCTGGGAAAAAAATGGATGATCAATTCAAATTAAGATATTCAAACTGAATACCATTTGAACTGAAATGTTTTTGTTCTTCTCAAAGGAAAATGCAAAGGATTAGAAAGACAAAATTTCTGAATTTATGCTGTATGATGAACTATCATTACATCTGTCACTGTCACTTTCACTGTCCTCCCGTTTTTCATCAATTTGCTCGAGTGGGCCCAGGAACATTGTGAGACTTGTTACTGTGTTTGGCATATCGAATACATCACAGGTAGCTTGCCAGGCTTTGCCATGCAGGCAAGATACTCTCGGTAGCTTGCAGGGCTCTCCGAAAGGGGCAGAGGAATCGAACTCTGGTTGGCCGTGTTGGCTGCAAGCAAGGCAAATGCCCTACCCACTGTGCTATCGCTCCAGCCTATTATAGTTTATTGCATCATAAATTTATTTAAACTTATTAGAATTTATGCTGTATGAAGAACTATCTTTACATCTATTGTACTTTATTGTGTAATAAATTTATTTAAACTTAACTTATTTATTTAAACATAACTAATTAGACATTCATCTAACCTGGTTATGAAACCATGGTTCTAATTAGTTAATATAATCAGATACAAAGCAAAGTTCATTTTCCTTGTTTGTTCAAATATCTGAGTTCACAAATATATAAAATTTTCATTAATAGAAAAATTCTATGGCAATAAGAGAAAATTCTATGACAATAGATATTATATTTATACAATGGTTCAATTAATACTACAATCATCCAATAATTTACAAAAAAATCTCTGTTAACATACTTAAATTAGAGGATATTTAAAGATGCTTAACAAAAATACATCATATAATCTACTTCAAAAATATATAACTATCCTATGCTTGAGCCTAACAGCATAAATGCATTCTCAATGTTTTTTTAATTATTTTTAAATTACTACCTAGACCAAAAAAGTATTGGGAAAGGAGAGTAACAGACTAATATTTATTGAATGCTTTTCTCTGGTTTGTATGCTTTTAGTGCAGTACATATATCATTTAGAATAGCATTTGTCTCCCCTTTATACCGTAAGTAGAGGGATTGCACTTATTTTTCTCTGAAGTGCTGGACAGTAAATATTTTAAGCCCTTAGATCTTTGCTACAACTACTCACTCTGTCACTATAGTACAAAAACATCCACAACAATATGTGACTGAATAAAATGCCCATTTCAATTAAGACTAAGATTAGAATTTCATTTCATTTTATGTGTCCAAACTGTTATTCTTCTTTTGATTTATTTGTACTATTTAAAAATATAATAACTCTTGTAAGTTTTGCATAAATGGGTGTCAGAATGGATTTTAACCATAGGCTGGAGTTTGCCAAGCTCTACTTTATATTTATTATAGTCTATGTTTATTTGAGCATACTAGAGTGTCATTATTTATCAAATTAAATTAAATTGACAATGTAACAAAAGCTCTTTTGTCTTTCATGTTATATTTCATCTCTCTTTGTGGATAAGATTTGTGTGTGTTTTGATAGCTTAACCCTCAAAACAATTCTGTAAACGAGAGTGGATTTATATACCTAAAATCAATGTGACTCTGGCTATATGAAAATTTTAAGTTCTAAGGCTGAGATATAATACAGACGTAAGTTTCTGTCCTTGGCACCACAGGGTCTTATGAGAATCAGCAACAGCTCTGTAGCCCCAGAGAACCACCTGGTGTGACCCTGGAGACCCCCAAGAGCGATTGTGGTAACCTGGGTAATCACCAGCATAGCAGTACCACTGTGCAGCATGTCACTGTCCTCCCGTTTTTCATTGATTTGCTCAAGCAGGCCCAGTAACGTCTCCATTGTGAGAATTGTTGTTACTGTGTTAGGCATATCAAATACGTCACAGGTAGTTTGCCAGGTGTAAGGGCGAGAAACTCCCAGTAGCTTGCCGGGCTCTCCGAGAGGGGCGGAGGAATCGAACTCGGGTCGGCCATGTTGGCCGCTTGCAAGGCAAATGACCTACCCGCTGTGCTATGGCTCCAGCCCTGTTCAGCACGGCAGCCTCAAAATCTTGAGTTGAACCTTTCGCCCAGTTAATACAGATGCATAAAGAGAATGATTGTACAATCATTAAACACATTAGATAAATTTCTTAAAGGAAATAAAAGTCTCCAGAGGATCAAGATAGAAACGCAGAATGGAAGAGGTCAAGTTAACATAATTTACCAATGTAGGAGAATTTCTTACTTAGTACATAGAAGCAGTTCTGAGACGTTTTTAGATGCCACCTGAGGACAAGAATGTCATCAAGTGTCTGAAGATATCAAAAATGCCAAAGAGATGCTATATATAATGGGTGTATTAAATAAGAAAAATATTAAAAGTACAATGACTCAACTGAAATAAAGGAAGAATAGAAAGAAGCAAGGTCTTTAAAAAAATGAGAGGAGAAACCTTACAGTGATTAAGGCATTTGCCTTGCACATGGTAGACTTAGTCATTTCATTGGTAAAGCAGTGAACAGCACCGGGCCAGACAAGGTCAGACCCAAACACCTGAAGAACTTGCACTCAGTACTCATCAATACACTGGATAGGCTCTTCACACGCTCCCTGTCTGAATGCAAGGGTTCCGTCCCAATGGAAAACCAGCAGAACTGTACTACTATACAAGAAGGGAAACATCCATGACATTGGCAACTATTGCCCGATCTGCCTATTGTCTGTCATCTACAAGCTGTTTACTCGAGTCATCCTGAATAGGATTGGCAGAACACAAGATGAAGGACAATCTTGCGAGCAGGCAGGTTTCTGAAAAGGATTCAGAACAAATAATCATATGCACACAATAACCAAGTTCATTGAGGTTTCTCAGGAGTTCAAGATGCTGCTCTGTCTAACGTTCAGTGATTTAAAGAAGGCCTTTGATTCTGTTGACACGGAAGTGATCATCGAGGCCCTAGCTGATCAGGGCATTCAAACTCAATACATCAGGATCCTCCATGAGCTGTATCATGGATTCACTACTAGGATCTCACCATTCTACAAGGAAGTGATCATCGATGTCAAGAGAGGGGTTTGGCATGGTGACACAATTTCACTGAAACTCTTCAAGTGCCACCCTCGAGAACGTCATGCAATGACTGGAATGGGAAGGAATGGGAGTGAAGATAGACAGTAGGCAACTACACCACCTCCGCTTTGCTGATGACATCGTTCTAATAACACCAAACATCATCCAAGCTGCACAAAAGTTGGTCAACTTCGATCATGAGTGTGGAAAGGTGGAACTACAGCAAAATCTCACGAAGACAATTTTTATGAGAAACGGTCTCTTTCCTGATGTTCCAATTGCTCTCTATGGGACGAACATCTCTGAATGCAACAATTATGTGTACCTAGGACGAGAAGTCAACATTATGAATGACATGACACCTGAGTTGCGCAAAAGGAAGAGAGCGGCTTGGAATACCTTCAAAAGTGTTGAAGAAATAGCTAAGAGGATGAAGAACCTCCAACTCTGGGCACATCTCTTTGACTCCACTGGTCTTCCTGCATTAACATACACCTCAGAGACCTTACGAAAACAGGATGAGAAACCTATTCAGGTCTCCCAAAGAGAAATCAAAAGAGCTATGCTTGGAGTATCACGCTTCACTCAAATGAGAGAAAGAATCCAGAGTTCCAACCTTCGTCGATGATCAAGAATCAGGGACGCTTTCTCATTTTCCAAGACATCGAAAATCAGATGGGCTGGGCACATAATGAGATTTGGAGACAACTGCTAGACTATAGCCATTACCAACTGATTCCAAGGGATTCCAAGGGATGTCAAAAGATTGCATGGCTGCCCACTTATGAGATGGTCAGACTTCTTCATCAAGACCCTGAATGATCAGTTTGAGACTGTTTGTGTTCCTAGAATAAGCAGACGGCATTGGGCTACACAAGCATGCGACAGGGATGAATGGAGACGTTACTGGCGCCCGCTAGAGCAAGTCAATGAGTAATGAGATGTCAAGTGATGAAGTGATGGTAGACTCAGATTCAATCCCTAGCGTCTTGGAATATGGTCCCCCAAGCACTGCCAGCATTGATTCCTGAGTGCAGAGCCAGGAGTAACCTCTGAGCTGTCCTGAGTGTGGCCCACAAAATAAACAAAAAAAAAAAAGAAAGAAAAATAAACCTATGGAGCATCAGACTCTTCAAAAGAGTAAATACCAAGAGAGTGGCAATTCTTTGTTATTTTATTTTAAGCACTGTAGTTTACAAAACTGTTAATGGTAAGATTTCATGCATAAATATTCCAGCACCACACCCTCACTAGATTGTCACCTTCCCGTCACCACTGACCCAGTGGCCCCTCAAATTGCCACCGTGGTAAGATTTCTACTGAACAGTTATCAGGGATAAAGACACTTAGAAGGCCAAAATACAAAGAAAAGTGGACAGTCTATATTTAACAAAATAATAGCCGAAAGCTTCCCAAGGAAAGAAGTAGCAATTGTGTCCAGGAAACTGATATCATGTCCAAATTTTAAAATACAAAAAGTATCTATAAAAATATATATCCTTTTAAGTTATTAAAATTCAATGATAAATATAGAAGGTTGCTAGAGAAAAAGGAAAAAAACATTAAAAAGAGACTTTCAGGCTTACATCAAACTTTTCAGCAGATACCCTGTTGATTAGCAGAGAGTACAATGATATTCACATTATTTTTTTAAAAAAAGAAAAAAATTCTTCCAGTCTAGTCAAGTATACTTCATCCTGCAAGGTTATTATTCAAATATAATGAAGAGATAAAAGCTTTGAAGATCATTACTCTTTTGAGAACCGCATCTGTTCCAGAATAAATGTTAAAAGATATATTCTAGTGAATAGAAGAAACAAAAGAACACAAAACTTAACTTTTGGATATAGACAAAGTAAGAGTTGCTTCCTCTGGAGGCATCAAGGCAGCCGTCTTGCACATTTAAGAAAGGCACCCTAGTAGAAACCAGGCCCTGACATTTCCCAGGTTAGTTTGTCTGGGGAGATAGAGGGGTCTGCTGCTCAATGCACACAGACACAGACACTCTGGTTGACAGTGGGTTTATCTGAAGAAGCAGGACCAGTTTGCCTTTTACTTAGCTTCCCTATAGGTTTGACATCATAATCAGGTCAACCATTGGCTACAGAAAACTGCCTGCCCATAGATACTGGCCCAGTACTGAATTTTCTTCTGTGAGAGAAAATTCTTATATAGCAATGCAAACCAGATCCTGTTCTGAATGGAGCAAGATAATGGGAACCATAGATTGTCACTCCTTGTTAAGGACCTGAACGCCTTGTTTACAGACAGCTATTTACCAAGGCCAAGAGCTACAAGAGAAAACCAAGAGTTGAACAGAAAAATGAGTGGTTGTGCTGTATATATACATAGAGGAATTCTGCTCAGTAATCAAAAAGAATAAATCTTGCCTTTTGTTATACCTAGGATAAAACCAGGAGATGTTTTATTAGCCAAAATAAATCAGAAGGAGATAGACAAATACCTAATAATATCACTCATATGTGGGATATAAGGAAATTAAGCACAGCAATAGGAAAAACAATGTTAAACAGAACTATAAATGATAGCCTTATAAGATATGACAACAAACTATAAAAGGTTGAAAGGACAGAATCTACATAATCAAACAATATTGGACTGATGCCAAAACAGATAGACTATTTTAGATATACAAATTTACTTCATAGTAAATACAAATTTGGAACAGACATTCAGAGAAACAATAGAAACACCAGAGAAAATCATCCATTTGAAAAGAAAAATAGAAAGGAATGGAAAAATAAATAAAAGCATATAGCAACAAGTAATCATTGTATGTCACCCTGATCAGTATAGATATCTGCTTAATAATCAGACCATAAAAATGGACTGACTCACCAATCAAAAGACAGAGGATAAATGTGTGTATCAATAGTAAGATCCATCTATATTACGTGCACAAGAGTCTCCCTTCATATATAAGGGAAAATATAAGTTTAGAGTGGAAGACTTAAACTATTCCAAAACCAAGACTACAGAGAAATGGTTAGAACTTCTATTCTTGGGTTGGATAAAATAAACTTTCATCTTTCATCTATAAAAGGCAATGAGACAACTATTGCTGAATATCACATATTAATTAAGGGGAAATTCATTAAGAAGACACAATACCAATTAATATAAAGGTATTACATAATACCATTAGCATATGGGTATTATGTTATCATGCATCAACATGGAGGCACCAAAGTATCCTCTAGTTTGTTTATTTCCGGGGTATAGCCAGCTGTGTTCAGGCCTGACCCCTGACTCTGCACTCAGGGATCATCCTGGAGGTGCTCCAGGAACCATAGGAGTGCTGAGGATGGAAACTGGGTCAGCCATGTGCAAAGCAAACACTGTACTCACTATACTATTGCTTGGACCCCTCCAAATATATCTTATTAGAACTCTTGTGTTGCCAATTCTAACCTGACCCTAATCCATCAAAAATAATATTATCATTATTTGTATACCCTCTTAACCCTTGCAGTACTGTCTTTAGTTTTTCAAATGAAATAAATTCTTTTCTACCACAGGAAATTTAAGTATGTGCTAGCATCATCCTGGAATGTTCTTTCTGTCTAATTTGACTTGGCTATTTCAGGTCTCCATTCAAATATTACTTCCATAGAATGTTTTCTCTAGACTCCTCTACATCTTAGAGTGCTCTCTTCTTTGTATCTCGATCTCCTGTACTTCTCTACATAGAAAAAAATTATACTGAGTATGTAAGCATTTATCTCTATTTATTAGATTCCTCTCAGACCTGGTAAAGTTTCACACATGGGTTAGATTTTCTGTCTCAGATAATCTTTATAATATTTTTCTTTTTTTGATTTTTGTTGCTCAGGACTTATTCCTGGGTCAGTGCTTAGAGATCATTCCTGGCGGTGCTTAGGGAACCATATGTGGGGCAGAGGGAAACTAGTGTTAACCACATGCAAGGCAAGCACCTCTCCACTATATGATGTCTTCTGGCCTCATGTTTCTTTCATTTCTACTAGCAAAATCTATTTTTAATTTGTTTATTTATATGTATTTTAATAATATAGTAAATGCATTTTAATTAGAAAATAAATGTATGGTGTTGATGGTGCATTGTCAAATATTTTCACTAATAGAAAGTCTTCTAACCTTTGAACTAGACTCAAAACCTCCACAAGAAAGACTGTGTCTGTCATAGCATCCTTCATGTAATGTTACAAATGATTATTCCTCAATAAAGATTTTGTTTTGCTTTGAGGCCCACCCATTGTACACAGAGCTTACTCCTGGCCCTGTGTTCAAGAATCACTCCAGACTGTGCTGTGAGGAAACATAAGTAGTGCCCCAGGAAGAACCCCATTAGGCTGCAAGAAAGGCAAGCGCCTTATCAATTGTATTAGCTCTCCGGCCCCAGTAAAGACTTTTTATTGTTAAATTCACTCTCTTTAATAATTGGTTGAAATGTTCAAGTTATATTATTGTGACCATTACCATTTATTAAAACTAATTAGTCTATGCTTCTAACAGACTAAAAATCAACTAACAATTAGCATTCACTTGCACATAACCAAGTTCCAAAGTCTTCTAAAATTATGCTTTTACATAAAGGTTAAATATCTTCCATCATCTTTTCTTAGGTATTAATACAGTTAAAGTTTTCAAAATAATACAAAGTGAAATGATCACAAATTTCAAATTAAGTTGAATATAAAATAATGAGGTTTTTTCATCACATTGAACCCAAACAAAATGACCTAGCATATTTAACGTTCTAATTTCCATCAATTTCTTTTTTTAATTTCCATCAATTTTTTGATTACTGGGGACCTTCCAAGCTAAGGAGGGCTGGGGCCACCCCTGGTGATTCTCAGCCAACCTGGCCAGCAGTTTACTGTGAGGGACTGATGATGCTGTACTATCAGGCCTTTTGGTGCTATGACTATCCAAGTCATCCTGGAAATTATACTCAGGGGATCTATTGGTAATGCTTAGGGGGACCCACCTGGTTTCTGGGATCAACCAGGATCAGCTGCATGCAAGGAATGCAGTGAATCCCCTGAATTATCTCTCAAGCCCCCTTTTATTTTTTAAAAGATTCATTTTTAAGTAATCATCGGCTCAGTAGTGATTTTGCAAGACCATGGTATCCTTATATGTTTAGAATTATTTATTGAAAAATAATAAAATGCATTGACTAACCTTGAATAGGTTAGGATTTTTTTGTTGTCTATGCACCAACATCCAGTTATGGTGAAAGAGAAACTGAGAAATTCTACATGGAGCTGGAGAAGTTCTATAAAGAAGATCACACCTTCTACAAGATCATTGTTGGTGATTTTAATGCCAAGATAGGACCAAGAAGATCAGTCGATGAACTCCACATCGGAACCCATGGCTTAGAATGGAACGAACAGGGTGACAGACTGTCTGAGTTCATCATGTCAACCAAAACCTTCCATGGTAACTCACAATTCCAAAAGGCTGAATCTAAACGTTGGACATGGGAGTCTCCCGATGGACGGTTCCACAATGAAATAGACCACATCATATTCAATCGGAGGTTTTGCCTAACCGATGTTGCTGTTGTCCCAAAATTCTAAACGGGATCAGACCACCGTCTTCTTCGTGCAAAATTCTACCTCACAGAACAAGGAGAAAAGAATGCAAGGTTTAAGAAGAGGACTCCCAGAACAACCACCAACTGGGAGCTCTTTGGCTCTATTGCGGCAACATGGGAAGATGCCGTCATTGACAACATTGATGAGGAATAGGATCGAATGATTCAGCACCTCCATGATTGTGCAAGGAATGCCAAGAGAGAGATAACCACAAAAAACCGTCTTTCTTCGAACACTCTTGAACTTATTCGCCAACGTGGCTTGGCACATGCCTCAGGCAACCACAAGCGAACATCCGAACTGGCAAAACAGTGCAGAGAAGCCATCAAGGATGACCTCAAAAACAGGAGAGCAGCAGTAGTAGATGCAGCAGAAGCTGGGAAAAACATTCGTAATGCCCGCCTGTCCTTCACCAACTACAAAACCAAGATGACTGCCCTCCGACATCATGATGGATCTATCACATCCTCCAGAAGGGCAATGGAGAAGATTTTTCATGACTTCTACTCAGATCTCTTTAATAGCCACATCCACTTGCCTACATACCACATACCACATGATAGATATGTCGTTCCCAATGTTCTCCCTTCCGAAATCCAACATGCCATCTCGTCGGTAAAGAAACAAAGAGCACCTGGCACAGACAAGATCAGACCTGAACACCTGAAAAACTTACCATCAGTACTCATCAATACGTTGGCTCGACTCTTCACACGCTACCTGTCTGAATGCAAGGTTCCATCCCAATGGAAAACCAGCAGGACTGTACTACTATACAAGAAAGGAGACATCCACGACATTGGCAACTATCGCCCAATCTGCCTATTGTCTGTCATCTACAAACTAGTCACTCGAGTCATCCATCCTGAATAGGATTAGCAGAACACTAGATGAAGGACAACCATGTGAACAAGCTGGATTCCGAAAAGGATTCAGTACCATCGACCATATCCACACAATAACCAAGCTCATTGAGGTATCTCGGGAGTTCAAGATGCCGCTCTGTCTAACGTTCATTGATTTAAAGAAGGCCTTTGATTCTGTTGAGACGGAAGCGGTCATGGAAGCCCTAGCCAATCAAGGCGTACAAACTCAATACATCAGGATCCTTCGTGAGCTCTATTGCGGATTCACTACCAAGATCTCACCATTCTACAAAGAAGTAATCATCCATATCAAGAGAGGGGTTCGGCAGGGTGATACCATTTCACCAAAACTCTTCAGTGCCACCCTCGAGAACATCATGCGACGACTAGAATGGGAAAACATGGGAGTGAAGATAGATGGTCGGCAACTACACCACCTCCGCTTTGCTGATGACGTCGTTCTAATAACACCAAACATCAGCCAAGTGACACAAATGCTGAACGACTTTGACCATGAATGTGGAAAGGTCGGACTACAGCTGAATCTTACGAAGACAATGTTTATGAGAAACAGCCTTGTTCCTGACGCTCCATTCGCTCTCAACGGAACCACCATCTCCGAATGCAACAGTTATATATACCTAGGTCGAGAAATCAACATGATGAATGACCTGGCACCTAAGTTGCGCAGGAGGAAGAGAGCAGCTTGGAATGCCTTCAAGAGCATTGAAGAAATAACTAAAAGGACAAAGAAACTCCAGCTACGAGCACATCTCTTTGATTCCACTATTTTTCCTGCATTAACATATGCCTCAGAGATCTGGACCCTAAGAAAACAGGATGAGAACGCTATTCGGGTCTCTCAAAGAGGAATCGAAAGAACTATAGTTGGAATATCACGATTCACTCAAATGAGAGATAGAATCTGGAGTTCTGATCTTTGTCAACGCTCAAGAATCAGGGATGCTGTCTCATTTGCCAAGACATCAAAAATCAGATGGGCTGGACACGTAATGAGGTTTACAGACAACCGCTGGACTAGAGCCATTACTGATTGGATTCCATGGGACATCAAAAGATCACATGGACGCCCACCTATAAGATGGTCAGACTTCTTCGTCAAGACCCTAAATGATCGGTTTGAAGCTCTGCATGTTCCTAGAACGAACAGATACCATTGGGCTACGCTAGCACGCAACCGGGATGAATGGAGACATTACTGGCACCCACTCGAATAAATTGATGAATAATGGGGATTAAGTGATTAAGTGATAAGTGATTGACTAACCTGGGTTTAATTCCGGGAACTCCACACAGTCCCATTTGTCTGCCAAAAGTGATCCTTGGGCACAGAGTCAGGAATAAACTGTGTGCACTCCTAAGTGTGACCACTCAAATAAACAAAACAAAATCATATCTTCAGTATAATAGATATCACATTTTTATAATTTTTCAAACCTTATTGCTATGTCCTACTATTTTCTTTATTTTCCTGTGTTTATCTCTTAAACTTATTAAATATATAACAACTTCCCTGACTTTATATACAATATTTTTTAGACAATTACCATATTCAGCCCTAAAGTAAAGTTCCCCTTCTTCTATCACTTTTAATCTGCAGGAATGGACCTGACTCCTACTAGAAAGCAATGAGAATTAAGTGACAAAAATTTTAGCAGCATCTTGGTAATGATAGTTCAGCCAATTTCTCTCAATCAAAGAATAGAGGATATGATGAAGAATTAATATATATAGTTGGTGACAGACACTAATCTTAACACACACAATTGCTGTTATAATTTCTTCATATTCACTTATTTATTAAGTAGTCAATATTTAATAAACACCTTTTATACCAACTGTCATAAATTCACTAATGAATTTTAACATATTTAATTTTGTCTTCATGGTGTTCATTGCTAAGGTCTATAACCATGAATAGATGTATAAAGATATATAGTTTTGCAAAGTGTGATAAATTCTAAAAATCAAGAGGATGGTTACTTTAATCGCAATATACACACAAACTGATTTAAAAAACACAACCAACCATAAAAGAGAAACAGTCTTTTTATTTTTTTCTGTTGCAAAAAATTATGAGGATGAGCAGACACTTTGCTTTTTCATTCTCAATACTGTAACTTTTAGCTCTGAGTTTTTCCTATGAATTTTTTTCTCAATTTAATATTTTCATAGATACTCTATATAAGAAAACTCTAAATAATAGTGATTAGAGGAAGCCATAGGTTCATTTTTACTGTCTATGTAAAATAAAAAGATGCATACACTTTTAAGCATTTAGATAAAGATGGGGCAATCCGTTAAAACTCTGACAATGTAATGGTCACTCTTAGGCATTAGTTAGAAAAATATATAAATATGTCTTGATTACATTTAGATAAGGATACATATCACATAAATACACAAATTACATATATATATATGGTAATCAAGCGCTTCTAGCTGAAATTAGTATCTTCTCTGAAGCACAGCCAAGTTATGGTGGCCAAGAAAAATCAATATACTCCTACTTCACATACATTACAGCTCTAAGTATTTTTAATTGTACATACTAGTGTGTTTAGAATCATTTGAGGAGTATTTTCTCTTAACCTTTTGCTATGGAATAGACTAATCTCTTTTCACTGAATTCTAGTACAGTGATCAATTTCAATCTACAAGACAAATGAGAACATACTTTATTACTATTAGTTCAGAAAGTGTCATGTAATAATTCACTGAGAAGAGGAAGCTCTGAAAGAGAAGAGCATTCTGCACTTTTCTTTTTCTTTTTGATTACATTTCCTTTTTAATGAACATACTTATAATCTCAGATTTATTCTGTAGGTCGGTCCTACAACAAAAGCCACAAGACAGGGATAGTCCCGTGGACAAAACAGTTTAGATCTTAGAGTATATTTGGGCAGTAAAAGTGTGCTCAGGAAATAAACACAACAAACACAGTCCTCCCGTTTTTCATCGATTTGCTCGAGTGGGCCCAGTAACGTCTCCATTTTTGAGACTTCTTGTTACTGTGTTTGGCATACTGAATACGTCACGGGTAGCTTGCCAGGCTTTGCCGTGTGGGCGAGATACTCTCAGTAGCTTGCCAGTCTCTCCAAGAGGGGTGGAGGAGTTGAACCTGGCTGGGCCAGGCTGGCTGCATGCAAGGCAAACACCCTACCGCTGTGCTATCGCTCCAGCCCTGTGCTCAGGAAACGGTAGAATAAAACAGTTTAGTGTCTTTTAGCTATAAGGAACAACAAAGGCAAACATAGAAAGGGAAATTGTCACAAATTTTACACTTGAAGAGTGCTATGTAAGATATCCTAGTCAGCTCTTAAATACCCACTAAATTTCGATGTGCTTACTAACTGCTCTTAATGTTTCTTGTCAACTAAAACAGTAACACACTTTGAAAAACAGGATGGGGATCCATATTGTATTGAAAAAATGGCAAGTCTGGGAACTCACTAATAGCTGTCTAAGTGACACTAAAGCTTGGAAAATCCACATTTATTTGTCTCATTCTCTACAACCAATCCTATTGGACAGAGGTCAAAGGTGCCAGTCCTATTTGCTTTAATGTGGTAAACTGCCATAAACTAATTTTATCAAATACATAGGGAAGTAAAATACATGCAATTTTATGCGATAGCACAGCGGTAGGGTGTTCGCCTTACAAGCGGCCAGCATAGCCCACCCGAGTTCGATTCCTCCACCCCTCTCGGAGAGACCAGCAAGCTACCGAGAGTATTCGATATGCCAAACACAGTAACAACAAAGTCTCCAATGGAGACGTTACTGGGCCCGCTCGAGCAAATCGACGATCAACGGGAGGGCCTTTATCTTTATCTTTATCTTAATATTTTATGTATACATAATCATAATATAATTAAAGAAAACTGATAAATTATATCTGCATGCCATTTTACCAAAGTAAGAAATGGCATTTTCCCAAGGTAAAAGAAATGAATATAATGAGGAGATATCCCCACAGACTGGGAGAAAACATTTGACCATCACTCAGTTAACAAATGGTTAATATTCATAAAATAAAAAAATTCAAGATATATAATATCTTAAGAAAAAATTTAAAAGGAGAGAAAAGATAAACAAATCTTTGCTTAAAGAAGATACAGAGATGGATAATAAGCTTATGAAAAAACATCATTACAAAAATGCACATCAAAGCAACAATGAAATAATCAACTCACACCAGTGACACTGACATACAAAAAAAATAACTAAACAACTAGTGTTGGCATGCGTGTGGGAATAAACAAATCCCCATACACTCTTGGTGGGAATCTTAACTGGCTCAACTTCTTTGGAAAGCAATATGGTCATGTATTTAAAAACTTAGAATTGAACTTCCATATGATCTAGTAATTCTACTTCTTGGGTTCCATCCCAAAGGCCCCATAACACTGTTTCAGAAAGACGGTGAAGCACTATTCACAAGAGTCAGACTCTAGAAACAATATGTCCAAGAACAGATGACTAGATAAAGAAACTGTGGTATAGATACAAATTATACAATAAGAAATAATTAAAATAATGCAATTTACTGCTATGTGAACAGAACCAGAAGGTATCACGCTGAGTGAAATGAGCTAAAAGGAGAAGGATGCAGGAGAACAATTTCTTTCATGTGCTGGGATATAAAGAAATACACTAGGGGAATATTTAATGGTCAAAGACAATAGAATCTCAAGTTGGATTACAGAAATTGATCACTTTATCACTTGGCATCCCGTTATTCATCGATTTGCTCAAGCAGGCGCCAGTAACGTCTCCATTTGTCCCTGTCACGTGCTAAGGTAGCCCAATGGCGTCTGCTCCTTCTAGGAACACAAGAGTTTCAAACCAATCATTCAGGGTCTTGACAAAGAAGTCTGACCATCTCGTAGGTGGGTGGTCACACGATCTTTTGACGTCCCATGGAATTCAGTCTGTAATGGCTCTAGTCGAGCAGTCGTCTCCAAATCTCATTACATGTCCAGCTCATCTGATTTTCAATGCCTTGGCAAACAAGACAGTGTCCCTGATTCTTGATCGTTGATGGAGGTCGGAACTCCGGATTCTTTCTGTGTTTTGAGTGAAGCATGATACTCCAAGCATAGCTCTTTTCATTCCTCTTTGGGAGACCCAAATAGCATTCTCATCCCGTTTTCATAGGGCCAGGTCTCTGAGGCTTATGTTAATTCAGGAAGAACAGTGGAATAGAAGAGATGTGCCCAGAGTCGGAGGTCCTTCGTCCTCTTAGCTATTTCTTTGACACTCTTGAAGGTGTTCCAAGCTGCTCTCTTCCTCCTGAGCAACTCAGTTGTCTAGTCATTCATCATGTTGAATTCTCAACCTAGGTACATATAACTGTTGCATTTGGAGATGTTCATTCCGTTGAGCGTGAATGGAACATCAGCAACAAGACCATTTCTCATAAGCATTGTCTTCATGAGATTCAGCTGTAGCCCGACCTTTCCACACTCACGGTCGAAGTCAACCAGTATTTGTGCTGCCTGGATGATGTTTGGTGTTATTAGAACAATGTCATCAGCAAAGTCTATCTTCACTTCCTTCCCATTCCAGTCGTTGCATTATATTCTCGAGAGTGACACTGAAGAGTTTCAGTGAAATGGTATCACCCTGCTGAACCCCCTCTCTTGACATCGATGATCACTTTTTTATAGAATGGTGAGATCCTGGTAGTGAATCCGTAATACAGCTCATGGAAGATCCTGATGTATTGCGTTTGAATGCCCTGTTTGGTTAGGGCTTCAGTGACTGCTTCCATGTCAACAGAATCAAAGGCCTTCTTTAAATCAATTGAACGTTAGACAGAGCAGCATCTTGAGCTCCCAAGAAACCTCAATGAGCTTGGTTATCGTGTGGATATGGTTGATTGTGCTGAATCCTTTGTGGAACCCATCTTGCTCACATGGTTGTCCTTCATAGTGTTCTCCCAATCTTAGTCAGGATGACTCGAGGGAACAGTTTGTAGACGACAGACAACAGGCAGATCGGGTGATAGTTGCCAGTGTCGTGGATGTCTCCCTTCCTGTACAACAGAACAGAAATCAGCTTAAGAGAACTGGCAGAGATAGGATGTTGGGAGGAGTCCTTGAGACAATGATGGAGGGAAATGAACACTATGGTAGAGGGTGTGGTATTGAAATGTTGTATGCATTAAACCCTGTCCTTAACAATATTGCAAATCATGGTGCTTCCAAATAATTTAATTTAAAATAATAAAATGGATAGGACAAGGAATATATGTTAAACTAATATTTTATAATTTAATTACCATGAGTTACAAAATTATTCAGGTTGGGTTCAGGCTTACAATGTTTCAACATCAGTTCTTTCACCAGTGACCATTTCCCCCCACCAATGTCTCCAGTTCCTTCCACACCCACCACCAGCCTATGTTTATTATGCATACTTTTTACCCCCTCTTAGCACTTCATCCTACTTGATGTGACCACTTCCTTCTACCACTGTCTTAGCGTTCCCTTCCCTGAATTCCCACCTATCCCCCTATATCAGCTTTCCTACTTAAGACCAGTTATTCTGCCCTTAGTTTCTATTGCCTTTGGGTTTCTGATATTCCTTTACTATTTGTCTTCATATCCCACACGTGAGAGAAAACATTCTTTACCTGTTCCTCTCCCTCTGACTAACTTTACTTAGTATGATATTTTCCAGAACTATCCACATAGCAGCAAATTGCATGACTTTTCTTATGGCTGAGTAGTATTCCATTGTATATTGTACCACACTTTTGCTTATCCAATCATCTGTTCTTAACACTTGGGTTGGTTTCAGATTTGGGGTATTGTAAATAGTGCTGTAATGAACATAAAGGTGAAAATGTCTTTTCTGACATGTGTTTTTTATCTCTTGGAGACATTCCAAGGAGTGGGATTTCTGGGTTGTGTAGAAGCTTAATTTGTAGTCTGTGAGTAATGACCATATTATTCTCCCAAAAAGTGTGAATCAGTCAACATTCCCATCAGCAGTGAACGAGGTTCCTTTTTTTCCATACCAACACTGTCTATGTTCTTTTTTTATGCATGCCAGTCTCTGTGCATGAGATGATATCTCAATGTTGTTTTGATTTGTATTTCTCTGATTATTAGTTATGCAGAACAAAGATACCCTACAGAGAAACCATTTGCACACCACTCATCTGATAAAGTGTTAATATTTAATATATTTAAAGCATTTGTAGAGCTTTATAAGAAAAAATCCATTTAAAAAATTCATTTAAAAAATCCATTTAAAAAAGATTCAACTCCATTAAAAAATGGGAGAAAGAAAAATAAAAATTTCTTCAAAGAAGAAATTAAAATGGCCAAATGGCACATAAAAATTCTCTGCATCACTAATCATCAGTGAAATTAATTTTTAATAGCAAAAATGCAAGAAATAGATTAACTAAAATAAGTGTATTAAGAATAGAATAAAGATGGAGAAGATATGAATGAGGTAAGACCTTGTTGATTGACCTACTGCTATTATAGATTATATTTAAAAATAGTAATAAAGAAAGTGTATAAGCATTTTATTTAGGTGACAATAAATAATGATTCACACACTGTAGCACTGTCCTCCTGTTGTTCATCAATTTGCTCAAGTGGGCACCAGTAATGTCTCCATGGTGAGACTTGTTGTTACTGTTTTTGGCATATCGAATATGCCACAGAGAGCTTGCCAGGCATGCCGCGCAGGAGGGATACTCTTGATAGCTTGCCGAGCCCTCTGAGAGGGGCAGAGGAATTGAACCTAGGTTGGCTGCATGCAAGGCAAATGCCGTACCCACTGTGGTATCGCTCCAGCCCAGAAATAATGATTCAAGAAAACTAAAAACAAATATAGTTTCATTTGTAAATAGGAATAATATACAGGATGGCAGGACCATGGAGATATCTATGTAATCTTATATTTTAATCACATTCATGTATTAATTTGATAATATTAAAATATATACATAAAATAGCAAAACCAAACCAATGACCAGTCTTTTTTTTTTTTCTGTTTGGATCAAACCCGGCGAGGCACAGTGGTTACTCCTGGTTCATGAACTCAGGAATTACTCCTGGAAGTGCTCAGGGGACCATATGGAATACTGGGAATCGAACCTGGGTTGGCTGCGTGCAAGGCAAACGCCCTACCTGCTGTGCTATTGCTCCAGCCCCCCAATTGCCAGTCTTTTTTTTTATTTCTGGATTTTTTTAATGCGATGGTAAATAAAATTCCTTTTTAGAAATTTATTTATTTACTTATTTATTTATTAGTGAACCGCCATGAGGTACAGTTGTAGATTTGCAAATTTTTGTGCTTGGGTTTCGATTATATGATGATCAAGTACCCATCCCTCCATTAGTGTCCATTTTCCACCACCATGGATCTCAGTTTCCCTCCCACACCCATCTCCCCCATCCCACCCTGCCTCTGTGGCAGGGCATTCCCTTTTGTTCTCTCTCTCCTTTTGGGTGTTGTGGCCAATGACCAGTCTTAAAGTCATCTTTTATTTGCTCAGGATAAAACATAATAACATGTTATGTTAATGACTTAACATTATTTTTTCTTTTAAAAAATCAAAATAAAATTTAACCTTTATAGTCTAGCCATTAGTTAATTGGAAATAGATACATTGAAAACCTTGTCTAAACAGATAATATTTAGACAAGACTGATGTGATCAACTATATTCAAAATGCTGCTGATGCTAAGGACAAGTTATCTAGTTTTCTTTAAAAAAACAAATGGCAAATCAAAAGTATTGGGGAGGGATTTATTACAGCATAAAACTCATTTATAAGACATAAAATAAAAACACAATATGTAAAACACAATTAATTCCTGATTTAAATAGACCAATGATAAAAATGTAACATTATTGAGTCTGTACAGTCATGACCTTCAGCATAAGCAAAAAGCAGGAGCTTTTGTTTAGAATATGAAAGCAGAAGAGTAAGTGGAAATAGAGCAGCTATCTGCTTTACTTCTCAGTTTATAGAGGACAAAACAGTAGATATCTCTTTATACTTCCTTGACCAGATTGAGAATCATTGACCTCAGGAACCAGGGGTGGTGCGTAAGTGCAAGTTGAGCAATACCCAGTGTTGGCACCTGCTTTGAGCAGTTTTGTCACTGAGTGAGAGGTCAAGAGACAAGACAAATAGCGATCCATGTGTCAGAGAGGGGAAGGTGCCAGGCCCAGAGGGAGTCCCCACATAGTTTACCTGGAAGGCTTGTTAAGTGTATTTTTACAGGAAAAGGGGGAAAACACAATCTGTAATAAATACTGATGAATCAAAACAAGGATTACACTGTTAGACATCTGGGCTGTAAAATAACTTAATTCTTATCGCTACTTTGTAAAGGTTGTCTTTAAGAAATTTAAAAAAGTGTTTATCTTCAAAAATGTTGAATCATCTTCAATAGAGAAAACTTTGAATATAGATGTATTACATAGGGTTAAAATTACAATTAATTAAACTACATGAGATAATGGCATAGTTAATATGTTTTAAAAGTCTTTGCAGCTAAAGAAGAAAGTGTCTATAAGTAAAAAATTGATATATCTTGAATTCACTTTTAAAATAGTCTAGGTTTTAGCAGCAGATGGCACAATTGGCTGGAGGGTATGGAGCCCTGGGTTTGAGTCCTGGCACTGAACATAATGGAGCACAGCCAACAATAAAGTCCTCACCTCTGAACACTGCAGGGTGTGACCCCAGATAGGAAGGAAGGAAGGAAGGAAGGAAGGAAGGAAGGAAGGAAGGAAGGAAGGAAGGAAGGGAGGGAGGGAGGGAGGGAGGGAGGGAGAGAGAGTAGGAAAAGCAGAAGAACAAAGAAAAAAATGAATAAAATGTTTCAGGTCATTTAAATTTTGGAGTAATAGTAATAAATGAAAAATGATAAAATAATAAATATTGTTAACTGAATAATGAGTGCATTGGATTTAACTATGCAATACTATAATCTCTATATATTTAAAGTTCTCATTATTACTAAGCACGGTCTTCCCGTTGTTCACCGATTTGCTCGAGGGAGCCCAGTAACGTCTCCATCATGAGACTTGTTACTGTGTTTGGCATATTGAATACGTCACAGGTAGCTTGCCAGGCTCTGCCATGCGGGCGAAATACTCTCGGTAGCTTGTCGGGCTCTCCGAGAGGGGTGGAGAAATTGAACTCAGGTCGGTCATGTTGGCCGGTTGTAAGGCAGATGCCCTACTGCTGTGCTGTTGCTCCAGCCCAAAGTTCTCATATTAAAAATATTTCAATTTTTACAAAGTAAAATAACTTGGATGTACTGGAGAGCCTACTGAATAATGTGTGAATATTACAAAATATTAAAAAAGAAAAAATAAGATTGATATCACTCAAAGTCATTGTTTTATATACGAATCCAAATCTTCTTTATAAATATGTGTGTATATAATAAAGTGATATTTTTAATTAAATAAATATGATTTGTCCTGAGCGAGAGGAACTGAGAGGATACTGAACTGATTTACTATAACTTTGAAAATCCTCTGATGCATGCTACTGTGGACCTGTGCCTTGAAGACAGGATTATGAGTTAATATGCAATTTGCTTTTAAATGGATGACTATGAGAGTATCATGCTGAGTTAAATGAGTCAGAAGGAGAGAGACAGACATAGAATGACTGCAACAATTTGTGTGATATAAAAAAAACATAGCATAAGACTAATACTGAAGGACAGTAGAAATATTGGCCAGGAGGACTGGTCCATGGTTGTAATCCTTTCTCAAGTGCTGAGGGAGAAGGCAGTTGGGATAGAGAAGGGACCACTATGACAATGAGAGTTGGAAATGATCACTCTGGATAAGAACTGCATACTTAAAGTAGGTAAAGGACTAAACATAATAACCTCTCAGTACCTATATTTCAAACCACAATGCCCAAAAGGAGGGAGAGAGGGGGAGATATGGGGCTATAAAGAAGAAAAGTGCCTGTCACTGTGTTAGGTTGGAGTGGGGTAGGATGGTGGAAGCAATACTAAGGATATTTGTGGTGGGATATGTACGCTGGTAGAGAGATGGAACATTGTATGACTAAAACTGGATCATGAACAACTTTGTTACTGTGTATCTATCTCATGGTGATTCAATAAAAGGTAGGAAGGAAGGAAGGAAGGAAGGAAGGAAGGAAGGAAGGAAGGGAGGGAGGGAGGGAGGAAGGAGGTAAAGAAGGAAGGAGGGAAGGGAGGGAGGGAGAGAGGGAGGGAGGAAGGAGGTAAAGAAGGAAGGAGGGAAGGGAGGGAGGGAGGGAGGAAGGAGGTAAAGAAGGAAGGAGGGAAGGGAAGGAGGGAGGGAGGGAGGGAGGGAGGGAGGAGAGGGAGGGAGGAGAGGGAGGGGGAAGGAGGGAAAGTATCATGAGTTTGGAAATAAAACCAACACCATTGTTGACTATTTCTGGCTAAGAAAAAAACTAAAAGAGTAATGAAGGCATTTTCCCTTTTCTCACCATACAGTTAGAAATAATCCAGTTAGGCAGGAAGCAGGAATGTTCACTGTCAGTGGGCAGAGTAAAAAAACAGAAGTTTGAGTCCTATCCATGCCCAACATTGCTCCCTATGTTTTTGTGAATCTAAGGTTAGAATAGTATATTATGGAACAACTAGTTTCCACTGGCAATGTAAACTATTTCACATTCAAGGCAGAACATCAATTCTGGCTGTTTCCACATGGCTAGAAAAACCAGAATGGGTCCTTTGGACATGTGGAACAGATGTAGGTACTCTTGGAAATGTCATTTAAGAAGTAACTCAGGAGAAAAATCAATTTACTAATCTTTGTATAAGTGTGTTCAACTGCTGTGATTTGGGTACTATTAAAAAGTCATTATTTCTCCCCAAGCAATTAAGCAAAATATCTCAGTTAAATACATAGTTACATACTATAATTAAATGTAGATAATTTTTCTTATTTTACTTAATAAATTGTGAACCTTTCAATAAAGTATGATTATGTTTCTATACAAATGATCCATAAAATTAAAAATAATTTTGTTTTCTTCAGTTTATCTATATATCTAGAAATTTATTTTGTTTCCTAGTTTTTGCTGTTTCAGGATTGTATAGTAAGAAGTTAATCTTTGTGTTTGTCCTTATTTTCTTTGGAAGAATTTAAAAGTGTACACTTTCTGAGATACATTGTGCTTCAAATGAGTCAACTAAAATGCCAAAAATGGGAATTTTTGCATGGAAAAAGCTAAATATATGATAAAGCAAACATCACATACTAGTATAGAATTGAATTATTTCACAATGATTGTTGCTAGGCTATTTGTTCAGCTATTTATCAAGTATGCTTTTTTTCATACAGCTCTTTGTTACAGAAATATTTGAATATTTACTATGTTATATAGAGAGCAAAATAAATTTCAGTTGAAAGAACTAAATGAAACCAATGACACAAAAGGAAAGTCAAAAGGAAAGTGAAATGATAAAATACAAAACAAAGAAACTAAAAAAAAAATGAGCAAAGTTTTTTACTAAGGAATAATCAGAAATCAACTACATATCACTGGTAAATCCATATTGCTTATAACTTTATTGTTCTAAGAAACATGACTATCTATATAATTGAAGGCGGATGACCATGGCACTGACTTAGATTGAAATAGCAAAGGTAACAAAGGGGATGAGAGTGTAATATGTACTTGACACTAATAGAGGTTATGAGTGTCTATGAGGCAGAAGGGAAGTATGGAATTCTCTTTCTGGACTATTCTTCCTATATTTTCCCATAACAATACAGTAATCAAACAAGTGTTTTTCTCCTATGTACCCCTTCTCTATTAGAAATATAAAAGGTGGGGGGTGTGAGGGAATTCCAAAACTAATGTGACAGTGAAAGTTGTAGAAAAACAAAAGAAGAATAAGTAAGATTTACAATTAGAAAAAAAATCCATAGGCAATGATTCTAAAATTAATGAAATTCCACAAAGAAAATTATACATCTCCAAAGGCGCAGTACTGGAGAAGTAATAGAAGAATAATTTAGAAGAGCCATCGTAATAATGCTTAACATAGTTAAACAGTATCAACTAAACAGTGTAGGTAGAAGATAACAAAAAAACACTACTTGAGCTTTATATCTTGAAATTTTTTTTTTAACAAAGAGATTGATCACTTGATCACTTGATATCCCGTTACTCATTGATTTGCTCGAATGGGTTCTGATAACGTCTCCATTTCTCCCTGTCATGTGTTAGTGTTGCCCAATGACGTCTGCTCGATCTAGGAAAACGAAGAGCCTCAAACCAATCATTCAGGGTCTTGACAATGAAGTCTGACCCTGTAGGTGGGCAGCCACGTGATCTTTTGATGTCCCGCAGAATTCAGTCGGTAATGGCTCTAATCTAGCAGTCGCCTCCAAATCTCATTACGTGTCCAGCTCATCTGATTTTCAACGCTTTGGTAAATGAGACAGTGTCCCTAATTCTCAACCATTGAAGGAGATCAGAACTCCGGATTCTTTCTCTCATTTGGGTGAAGTGTGATACTGCAAGCATAGCATTCTCATCCAGTTTTCATAAGGCCCAGGTCTCTGAAACGTGTGTTAATGCAGGAAGAACAGTGGAGTCAAAGAGGTGTGCTTGGAGCCAAGAGTTCTTCATCCTCTTAGCTATTTCTTTGTCATTCCTGAAGGCGTTCCAAGCTGCTCTCTTCCTCCTGCGCAACTCAGGTGCCAGGTCATTCGTCATGTTGACTTCTTGACCTAGGTGCACATAACTGTTGCATTCAAAGATGTTCATTCCATTGAGAGCAAATGGAACATCAGCAATGAGACTGTTTCTCATAAACATTGTCTCCGTGAGATTCAGCTGCAGTCTGACCTTTCCAAACTCATGGTCAAAGTTGGCCAGCATTTGTGCTGCTTGGCTAATATTTGGTGTTATGAGAATGATGTCATCAGCGAAGTGGAGGTGGCATAGTTGCCAACCGTCTATCTTCACTCCCATTCCTTTCCATTCCAGTCATCATATGACATTCTTGAGGGTAGCACTGAAGAGTTCGATGAAATGGTATCACACTGCCAAACCCCTCTCTTGATATTGATGATCACTTCCTTATAGAATGGTGAGATCTTGGTAGTTAATCATAATACAGCTCACGGAGGATCCTGATGTATTGAATTTGAACGTCCTGTTTGGCTAGGGCTTTGATGACCGTTTCCATCTCAACAGAATCAAAGGCCTTCTTTAAGTCAATGTTGAGGAATATGATCATCTGGTTCAGCACCTCCATGATTGTGCAAGGAACGCCAATAGAGAGATAGCCACAAAAAGACACCTGTGTTCTAAAACTCTTGAGCTCAGTTGCCAACGTAGCTTGGCACAAGCCTCAGGCAACCATAAGCTAATGTCCAAGATCTCAAAGCAGTACAGAGAAGCGATAAAGGATGACCTCAAAGAGAGAAGATGAGCAGTGCTGGCAGATGAGGCAGAAGCCGGGAAAAGCATTCACAATGCCCTCCTGTCCTTCACCAACTACAAGAACAAGATTACTACCCTCTGACATCCTGATGGATCTATCACATCTTCCAGAAGGGCAATAGAGAAGAATATACATGACTTCATCTTGGATCTCTTCGATAGCCACGTCCACCTGCCCACACACCAAATTCCACAGAATGGATATGTCGTTCCCAATGTTCTCCCTTCCAAAATCTGAAATGCCATTTCATCGGTAAAAAAGCAAACAGCACCCGGCCCAGATGAGGTCAGACTTGAACATCTGAAGAACCTGCTGCCAGTTTTCATCAGTACATTGGCTCTGCTCTTTACACGCTACTTGTCTGAATGCAAGGTTCTGTACCACTGGAAAACCAGCAGGACCGTACTACTGCACAAGAAGGGAGACATCCATGACATTAGTAACTATCACCCAATCTGCCTATTGTCTGTCATCTACAAGCTGTTCACTTGAGTCATCCTGAATAGGATTGACAGAACACTAGATGTAGGACAACCATGCGAGCAAGCCAGGTTCCACAAAGAATTAAGCATGATTGACCATATCCACATGATAACCAAGCTCATTGAGGTTTCTCAGGAATTCAAGATGTTGCTCTGTCTAACTAAAGAGATTAATACTTAAAAATTTCCTATCAGACATAATGAGTATGAAGAGCACATTGAATTAAATTCTCATAATAACTAGACTCAATCTCATAGGATATAAAAGAATATCAGAAAATGAAGATAAAATTAAAATAATTACTCAGTTGGAAGAGGAGAGAAAAATAAAATAAGACTTTGGAAAAATGAAGAAAATATACAAAAATGAGCAGATTAAACTAAAATGAAGAATATTGAGATAATGACATTCATTCAAAATTATAGTCACCAAGAACATCCCAAATATAAAGAAAGAACTAACCACACATGTCTAGTAAAATGAGATCACTGTCACTGTCACTGTCCTCCCGTTGTTCATCGATTTGCTTGAGTGGGCCCAGTAACATCTCCATTGTGAGACTTGGTTGTTACTGTGTTTGGCATATCGAGTACGTCACAGGTATCTTGCCAGGCTTTGCGAGATACTCTCAGTAGCTTGCTGGGCTCTCCAAGAGGGGCGGAGGAATCAAACTCGGGTTGGCCATGTTGGCTGCATGCAAGGCAAACACCCTACCCGTTGTGCTATCGCTCCAGCCCTAGTAAGATGAGATAACATCCAAATTCACCAAGACTCACTAGTGTTAAATAATCAAAATTCAATAATTTTTTAAAAAAATGTTAAGGGTTACTATGGAAAAGAAAAAAAATAACAGAAAAAGGCATCTTTCAAATTTTTACCAAGACTACCAGCAGACACACTATTGGCAGAGAGTGAAATAATATATTCACATGGATAAAAAGCATTAAAACTTATAGTCAAGCATGTCTTATCCTACAAAGTTATCATTCACATATGTTGGAAAAATAAAACTTTTTTAGACTCTTCATTTTTATTAAAACTAATGATTTACTCCCACACCTGTTCTACAATAAATTTTCAAAGACCTTATTCTACAACATATAGCAGAATCAAAATCACAAAACTTTATCCAGGATGATAAACAGCAATATAGAAACAGACCAGGAAAATATCTTATGGGTTAGGAGTACATGCATTGCATGTATAAGGACTCATGTTTTATCCTGAACACTCTATGAACCAAGATCCCTGAGCACCAACAGATTTGATCCTGTAGGCCCTCAACACTGCTGGGATGGAGGATTGCCAGGTTTTACATTGATTGAGTCTTCTCGACATGTTGGTCAAGGAATGGCTCCCTAGGTCCTCTAGAACTGCTTGGAGTATCACAAATAAGTGAGATATGATAACAGAAACATAGACCACAGTAATATGACACAACAAAACATAAAGGAGAAGGCAAAAAAGGAAAAGACTCCATATAACCAAATGACTTTGAGTTGATACCAGTTCATAAAAATTATTTTAAATACACTAAGAAAAAAACAATTCTCGTGGTGACAAAAATTCTGGAGCAGAGACATTTAAGAAAAAAGTTCTTTTAAAAAGTGGAGCATAACAGAAAATAATTTACATAAAATATAAACAAACATAAAATAAATAATAACAATATATAAGACCTTAATATCAATATTAACAATAAATTTGAATAGTCTAAACTCACCAACTTAAAGACCAAGAGTGTCAAAATGGATTGAATAGCAAGATCTGTCCATACTATAAATGTAGGAGTCCCTCATAAGACACAGAAAAAACAGGCACCGTGTGTTCCAAATCAAAGAATAGTAAGGAACTTTTATTCTCATATCTGATGAAGTAGATTTTAAAGCAAAAAAAATAGACAAAGACTATTATTGTAGTTTAATCAAAGTGTCAATATATCAAGAAGATAAGATATAATTACCATCATTATATGTGCACCCAATAGAGGCATTCAAATCTATAAAATAATTATTGACATATACTAAGGATACATCAACTGCAACAATATAATTATAGGGCATCTTAAAAAATAGATGACACAAAGCAATAAAAGATATCAAATATCATCACTGTCACTGTTACTGTCATCCTGTTGTTCATCGATTTCCTCAAGCAGGCACCAGTAACGTCTCCTTCATCCTAGCCCTGAGATTTTAGAAAGTACCACATCTGAGGCTCTTTCAAGGTCAGGAGAATGAGACCCATCATTGTTACTGGTTTTTGGCATATTGAATACGCCACAGGGAGTTTGCCAGACTCTGCTGTGTGGGCAGGATACTTTTGGTAGCCTGACAAGTTCTCCAGAGTAAGAACTAGATAAAATATGTCTTCCTGGAGCTCGGTTTTATAGTCTCTGGGTTTTGGACATTGATGGGATTACACGGCACCGGGGCAGGTGGTGGTTGCAATGCCTACATACTGGAAGATGGGGGATCTGGGTGGAGGAGGTCCCAGTCCCAATCCGAGCAGGCTTGGAGATCTACGCCCAGGGAAGATCACACATCATGAACTGGAAAAAGAAATATCACTAACATGACCAATTTGCCTAAATCAAACTATGTGTTCAAAATAGTGCTTATCAAAATGCCAAAATTATTTTTAAATGAAAATTATAAAATTGTGTGCACTGCAAAGGACTTGAAGCCATTCTGAAAGAAAGGAAAAGAGGTGGTACAGTATGCTACTTGAGTTTAAATTATACTTAAACTAATAGTAATTCTAGCAGTATGGTATTAAAGTCTCTTGTCACTTGATACTTCTCATCCCATTGATCATCGATTTGCTCCAGCTGGTGCCAGTGATGACTCCATTCGTCCCTGCCCTGCTGCATGCTAGCGTAGCACAATGGCATATTGAGGGCTCTTTCAGGGTCAGGGGAATGAGACCCTTTATTGTTACTGCTTTTGGCATATTGAATATGCCACGGGTAGCTTTCCAGGCTCTGCTGTGATGGTGATGGGGCTGGAGAAATAGCACAGCAGGTAGGGCATTTGCCTTGCATGCAGCTGACCTGGGTTTGATTTCCACCATCTCATATGGTCCCCCAAGCACCACCAGGAGTAATTCCTGAGTGCATGTAGGCACAAAAACTAGTCTAAATAGAAAACAAAAATATAATATTATATATAAAGGGATATTTAATCAATGATGAAGAATTAAAAGACATTCAATGAAGAAAAGCAAGCTTTTTAACAAATGGGGTTGGGGAAAATGAATAGACAGTCACTTGCAGAACAATGAATCTATACCACTATTTAACATAATACAAAACCTAAACTTAAAATGAATTTAAAACTTTGATATTTACCACAGACCATAGATTACTTAGAATAAAATTTAGATGATATATTCTAGAACAAGAACATCAGAGATTTATTTTAGTAATCAATGACAGTCTCTGATATGGAAAACAAAAGCAATAATTTAAAAAATGATACTATGACAAATTTAAATATAGAAAAGAAACTACAAGAGAAGCAAAGATTCAGCATTGCAACTGGGAAAAATTATTTGTATGTCATGCATCTGAAAAAGGATGGTTGTCCAAAATTTGTAAAAAAACTCCCAAACCACAACAAAAAAAAAATCCAATCACAAATGCATTAAAGAGTTAAAAAGATATTTCATCAAAGAAGACAGATTTTACAGTCACATGAAAAGTTATCCACCATTTCTATCAGAGAAATGTACAGCAAAACCATGACACAATATCTCCTCATACCAATGATTACCTCTATCAAGAATAATGGAAATCACGAGTTTGAAGGAAACTATAGAGAATAAGCAATGATAGCACATGGTTGGTTGTAATGCAAATATGAGCAGCCTTTAAGCAAAATAATATATTCCAATAGAAAATGAAAACAGACACTCATATGACCCAGACATACCATTTCTATTCATATATCCAAATGTTAAGAAATCATAATTTGAAAAAAGTTGTATCTCTATGATTATAATAGATTTATTTATAACTAAAAGTGGAATCAACCAAAAAATAATTGCAGATGATTGAATAGACATTACATAAAGACATTAAATAATTCCATAGAATTATTTGGAATTCTATTCTTGGAATTCTGTGGAATTTTACTCTTCCATTTTAAGAAATAAAATTATTCTGTTGGGTGACAAATTGATGGATCTTGCGGTAATTATGCTAATTGAAATAAGTATGAAAGTGGAAGACAAGTATAAATGATTTAACTTACTATGGAATATGATTTCACTCACTGTGGAATATGAATAAAGGAAAGAAACTAGAAAGTACACACAAACAAAAAACTCTTAAACTAGGTGAAAACCACTGTAGTTATTGGTTGTCTAAGAAAGAAGAGAAGAAATCAACAAAAGTATCTTTTAAGTGGTGAAATGACAGTGGACTATTGGTGGAGCCTGGTGAATTTTTTATGTAAATATGTGAGACTAAATCTCTCAAATTTTATAATATTGCAACAAGAAATAAACATTTTAAAATAAATGAAAAGGTTCTTTTAAATGCATGTCTTCAAATACAATGCAGCTCATAATCTATAACTTATCTAGTACCAAAAGAAAAAAGTAGAAGGTAATAGTAGTTATTTGATTCATAAGATAAATAAATCAATGGGATAAAGTCAAACTAGAAGCACAAAATCTTATGTGTTAACCATGATAGAAACACCCTTATTCCTTTTGGAGAACAGCTTGTAAATGTAATGCACTGCAATACCTTTCATCAGTTTCATGCATTATCCTTCAGCAGAAGTTAATGGCACTGTATCAAAACCAGGTCAATACAAACTCTGAAGGAAAAGATGAGTAGTGAAATGCAGTCAAGAACCAATGTACATATTCCATCAAAGTTCAGTTATCTGGAAAAGAAATAGCATATTTTCCAACCAATCCTTCTTTATCTCAACAAAATCAAAATATAAAGTTTTGATATATGCTGAGCAGCCACAAGTTAACATTTCCCGAAGTATAGCAAAGTGTAATCTTGTTTAAAGTGTTGAACCATGTGGCATAAGTGTAGCCTTATTAAAAGGATTATGAATCCTGAGAATCAAAACATAAACCTTAGTATAAGCTCATTTTACTTCTTTTAAGTGAGTAGTGGAAAAAAATAGTTTGGATGAAACAACTGACTATTCAATGGGTTCCATACCCTTTGTATCATGACTATATTTGAATAATTAGGTAATAACATCACTTAATGCATAATCTTCCTGATAGGCTATAAATTCTGAGGTAAAAAAATCAGAATTATCTCACTTGTCACAGAACTGAAATATTATAGGCATTTATAATCCACTACCAAAACCTCCATTCAACTTGTACTAAATAGTGATCTTTAAATTTAGGCATTTTAAACAGAGTGTCTAATAAATTAATGTTGTATAATTTAGAGTAATTAAAGGAATTTCTGGGTTCTTTTTTATGAGAAATACACTAGACGTTGAACTCTCACATTATTAAATTCTACCCATTGAGCTGATAAATTTTAATATGCAAGCAAGATCTAAAGGATAAAATTCAGAGATTCTCTGCACTGTCAATGTCAGAAAATCCTTTCCAGTTACTTCATTTAGCTTTAAAGTATAATTATGTTCTAGGGCTGGAGCAATAGCACAGCTGGTAGGGCATTTGCCTTGCATGCAGCCGACTTAGGTTCAATTCCCAGCATCCCATATGTCCCCCGAGCACCGCCAGGAGTAATTCCTGAGTGCATGAACCAGGAGTAACTCCTGTGCATCGCTGGGTGCGACCCCAAAAAAGCAAAAAAAAAATTATAATCATGTTCTACCTGAAAAATTTAAAGCTAAGATCTCCAAATAATCAAGTAGGAAAGAAAGGTAAATTTTACTGGTCATTTCCCAGAGGTGTAGCTTTTGTTAAACAAACAAATCTAATTGTTGGAACTCCATGTAACTGTAAAGCTAAAAGTATAGAGTTTCTTCTTAAGAAACACTCTGTTTACTGGGAGCTAAGAGTTGGGAAAGTAGGTGTATGTGTGTATGTGGGGGGAGGGGGAAATAAAATTAGCAAAAAAAAAAAAAGCATGTTAACCTGTCTTCTCTCTTCATTAATATATACTTCTCTAGCATATAGGCCGCTTTTTTTCTTTATTAATGAATCACCATGGGGTACAGTTACATACTTACAAACTTTCACACTTGTGTTTCAGTCATAAAATGCTCAAGTATCCATTCCTCCCCCAGTGCCCATTCTCCACCACCGATGATCCCAGTATCCCTCACACTCCCCACGGGATACCCACACCTCATCCTGCCTGTGTGGCAGGGCATTCCCTTTAGTTCTCTCTCTCCTTTTGGGTGTTGTGGTTTGCAATAGAGGTATTGAGTGGCCATCATGTTCAATCTATAATCAACTTTCAGCATGCATCTCTCATCCCAAGTGGGTCCTCCAACCACGCTTTACTTGGTGGTCCCTTCTCTGAGCTGTCTTTTCCCCCAGCATGTGAGGTCAGCTTCCAAGCAGTGGAGCAAACCTCCTGGTACTTATCTCTACTATTCTTGGGTGTTAGTCTCTCATTCCATTACTTTATATTTAACAGATGAGTGCAATCTTGTTATGTCTGTCTCTCTCTTTCTGACTGTTTTCACTTAGTATGATATTTTCCATGTTGATCCACTTATATGCAAAGTTCATGACTTCATCTTTTCTAACAGCTGCATAGTGTTCCATTGTGTAGATGTACCAAAGTTTCTTTAACCAGTCATCTGTTCTCAGGGTCTTGGGTTTTTTCCAGATTCTGGCTATTGTAAACAGTGCTACAATGAACATATGAGTGCAGATATCATTTCAACTATACTTTTTTGCCTCTCTGGGATATATTCCCAGAAGTCATATTGCTGGGTCAAATGGGAGCTCAATTTCTAATTTTTTGAGAAGTGTCCTACTGTTTTCCATAAGGGCTGAAGCAGTTGGCATTCCCACCAGCAGTGTATGAGGGTCCCTTTCTCTCCACATACATGCCAACACCAGTGGCTTTTGTTCTTTTGGATGTGTTTCAGTCTCTGTGGTGTGAGGTAGTATCTCATCGTTCTTTTGATCTGCACCTCCCTGATGATTAGTGATAAAGAGAAATTTTTCATCTGCTTTTTGGCCATTCGTATTTCTTTCTTGAGAAAGTTTCTGTTCATTTCAATGCTCCATTTTCTGATGGGGTTGGATGTTTTCTTCTTGTAGAGTTCAACCAGTGCCTTATATATCCTTGATATCAACCCCCTATCAGATGGGTATTGGGTGAATATCCTTTTCCACTCTGTAGATTGTCTTTGTATTTTGGTCACTGCATATTTTACAGTGCAGAAGCTTCTTAGCTTAAGATAGTCCCATTTGTTTATCTCTGTTTCCACTTGGTTGGTCAGTGGCGTGTCATCTTTAAAGATACCTTTAGCTTCAATATCATGGGGGGTTTTGCCGACCCTGTCTTCAGTGTACCTTATGGATTCTGGTCTGATGTTGAGGTCTTTTATTTATTTTGATCTGACTTTTGTGCATGGTGTTAGGTCGAAGTGTAATCCCATTTTTTTTTTTGCTTGTAGTTGTCCACTTATGCCAGCAACATTTTGCTCCACTTTCCTTTCCTTGAGGCTTTCCTTGCTCCACTTCACATTTCTTACTCCCTTATCAAAGATTAGATGTTCATACATTTGGGGTTGTGTGTGGGATATTCCACCCTGTTCCAGTGGTCTGCAGCATGGCCTTTGTTCCAGTACCATGCTGTTTTAATTATTACTGCTTTGTAGTAGAGTTTGAGGTTGGGGTGGGTGATGGCATGTAGGCCGCTTTAGAATGTGACTTACAGTATAAACACTTGGATCCTACCATATTTTTAGAAAATAGTCACATGTTTGCAAAATTATCCAATAATATGGTTTTCCCAAATAAATTAGAAAAAAATTTCTTTGAAATTCTAATATTTCCCTTTCGTGAATTATGAAGAAACCAGAAGACAAGTAAAATGAATTCCATGATTGACTACTGAGAGAACCAAATAAATAGTACAAGGTTTAAGGCACTTGCTTTGCATGCAGCGACCCAGGCTCAATCTCTTGAATCACACAAGTTCCCTAAGCACTGACTGAAGAGATCAGCTAAAAACAAAGCCAAGAATAGACCATAAGGAATACTGATTGTTGCCCAAACCTTTCCCTGTAAATAGAATGTTTAAAACACAATTTCTATGTCTTGGCTCTGTTAGAAAATGTGAGAATCAGGTCCTCGATTTGTTACTCATTGGTACAGTGCATGCCTTATATGAGTAAGGATCTGAATTTGATCCCTGGCACTACCTCACACTCTATGTACCTCCAGGTGCAATCCCCATCACAGGGTTTCATCCATTCCCACATCAGATATCACAACACAAATGCAGTTTCTTGATGGTATCACCACAACATATAAGTGACCATGTTTTTATTATTTTTAATTTTTTAAAAAAAATTAGTGACCATAAAATTACAAATATTCATAAATGGGCTTCAAGCATACAGTATTTCAATACCAGTCACTTCGTCAGTACCCATTTCCCACCACCAATAATCCCCTCCCACCCTCTCTGCCATTTGTCTCCTACCCACCAATCTACCTCACCAAGAGGTGCTTTTTTTCAATATAAGTTTTGAGCTGTGATGTACAGTAGTGTTACTGATAGAGTTTCATGCATAACACTTTACTACCCTTTAGCAATCCCCCACCCCCATAAATAATCTTATTAACACAGTAGTGATGGAGACATAAAATGGATCTTATTTTTAATAATATTAAGTAATATTTATAGTAAAAATACACATATAAATTTATTTTTAATGCTAATAACTTGGAACTAATAGTATTGTGTACCCTTGATTTTAATATTACAGAAAAAGAAAACTGGGTATATTACAAAAACAATTATTTGTAATTATAAAAAGTTAAAATCCTGGACTAAATATAACAAAGGATGCTGTGGCATATCACTGTGATTTTCCAGAAGCCTAAACAGATATGCTCATTCCTGAGACATTGATGATTGTTGCACTACCTCTCCGTAAGATTCCAAACCCAGAGGGAAGATGTAGCCATGGAATAAAAGAGAGGATCAAAGGTAGAATCAATAGTCTGAGGCCCTACGAACGACAGCCAGGGTCTCTGGCCGTTTGCCAGAATAACAAAGGTAAAGGTAAAGGTAAAGGCCCTCCCGTTGTTCATCGATTTGCTCGAGCAGGCCCAGTAATGTCTCCATTGGAGACTTTGTTGTTACTGTGTCTGGCAATTCGAATACGTCACGGGGAGCTTGCCAGGCTCTGCCGTGCGGGCGATATACTCTCGGTAGCTTGCCGGGCTCTCCGAGAGGGGCGGAGGAATAACAAAAAGAGAATTAAATAAATAAATATATGATTTGATCCATAGAGTCAATAAACGTCTAAATGCTTACAATATTCCAAAGCTCTAGGCAAGACTATGACAACAATTTCAAATAACTGAAATAGTACATTCAAATATGTAGACTACAACAGTCACTGCCAAATTAATATTACTGAAGCAGAGTAAGGAAATAAATGTACAAGAACTGCAAAGTGGCAGGCCAGAGATGGTATAGCACATAGGACATTTGCCTTGCATGAGGCTGACCCAGGATCAATCCCAGCAATCTTTATAGTCCCTGGAGCGTGCCAGGAGTGATCTCTGAATGCAGAGTCAGAAGTATACCCTGAGCAGGCTGGGTATGCCTCTCAGAACAAAATCAAGCGAAGAAGAAATGCATAGTAAATGAGCAGGACCAGTATCTACCAGTTCAGAAGTCATGGCTAAAATTCGTCAATTAGTTGGGGGATAGAAAAGGACTTATGGTTTCTTTGTTCCTGTCCTTGTTGTTATGTTTCTTTGTTCTTTCTGTCTTAATATACTTTTCACCAATTATTAAACTAGTACATGGCCAAATTTTGCGATTTAAAGCATCAGTCTTATGTCTATTACATCAATAATTCTTTTCTCTCGTAGCACACATGGAGCTATTTTGAGCTCTGGTGCACACACACATCCATGGTGCGCACACACACACACACACACACATCAGGATGTTCTGAATTAGATTTATTTACTATTTGGAGCAAGATTTGTAATGACAGGGTGGTATGGTGCCACTAACAGGTCAATCTGTACCTGTGAGGCGAGTGCATCAGCAGCCTGATGGTGCCTTCAGACTTTCAGATACCCCAAAATTGCTGCTGTGCCTTTGGCCAGACCCCAAAAACTTGGGGCAGAGTTTACCAAGAAAGTAAATGGCCAAAAGTTAGGTATGTGGGAAACACACCACAAACCACCTACGGCACAGCTATATAATTGGAAGCATGGCCTCTCTGGTTCCTGATTGAACTAACTGCTAAATGGCCATGATCCCAGAGACTCAGAAACAAATCTCGAAACCCAGCAGTTTTTGGCAGAAATGCGTCTGGTCCCTGCAGTAGGTTACCGGTGCTAGGTCAACCCAGGTGGGAATAGGTTTCGTGCTGTGGCCTGTTCCCACCAATGGCCCAGTGGCCGCCATCCTTTAGAGGCCACTGAACATTCAGGTTTGGGCCCCCAGTGACGAGACACTCAGGACCTCACGGGATGGTGGTGGAGCCAGTCCTGTCCTCCTCACCCCAACGAGACCCAAAGTCATCGCCCACGAACGGCCTCTCTGGCTCCTGATCAAGCTGCTTAACGGCCAAGATCCCAGAGACTCAGAAACAAATCTCAAAACCCAGCAGCTTTTGGCAGAAATGCATCCAGACCCCACAGTATGTTACTGTCTCCAGGCCACCCAGGGAGGAAAGGTTGTTGTCACTCCACCTGCTCCCCCTTGTTGGCTCAGTGGCCTTCATCCTCCAGAGGCCATTGGACAGTCAGGCTTGGGCCCGCAGTGACAAAACTTGTTGGGCCTCACGGGATGGTGGGGGAGCCGGGCTTGTCCTTCCCACCCCAACGAGACACCGAGTCATCGCCCACGAACGGCCTCTCTGGCTCCTGATCAAGCTGCTTAACGGTCTTGATCCCAGAGACTCAGAAACAAATCTTGAAACCCAGCGGCTTTTGGCAGAAATGCCTCCGGACCCTGCAGTAGGTTACCTTCGCCGGGCCACCCCAGGGGGAAAAGGGTGCTGTCCCTCCGCCTGTTTCCCCCTGGCGGCTCAGTGGTTGTCATCCTCCAGAGGCCTTTGGACAGTCAGACTTGGGCCCGCAGTGATGATACTTGTTGGGCCTCACGAGATGGGGGTGAAGCCAGGCTTGTTCTCCCCACCCAAATGAGACCTCAAGTCATCACCCACGAATGGCCTCTCAGGCTCCTGATCAAGGTGCTCAACAGCCATGGTCCCAGAGACTCAGGAATAAATCTCGAAACCCAGGGTCTTTTGGCAGAAATCCCTCCAGATTTAAGTGTTAAAATTTTGGAATTTCAAAATCACATGGTCCTACTGCAGCCACGTGACATCATATGTTATTCATAACCAGCAATAGAACACAAATTGTTTACTGTTGCCTTTTCAGCAGATCTGAGTTTTGGGGTAAAATCTCAAATAATAATGGTGGGTCTGGTGTTGAAATGTTGAATGTAATCAAAGTAGAGAAAGAGTAATGTGGAAATCATCTGCCCCACAGGTAGGGGGAGGGTGTGGGATGGGGGTATACTGGGGTTTTTGGTGGTGGAGAATGGGCACTCGTGAAAGTACGGGTGTTTCATTGTATGACCAAGACTTAGACCCGAAAGCTTTGTAGCTGCTCTCACGGTGATTCAATAAATAAAATTATAAAAAATGAAAAAAAAGGGGCTGGAGAGATAGCACAGCGGGTAGGGCATTTGCCTTGCACGCAGCCGACCCGGATTCAATTCCCAGCATCCCATATGGTCCCCTGAGCACCGCCAGGAGTAACTCCTGAGTGAAGAGCCAGGAGTAACCCCTGTGCATAGCCAGGTGTGACCCAAAAAGAAAAAAAATTAATTGTAAAAAAAAAAGTAAGGTAGAGTTCATGCCCAATTCAATCAGCTAATCAGTGGCTGAATAAATAGCAGTACTCCTACATAAAAAAAAATACTATCTGGGGGGGGAGGGTATGGTGCCACCAGCCGTTCAACCTGTACCTGCAGGGCAAGTATATCAGCAGCCTGATGGTGCCCTCAGTCTTCCAATAACCCAAAATTGCTACTGCACCTTTGACTCCAACAATTTGGGACCAAGTTTACCAAGAAATTAAATGGCCAAAAGTTAGGTATGTGGGAGCTATACCCACAAACCACCTCCCGCTCAGCTATACAAGCTCAATTATTGGTCTTATTTCAGTGACCCATAGATAAATCTCAAAAGAGATCAAAAGCTGCTGTTAAACTTGGACCATTGCATGGCTGAACAGACTGGGGTAAATCAGAGGGGGAGGGGTTGGCCTGTGCCTGCCTAAACAGAGCTCCCGGTAGCCTCTTGCTTCCACAATCCCAAATCGCTGCCATACCCCTGGCCTGACTCCACTATCTAAGGATGGATCTCTTTTCATTTCATTTCATTTCATCATCCTGTTATTCGTCGATTGCCTCGAGCAGGCCCCAGTAACGTCTCTTTCATCCTAACCCTGAGATTATATTCAAGGCTCTTTAGGAGAATGAGACCCATCATTGTTACTGGTATTTGGCATATTTGGTACGCCACGGGGAGTTTGCCAGACTCTGCCCTGTGGGCAGGCTACATTCGATAGCCTGCAAGTTTGTCCAAAGTAGGAATGAGATAATAAGATGTCATAAAAGATGTCCTGATAAGATGTCGCTCGGCTGCGAATGCGGCCGCGCGGTTCCGGGAGCGGGATTTTATAGTCTCTGAGTCTTGGCCATTGATGGGATTACACGGTGCCAGGGGGCCAGGTGGTGGGTGTGACCCCCGCCTACTGTAATTTGGAGGATCTGGGTGGAGGATGCTCGACTCCAAGCCGAGTAAGCTGGGAGATCTTGGCCCCGGAACCTGCGTGAATTTGTCCCTCTGCCAGTACCTTCAGGTGTGCGGAGAGTGGTCTCAGCATGGTGGTGGCTGGTCCTGGAGGTCTTCGGCTGCCGGAGCCCTGGTCGGGGCGGGGAGGAAAGCTCAACCCGCTCCCCTCCAATGGGCCCCGGCGAGGAACAGCCAGGCGCGGGGGCGCCGTGTAACCCCATCAACGTCCAAGACTCAGAGACTATAAAATCCAGCTCCCGGACGAGAACAGTGCAGTCTGCCCCCGCGCCTGGCTGTTTCTCGCCGGGGCCCATTGGAGGGGAGAGGGTTGAGCGTTCCTCCCCGCCCCGACCAGGGCTCCGGCAGCCAAAGACCTCCAGGACCAGCCACCACCATGCTGAGACCACTCTCCGCACACATGAAGGTACTGGCAGAGGGACAAATCCACGCGGGTTCCGGGGCCGAGATCTCCCAGCCTACTCGGATTGGAGTCGAGCATCCTCCACCCAGATCCTCCAAATTCCGGTAGGCGGGGGTCACACCCACCACCTGGCCCCCTGGCGCCGTGTAATCCCATCAATGGCCAAGACTCGGAGACTATAAAGGATGGATCTCACCAAGTTATAATCTGTTGAAAATTCTGATATGTGGGTTTTGTGACTGAAATCTCCAGGCTTTCTCAGAGTTGGGGTGGGCTACCTTCCCCCACATAACTATACTTCCAGAAGCCTCAGCAGTCACATCCACATCCCAAAGAGGCCCCCCATTTTATCAGCCTTACCGTCCTGATAAAAATACTGAGACAAACTCCATGATCTCTTAGTACACATATTGCAAACCATAATGCACAAGGGGAAAAGGAGAGAGAGAGCAAGAAGTAAAGTGCCTCCCATAGAGGGAGGCTGGGGTTGGGGGTGGGGTGTTAATGAATGGTGGTAGGAAAATGTACACTGCTGAAGGGATGGGTGCTGGATTGTTGTACGACTGAAACCCAATTATGAGCAACTTTGTAATGGTCTATTACAGATATTCAGTTTAAAAATAAATTTTTTAAAGTAAAAAAAAGATTTGTAATGACAAAAATACTAAATGTAAAGGCAATTAAAATTTTACTTGCTTGACAAAATTAATTTGGAGATTAGTACTGTGCAAAATCTACAAAGAGCTTACTTTAGAATATATACTATTTTAATACTCCAAGGACTATATTTGCTCTGACAGTGTCAGCAACTCTCTCTTGACCCAGCTTTAATAGAAAAAATTCTGTGGTGTCTTTTCTTCTTATCTGCATTAAGTATCACATTCATTCTCTGGCATGGTCCCCACTGAAGAGTCTTAAAGGCATGGTATCCTCCTTCTGTCAGTTGTTTGCTGCTCATCACTCACTAAAATAATAAGACTCAAATAAGACCTTAATGTGCTTTAGCCTCATTCGTCTCATAGGTAACATTTCCTCAGAAGCATCTGAAGAAATATCAGGTACTCTATATTATTTTATAAATAGTAAACTAGTTATTTAAAAATATTATCATTTTATCATAGATTTTCAAAAGATGTTTTTATTTGGGGGGCTACATACCCAACTATGCCTAGGACTTACTTCTGGCTCTATGCTAGTATCACTTCTGGTATGATTGAGGACCTATATAGAGTACCAGGAATCCGACTCAGGTCAGCCCCATGCAAGACTAGTGCACTGCCTGCTGTACTAACTATCTATACCCATATTCTAACACCCTATACATAGGTAAAGGTAAGGTAAAGGCTCACCCATTGTTCATTGATTTGCTCGAGCGGGCCCAGTAACGTCTCCATTGGAGACTTTTGTTGTTACTGTGTTTGGCATATCGAATACGTCACGGGGAGCTTGACAGGCTCTGCCATGCGGGCAAGATACTCTCGGTAGCTTGCCGGGCTCTCCAAGAGGGGCGGAGGAATCGAACTCGGGTTGGCCATGTTGGCTGCGTGCAAGACAAACCCCCTACCACTGTGCTATCGCTCCAGCCCACCCTATACATAAAAGGTATAAAAATATTAAATGAATCAGTGAACAAATGATAAACTGATCTGTGTTTACATTCACTAAATTGTGGAGCTAAACAATAGTTATCTCACATTGTATCTTTTATGTATTCAACATAATGCTTTCCATATTACTGCTCTTTTAAACCTAATTACTATTCTATACTTTAAGTGTCCAGTTATATATGCACATATATAAATGTAGGTATATATACAAAAATTATATATTATACATATTTACTTATTTATGTTTATATACTAAAATATGTATATGCATTACTATATGATATGTTTATTTTAATCAAAAATGCTTTTACCCTGAGGTGTTCTCTCCTCAATAAAAATCATTTTGACTCAGAATATATCTCATCTGAGACCACTTCATTTAGTCAATGGCAAATGACCTAAAATGTCCTAATTTAAGTCACAGCACAAGAGGCCATACTGAAATAATTCATTAGGTTATTTAAAATTCTGATTTCTTTGGATTTTTCTGATAATTATAAGAATAAAATTAAAAGCAAGGAAGAAAGATTTTTTCCTGCTCTCAAGTAGACATGACATTTAGACCTTCATAGTTCATAATTCCCACAAAGCCAAATGGCTATTACCAGTCACCCAGAGCTGTCATAGGTTATGAGGCAATTAAGACCTTTTTAAGAGTTCATAATGACTATTTTTGCTTAAAACACTATTGCAAGCCACAAATGACATTCAGCTACATTTAAGTCATTTTAATGGTTTGATTGGATCACATTTATCACTAGGACAAAAAAATCAAAGGACACATTTTTCATCATCTTTCTGTAAAAATTATAGCTGTACATGCATTACTTAACAGACTGTTCTCAATTCTAAGATACAAGGGCATAAAGGTAGTCTTGAAATGTTAGCTTCACCTCTATTACCTTGAATTTATGCAGTAACACTAGCTTGTCGCTTCAGTATTTTATGGGAACTCTTTCTGTTGCCATAGGGTTTTCATGCCTACATATTTTTATGCATGAGAAGATATATACAGCTATGACCAGAAGGAAGCATTTTAAAAAGTAATCTTTAATCATAGCAAAGTCTTTTAAATGATATGGAAGACAAGTGTAATGAGCAAATCTGTGTACTGGCTGGAGTGACAGGTGCAGATAAAGTCAAGTTGCGGTTATCAAGAAAGGACAGAATGAAGCTCAGTGCTTAAGAAAAATGAACAGAAATGTGCTGCCTGAAGGCCCCGAAGCGAACACTGAGGTCTGGATGACAGCTTCCATTTTCACTTACTGCTTGCAAAAGATTGATGACAAGTGGTAGACGAAGGAAAAAGACAGCCCAATCCTATATATACACAGCATATTTCAGCAGTTTCCTTGGGAATATTAAAGTTTAAGGTTTTATACCCTAAGCACAGATATAGCTGCAAAGTGTAATCAAGAATCTAACCCAAATCACGTTAACACATGGGAATTGAAAGCATGGGAAAGTAAAAATCAGTTTAAAAAATAGGTTGGAAATTTAGGCTTATACTATAAATAAATAAATGATCTGATACATGCACTTAATTTCAGGAATAAAAATTAGCATGTAATGATTTTTTATGAAATTAAGGTAACCACATGCTGTTGGATAATATGAATGATGTTGATATTATCTTTAGAATGTAACTGTACATTTAAATAATTCCTCTTTGATAGCATGAATATATAGGTCAATAACCCAGCAAGAATTAAGCTATCTGAAAATTTTCTTAAATATACTAGAGAAGATATAGTCAAATACTTGTAGAATGTTGATTTTCTATTTTATGTCATATTATCATATCTTTTATTTCTTCAGATACAGTGTCAATTTTCATGAACATCTTTCTCTGAAATGACAGAATACTAGAAGATCCCTTAGAGATAAATTTACCAAACTACTAGATTTGTTTTAAGAAATTAAGGTTTCAAGAAATCAAACAATTCAAGGCAACATGACAAAGGAGCAAGGATTGCCACACATAAAAAAATGCTTTTCTACTAATTTGTTGGTATCCTGAGTGACAATTCTATTATAATATAATTCATTAAATATAGAACATGTTAAGTATATAAAAATCATTATTTTATTTACGTTAAAAACTGATGGGCTTTATATACCATTAAAAACTGTGTCACACCCTAATTTCAAAGATGAGATAATTGTGAGGAAAATGGGTACCTCATATTAGCTAAAATCTATATTGTCTATAATAGAAGGAAATTATTATTGTGGCGTAATCAAATCCATAATGAGATAATTAATGCTTATCTAATTCCTAAAAAAAGTTAATTTGGTAAGTAACTGAAATCTAAAGGAACAACTGACTTTTGCTAAGTCACACAGAGGTTTGATGGAAGTGTTGAGACTTAAGCACACATTCGGAGCTACTGTGATGACAGTTCAATTTCTATCTGTAAGGCTATGTGAGAGGTAGTGAATCCCAGAGTCCTCTTTCTAAATCACTGAATTAAGAAGAGATTTCTGCTGTAAGACAATACCAAGAGTAAAATTTCTTTTACAATAATGGTGTTTATTCTGTATGCAAGCAATAACATTTCTACATAAATAACTCATGCTTTTCATTATTTACAAGACAAATTCAAAAATTCATTACAAATCTTTCCTCCATATTATATTAAATTCAGTAAAGAGGTTATACAATAAAAATTCAAAATTTTTATGAAGTATGTGATTCTTATTCATGTTTGCTATAATCAATGCTTAATCATTACTTTTTTATCTTTATTTCACAAATTTTTTATAAACAATTTTTGGGAACTTAGAAAATAGAAAAGTATAGTTTAAAATCATAATTTAAATTATAAAAATGTAAACTAAAGTAAAAAAGGTAGGAGATAATTTATCACAAAGCCTAGGAATTGCAAAGAGGAGCAGAAATCTACTAAAAATATGATTTCTGAAATTTGATTATCAAATAAGGGGCCTTGAGTTTTATTTCTGGCTGTGCAAATGTGGGAGCTTCTCTGGGAGGTGCCTGAGCTCTGATTTGAGGGGAGATCCCAGCAGGTATCTTCCATTTGTACAGGCTCTACTTATGTCAGCATTTGCGGTGCATGCAGGATCCTGTGGACCAAACTTTCTCAGGTCAGGGGTCAACTAAAGTGCACAGAGTGCCCTAGGACTGTGTCCCCACACCTATACTCACTGAAGGAACATGAAAAATTCACTGAGCATCATGTGAGAACCTCTCCCTCCCTCTATCCTTTCTCCTGCCCCCCGACACACACATACACACAGAAATTCCACTGGTACTATGGGAACTTCAGTAGAATGAGGTTCACATCATTTTTCAGAGAAAGAGGTGTCACACAAAACACCAGCCAGGGAATAGGGATTTGATTCATGCTGACCTTAAAGACTACTTCTTTCAACTACACTATTGACTTTGTTTGTTTCTATTTTTCGAGAAAAACAATCAAAACTCAATAATGTAAAGGTAAAGGTAAAGGCCCTCCCGTTGATCGTTGATTTGCTCGAGCGGGCCCAGTAACGTCTCCATTGGAGACTTTGTTGTTACTGTGTTTGGCATATCAAATACTCTCGGTAGCTTGCCGGGCTCTCCGAGAGGGGCGGAGGAATCGAACTCGGGTCGGCCATGTTGGCCGCTTGTAAGGCAAATGCCCTACCGCTGTGCTAGCTTGCCTTACAAGCGGCCAACATGGCCGACCCGAGTTCGATTCCTCCGCCCCTATCGGAGAGCCCGGCAAGCTACCGAGAGTATTTGATATGCCAAACACAGTAACAACAAAGTCTCCAATGGAGACATTACTGGGCCTGCTCGAGCAAATCGACGATCAACGGGAGGGCCTTTACCAATAATGTAGATGAAATTAAAATAAATAAATAATGTATTGAAGGAGCGTACATTATGATCAAGTGGGGTTTACTCCAAGCACACAGTACTAGAACAACGGAAGTATAACCGACAGCTACATGACTATACAATTGATGCTGAGTAAGCATAAGGAAAGATTCACTACCTATATATGGTTATAAAATGCTCAACAATCTTCACACTCCTGTAGTAGCATAAAGTCTGGTCCCCCACAAAGGGAAACCTGGCAACTGAACCCTAAAGCTGTTTGCCCCCGGAATCACCCTTCATGGAATCCTGGTAAAATTTAACCCCCAAATCTCATGAATACTAGAGTCCATGTGAAGAGTTACTTTATCTATATCTTATGTTAGAGGTACCAGAGAGCCCAGGCCTTGCATTTCCTCACCTCTCCATAACTCACTGTAATATACAAAGGCATTCTAACTATAAGTTTTCAACCACCCAACAACACACAAAAAACAACCCCAAACCACAAAGTTCGCAATGGTAAAGCCATGCAGAAACTCACCAGGCTTAGTGTGTGAAGCCCAGATGAACGAAACAGTAATAATGAGCTATATAATCCCTCTGACAAATAATTTAGAATGGAACTGTTAAGGATGCATAAGGAACTCAAAGAAACAATGAAATACACTGACAGTAATATACAAGGCAATATGAAAGCACCAATGAGAAAAATACTAACAGAAATGACAGATCTGAAAAACTTGGTAAGGTTAAATAAAAAGCTAACTGGAAGGCCTCAGCAGCAGAGTAACTGCCGAGGATTGAATCAGTGAGGACCCAGATGAGGTGCAGGAAATCGCCAGACAACAGCAGAAGATGGGGAAGAGCTTCAAAATAAACCAACAGAGCACAGATGCCTCCACACCCTACACCAGGCTGAATCCATCTGGCACATCCCAGAGAGGGGCTGGTGAGCCCACTACCTGCCCCAACAAAGCTCTGGCAGCTAAGAATCTCCAGAACTCAATCAATGCCATGCTGGTAGCCAATCTCCACAGGTTCAGGACAAGAGTCTCACACATGGGAATGAATCTGCTGAGAAACTCAGGTATGTTGATTTTGTAACCAAAATCTCCAGGCTCTCATGGAGTCAGGAATGAGTAACCTGCCCCCCATTTCCCTGTTCTTCCAGGAGCTTGTTGGTACCATGCCCAAAAACTGCCTCTGGAACCATATAAGCTCCTTAACGGCCAAGGTCCAGAGACTTACAAATAAATCTTGGAAGAGAACAACAAGCTGCAGAGATGCCTCCAGACCTCAGTCAATATTCAGTTAAAAATTTAGCTCCAGCTATATCACCCTATTTAAAAGTCTACAATTTCTACAGTGAACATCTCTTACTCTATGCCACTTTTATACCAAGAGTATTACACCACAATTGATGGAATGTAAAGTAGAAGGCAACTGACCTTGATCTATATATATATATATATATATATATATATATATATATATACACACACACAGACAAGGCCTAACCTGTAACAACATGTTAGTAATTTCTTATACAAGGACTTAATATCTTCAAGGTGAGACACAATAATCTTCACACAATTAACTCTAAGGAAATCTTTTTGATTCATTTTTAGCAGATTCTTCATAATAAGCAATATAAAATAAATTACTTAGGTTCTGCCTTTGGGGCAGGTTTCGGTGGTTTTGGGAAATTTCAAAATAAGAGTGGTGGTAAGGTGTAATTGTGGTGGAACTGGTGTTGGAATATTAAATGTAATAAATTATTGTGACTAACTTTATAACATAAAAATAAACCAAATGCAATCAAGAGAAAATCGGGATGAAACCAATAGGATTAACGTAAAAATCATTGGTGTCCCAGAGGAATAGGAAGAAAACTCTGATGAAGAAGCAATTGTCAAAGCCATTATTGTGGACATGTACTCATAGTTAAATGGTGCATGCACTCAGATTCAGGAGGAATAAATGATACCAGCTAAAAGAAATACAAATAAAAATACTCCAATATACTGTATCACTGTATCACTGTCTTCCTGTTGTTCATCGATTGCCTCAAGCAGGCCCCAGTAATGTCTCCTTCGTCCTAGCCCTGGGATTTTAAAAAGTGCCACATTTGAGGCTTTTTCAGGGTCAGAAAAATGAGACCCATCATTGTTACTGTTTTTTGGCATATTGAACGCTCCACGGGGAGTTTGCCAGACTCTGCTGTATGGGCAGGATACTTTTGGTAGCCTGCCAGGTTCTCCAGAGTAAAAACTAGATAATAAGATCCTTCTGGGAGCAGGGTTTTATAGTCTCTGGGTCTTGGCCATTGATGGGATTACACGGCACCGCCAGAGGCAGTTGGTGGGTGTAACACCTACATACTGGAGTGTGGGGGATCTGAGTGGAGGAGGCTCCAGTCCCAATCCAAGCAGGCTTGGAGATCTATGCCCCGGGTCCTATACACCTGGGTTCCTCGGCCGGTTCCTTCATGCGTGAGGTTTGCCCAAATGTGTGGAAAGTGGTCTTAAGTATGGCTATGGCTAGGTCTTCAGCTGCTCAGGGTGGGGAGGGAAACTCAACCCGCCCTCCTGCAAGGGGCCTCGGTGAGATAGCCATGTGCATAGAAATAGAATACTGAAAGCAAATAATACCAAACAAGAAAATTGCTTATAAAGAAGCATCCTTAAAATTTTCAGCAGACTTATCTAAGAAACTCTCTGGGCTCAAGACAGTGGTAGGATATAGTGAAAATCTCAATGAAATGAACACCTCACTAATATTTTACCCAACCAGACTCTTACTCAGATTTGAAGAAACAATACACAGCTTCACAGACACACAAGAACCACAAACTTCATAGACTCAAAGCCATGGTTATAGAAAAAAAGTAGACTATTTTAAAACAAGACAATCCTCTCAAACACTCCAAACTCCTGCAGAAAGATGGGACGATAACCCCTAACAATTATCTCTCATCTCTCTCACAGTCAATGAGCTAAACACAGCAATTAAAATGCACAGAGTGGCAGGATTGGTCAGAAAATTGTATCCAACACTTTACTGCCTGCAAGAAACACATATGAACAGTCTGAGCAAACACTGACTCACAGTCAGAGGCTGAAAAACAATTCTATAAGCAAACAGTTCCCTCAAAACAGTCAGGGTGGCCATACTAGTATCAGACCACAAAGACTTCAGCCTGCATTATAAGAGACAGTGAAAATTATTTCTTAATGATCAAGGGATCTGCACATCTGGAAGAACTCACACTCCTAAATTTATATAGACCAAATGAGGGATCAGCAAAATACATAAAACAACTGTTCATAGACTTGAAGAAAGATATTGACTTCATTTTTTCTAACAGCTACATAGTACTCCATTGTGTAGATGTACCAAAGTTTCTTTAACCAGTCATCTGTTCTTGGGCACTCAGGTTTTTTCCAGATTATGGCTATTGTAACACCCAAAAGAAGAGAGAGAAAAAAAAGGGAATGCCTTGCCACAGGGCGAGGGTGGGATGGGAGGGATGGGGGATGGGAGGGATACTAGGACCCATGGTGGTGGAAAATGGGCACTGGTGGAGGGATGGGTATTTGATCATTGCATAATTGAAATCCAAGCACAAAAATTTGTAAGTCTACAACTGTACCTCATGGTGTTTCACTAATAAAAATTTTTTTAAAAAAAAGAAAAGAAAGATATTGATAGCAACACAATAATAATTGGAGATTTGAACACTGCTTTATAACCCCCCAATAGATCAACCAGACTAAAGCTCAGCAAGGACACACTTTATTTGAAGGAGGAAATGGAAGAGAGAGTTAGTACATATATATCTGACTTTTCATCCCCGCAAAGCTGAATACACATTCTTATCAAGTGCACATGGGATATTCACCAAGACAGGTCACATGTTGGGCCACAAAACATACCTCCAGAAAATTAAGAGGATAGAAATTGTATCAGTGGCAGGATGGGATTTTCAGACCATGCACTGTAGCACTGTCATGCTGTTAATCATTGATGTACTCCAGCCGTGCCAGTAGCGTCTCCATTTGTCCCAGCCCTGAGGTTTTAGCATTGTAAACTTTATGCCCTCTCTCTGTGGATCCAGCACTCCACTGGATGTCCTTGGGTATAATGGTGATGTGCTTGGTGTCGATGGTGCAAAAGTAGGTATCTTCCAAGAGCTCCACCAGGTAGGCCTCACATGACTCCTGCAACACAGGTTAGTCTTAAAGTCCTGCAAGATCGATCTCACGCACCAGCTGCTGGAATGGTAGTTTGCAGATAAGCAGCCTAGTAGCGGTGGATTTTGTGCAGCGCCAGTGTCAGGCCAATAGCGGTGCGGCTTCTTCATACTACCTCTGGTTTGTGCGCTCTTGCGGCCACCTTGGTGGCCAGCTGCTTGTGGGGTGCCTTCCTGCCCGTTGACTTGCACACTGTCTGCTTAGTATGAGCCCTCTCGTTCTTCCCAGCTCAGCTGGAGACTCCTTCAGGGTTAGAGAAATGAGACCCATTTTTGCTACTGTTGTTGGCATATTTAGTACATCACGTGTAGCTTGCCAGGCTCTGCCATGTGGGTGGGATACCCTCAGTAGCTTGCCCGGCTCTGGGAGGAGGGGAATGGAGGCTTTTGGGCAATCTCTAATTGTCCCTGCTGGTGTTCCCAGTCTACGAATGTAAGCTCCTGGTGACCAGCATGCTGTAACAATTTGCGTGCTGAGAACATTCACCTACGTCTCCGGCTAGTGCCTGGAGCATTTGCAGCCTCAGGTTGATCTTCTTGAGATGGATGGAGTGTGCTTTGAGGTTGTTGAATGGCTGGCAGTGCAAGACCCCATCGCATAGGGTCTGTGACAGGTCGAACACCTGTGCCAAGTCTCAAGTAACTCCGTGGTTCGCGGACAATGTCCTGCAGTGGATAAGTCATTGTTCATGCTACTGTCACTGTTCCATGCTCGATGGTATTGTGATTCAGTCTGGCCAGGAGAGACAGTGATGTTGTGGCTGTCGCTGACGTTTTTCCTCGCCCTGCCAATGCCATTCTGTCTTAATCCCGCAAAGCACCAAGTGATGTCCAGCAGGAATCACGTGCAGAGTTCCAGCGGGATCACATGCAGAATTCTATGCCTGACATGCTGAGACACTCGTCATCCAGAGCGAGATGGTGAGCCGGGTTTTGGAGAGCGTGAGGGGTTCAACCAGCATCGGCACTATCTTGTCTCTTTCAGACCATAATGTACTAAAAATAGAAGTTAATCACACACAGAAACAGAGACCCTAATTAAACACCAGGAAATTAAAGAGCTCACTACTGAATAACCAGTGAATTCGAGAGAAAATCAAAAGATTCCTGAAAACAAATGTGAATGAAGACGAGTCACCAGAATTTATGGCACATGGCAAAAGCAGTGTTGGAGGAAAGTTTATACTCTGCAAATGTTCATTATTAAGATCCCACATCAGTAATTTAATCTTACAGTGATGCTGGAAAATCACTATGATGCTGGAAAATGACCAACAAAGGAGGACAAATTAGGTAGGAGAAAGGAAATAATAAAATTTAGAGCAGAAATTAATGAACTGGAAGTCACCCCACTGGAAAAAATCTAAAAGATCAATAAAACCAAGAGCTGTTTTTTTTTTCTTTTTTTTCTAAAATAAACAAGATGAATAAACTGCTAGCAAGACTCATGAAAGGGGAACATCCCAACAGAAACTACTGAAATTCAAGGTATCATCAGAGATTACTTTTAAGACTCTTTGTGCCATGAAACAAAAAAACCTTTAAGAAATAAATTCCTGAATTTCTACAACATACCAAGGCTGACCCAAGAAGATACGAAATATCTGAACAGACCTATCACTATCAAGAAAATTGAAATAGTGCTCAAAAGCTGCCCCCAAAACAAAAGCCTTGGTCCAGGTGGATTCATTAGTGAATTCTTCCAAATCTTTAAAGAGGACTTACTCCCAACACTTTTCAAGTGTTTCCAGGAAATTGAAGAAACAGTGACACTTCCAAAGTTTCTATGAGGCAAGTAACACCCTTATATCCAAAGTAGACAGAGACACAACAAAAAAGTGAATTACAGGCCGATATCTCTGATGAACACAGATACAAATATCCTTAACAAAATACTAGCAAATATAATCCAGTGACTCATCAAGAAGATCATGGACCACAGCCAGTTAGGATTCATCTTGGGATTTAACACTCCAAGTCAATCAAAATAATACAACATATCCGTAGTACTGTAGCACTGTCCTCCCATTGTTCATTGATTTGCACAAGTGGACACCAATAATGGCTCCATTGTGAGACTTGTTATCATTTTTGGCATATCGAATACGCCACAGGGAGCTTGCCAGGCTTTACTGTGCAGGTGGGATACTCTCAGTAGCTTGCTGGGCTCTCTGAGAGGGATGGAGGAATTGAACCCAGATTGGCCACGTGTAAGGCAAACACCCTACTGGCTGTGCTATTGCTCCAGCCCAAGAAACTTTAATTTTTTTAATTAAAAAAATAACTTTTCTTTGTTTCTTTGGTCACACCCAGTGATGCTCAAGGGATACTCCTGACTCTGCACTCAGAAATTACTCCTGGCAGTGTGCAGGGGACCATATGGGATGCTGGGAATTGAACCTGGGTCAGCCATGTGCAAGTCAAACACCCTACCAGCTGTACTATCATTCTAGCCCCAAGAAACTTTTTTTAGAATTTGAAGATAGACATTTTGGATAAAGAAATGAGTAGTGCCAGAGAGAGAACCCATTAGACTGGAATGCAGACATTGCATGCTGGGACCTCAGGTTCTTTTCCCAGCACCTCTGATTCCCTGATAATGTAATTGTGTATATTACATATACAATACAATATTGTATAACAATATTATATTGATATACCACATATCAATAAAAGAAAAGATTAAAAACCATGTGCTCATAGCAATAGATGTAAAGAAAGCATTTGACAAGATCCAGCACTTAATTATGATTAAAAATTCCCAATAAAATGGGAGATGAATGAACCTTTCTCAGTATAATCAAAGCCATCTTCCATAAGCCCACTGCAAGCATTATTCTCAATATGGAAAAACTAAAACCCTTCCCTAATATCAGAGACAAAACAAAGTTGCCCAGTATCACTATTTCTATTTAATATAGTACTAGAAATACCTGTCAAAGCTGCTGGGCAAGAAAAATATATCAAGCGCATCCAGATGGAAAAGAAGAGTCAATCTATCAACATTTTCAGATGACATGATACTATACTTAGAAAATCCTAAAGACTCCACCAAAAAAACCCTAAAAGCAATAGATTTGTATAGTAAAGTGGCAGGTTACAAAATCAATACCAAGAAATCCCTAACTTTCCTATCTACAAAATAATAAAAGAGAAGAAAGAGATATTTTTAAAAAACACCCAATCACAATTGTGCCTCAGAAAATCAAGTACCTCAGAGTCAGCTTACCTAGAGAGGTGAAAGACCTGTACAAAGAAAACTACAAAATACTACTTCAGGAAATAAAAGAAGACTTTAGGAAATTGAGACACATCTTCTGCTCATGAATCAGAATTAACATTATCAAAATGGTAATATTCCCCAAAGCAGTGTACAGATATAATGTGGTATCTATAAGTATACCATGACATTTTTAAAATAAATAGACAAAGCATACCTAAAATTAATATCAAACAATAAACTCCCACAAATAGCTAACACAGTCCTTGGGGTAAAAAGATGGGAGCCATCACCTTTCCCAACCTCAGATTGTACTATAAAGCAGTATTAATTAAAACAGCATGGTGTTAAAATAAAGACACATCCACAGACCAGTGGAATAGAGTTGAATATACTGACACAAACTCTCAACTATATGATCACCTAATCTTTGATAAGGGAGCAATAAATGTAAAGTGGAGCAAGGAAGCTCTTTAACAAGTGGTTCTTGGAAAATTTGACAGCTACATGCAAAAAAAAAAAGAGAGAGAAGAAAAGAACTCAGATCTGCCAGGCACAAAATACAGATGAAAATGGAGTAAAGACCTCAACATCAGAGCTGAGTCCATAAAAACATGTCCCTGTGCCTGTTTTTCTCCAGACACATGGGGGAAAACATAGGCAAAACACTCACAGGCTCTGAAGCTAAAGGCATAAAGCTAAAATGTTGCTGACCAAGCAGAGGAAACAAAGATAAACAAATGGGACTACATTAAGCTAAGAAGTTTCTATACCTTAAAAGAAATGGCATCACTGCTGGTGGGAATGCCGACTGGTTCAGCCCTTTTGGAAAACAGTATGGACGATTCTCAAAAAATTAGAAATTGAGCTCCCATTTGATCCAACAATACCACTCCTGAACATATATCCCAGAGAGGCAAAAATGTATAGTTGAAGTGACATCTGCAATTGTTTGTTCATTGCAGCACTCTTTACAATAGCCAGAATCTGGAAAAAAAACCTGAGTGCCCGAGAACAGGTGACTAGTTAAAGAAACTTTGGTACATCTGCACAATGGAGTACTATGTAGCTGTTAGAAAAGATGACGTCATGAAATTTACATACAAGCGGTACTACATGGAAAGTATCATGTTAAGTGAAATGAGTCAGAAAGAGAGGGATTCATTCATCTGGGGAACATAAAGTAACAAACTAGGAGACTAACATCCAAGAGTAGCCAGGATTAGTACCAGGTGGTTTTCTCCATGGCTTGGAGGCCAACCACACATGCTAGGGGGAAAGGAAGCTCAGATAGAGAAGGGAGCACCAAATAAAGGGTGTTGGGAGGATCCTCCCAGGATGGGAGAAGCATGCTGAAAGTGAACTATAGACCAAACACGATTGCCACTCAATGCCTCTTTTGCAAACCACAACACAGAGGAAAGAGAGAACAAAAGGGAATGCCCTGCCACAGAGGCAGGGTGGGATGGGGGGGGATGGGGGATGGGAGGGATACTGAGATCCATGGTGGTGGGAAATGGGCATTCATGGAGGGATGGGTATTTGATCATTGTATAATTGAACCCCAAGCACAAAAAATTTGTAAGTCTAGAACTGTACCTCATGGTGTCACACTAATAAAAATTTTTTATAAAAAATGGCGACCAAGATACAGAGAGAGCCCACAGAATGGAGTGGGAAAAATATTTACCCATTCCCATCAGATAAGGGTTAATATCCAAGATATGTAAGTAACTGGCAGAACTTTATAAGAAAACATCACCCAATCCTATCAAAAAATGTGGAGAAAAAATTAACTGAAACTACCTCAAATACAGAATATAAATGGTCAAAATGTACATGAAAAATGTTCTACATTGCTAATCATTGGGGGGACGCAAATCTAAAAAAACAATGAGATATTATTTTATACCACAGAGACTGGCACACATCAAAAGATCAACCAGTGCTGGCACAGATGCAGGGAGAAAGGGTCTCATTCATTGTTGGTAGAAATACAGACTGGTCCAGACTTATTGGAAAACAATATGGGAATTACTCAGAAAGCTAGAAATTAAGCTCCAATAGGACCTGGCAATACCATATCTGCATAACATTTTGCATAACTCCAGCATGCAAAAATACATAGCAGAAATACCATGAGTACTTCTATGTTCGTTGCAGCACTGTTCACAATAGACAGAATCTGGAAATAACCCAAGTGCCTAAAAACAGAAGACTAATTTTAAAAACCATGATACATCACAAAATAGAATACTATACAGTTGTTAGAAAAAATAAAGTCATGAAATTCATTTTTAAATGGATGGACATGGAGAGTATCATGCTGAGTCAGAAAGAAGAAGATATAGAATGACTGCACTCATTTGTGAGATATAATAAGATATAGTATGAGACTAACACCCAAGGACAGTAGAATAAAAGGCCAGGAGGATTGGTCCATGGTTGTAAGTCTGTCTCAAAGGCTGAGGGAGAGGACAGTTGAGATAGAGAAGGGACCATTATGACAATGATAGTTGGAAGGGATAGTGCTGGATGGAAGATATATGTGCTGAAAGTGGGTAAAGGACCAAACATGATGGCATCAAAGTGGAGAGAGAGAGAGAGAGAGAGAGAGGGAGAGGGAGAGAGAGAAAGAAAAGAAAAGTGCCTGCCATAGAGGCATACATGCCTACACATGCATACACACATATGTATAGGGGGGAATAGATAGAGATTCCATTGAAAAAATATTAGAGGGCTGGAGAAATAGTGGGTAGGGCATTTGCCTCGCATGGAGCTGACCTGAGTTTTATCTCTACAACATACATGGCACCCTCAACCCGCCAGGAGTGAATCCATTGAACATGACCAGGAATAATCCCTCAGCTCTGTTGGGTGTGGTCTAAAAGAAAATAAGCAAACAGAAAAAAATATTAGAAATAAAAAATATATAAAGTTAATGGTTATAACTTTGTTATAACCAGTAAGGTAAGTGGTTAATTGGTGAGTTAACTTATAACCAGAATGTTAAGATCAGTTAACATTCCAATGACATTTTAATGGAAACAGAACCTCTTCCCCCAATCTATGCTTATAGAGAATCATAGAAGCTCCAAAATTGCTTAGGTAATTCTGATGAGGAAAAAGTTGTATCTCCTGTTGGTGGGAATGTCGACTGGTTCAGCCCTTCTGGAAAACTGTATGGACGATTCTCAAAAAATTAGAAATTGAGCTCCCATTTGACCCAGCAATACCACTCCTGGGAATATATCCCAGAGAGGCAAAAATGTAGTCGAAGTGACATCTGCACTTGTTTGTTCATTGCAGCGCTCTTTACAATAGCCAGAAACTGGAAGAAACCTGAATGCCCAAGAACAGATGACTGGTTAAAGAAACTTTGGTACATCTACACAATGGAGTACTATGTAGCTGTTAGAAAAGATGAAGTCATGAAATTTACATACAAGTGGTACAACATGGAAAGTATCATGCTAAGCGAAATGAGTCAGAAAGAAAGGGATAGACATAGAAAGATTGCATTCATCTGGGGGATATAAAGTAACAAAATATGAGATTAATACCCACGAATAGCTGAGATCAGCACCAGGAGGATTACTCTATAGCTTAGAGGCCAGCCGGGCATTCTAGGGGAACGGGCAGCTCAGATAGAGAAGGGAGCACCAAATAAAGGGTGTTTGGAGGATCCTCCCAGGAGGGGAGATGCATGTCAAAAGTAGACTATGGACTGAACATGTTTGCCACTCAATACCTCTTTTGCAGACCACAACACCCAAAAGAAGAGAGAGAACACAAGGGATTGCCCTGCCACAGAGGCAGGGTGGGATGGGGGGGATGGGAGTGGGGGGGATATTATCCATGGTGGTGGAAAATGGGCACTGGTAGAGGGATGGGTAGTTGATCATTGTATGATCGAAACCAAGCACAAAAAATTGTAAATCTACAACTGTACCTCATGGTGTTTCACTGATAATAATAAAAAAAAAGTTGTGTCTCTTCAACAAATAGTGTCATAAAAACTGGATATGCAAACAGCTACATTAAAAAAATGCAATCTGTACTACAACCAAATCCCATGTACAAAACCAAATTAAAACTAATTTAAAATTGTAGAAAGCATAAAATCATAAAGCATATTAAAATATTGTAGGTGAATACTTCTCAACATTGGTGGTAGAGATGTTTGGGATGGACTTTACTCAAAAATTGATGGAAATATAAGCAAAGTAGATAACTCTGATGAAGTTGTACTAAGCTTTTAGAAAGTGAGAGAAAATATAAAAACAATGAAAAAAAGTGGCAAAAAATAAGGGAATATATTTGTTAGCATACATCTGACAAAGAGTTAATATTCAAAGGATTCATAAAATTAAGACCAGAGTGATACTACAGAAGTAGGGAGCTTTTCTTGCATGTGACTACCCAAGTTCAATTGCTGACATTCTATGTGGTTCCACAAACACACCCGGAGTGACCCCTGGGTGCAGAGCTAGGAGTAAGCCCTGAGCACTGCTGGCCCAAAGGCCAAATACAAAACAATACAAAGAACTCATAAAATTAAATAATAAGGCAAAAAAATTAAAATGGTCAGAATATTTGAATGAGCACATCTCTAAGAGTATATATGCAAGTAGCCAATAGGCATATGAAAAGAATGTTCATTATTACTAATTACCAGGGAAATGTAAACTAAGACCAAAATGGCAACCCTCTCATAGTTGTAGAGATGGCTTACATCAAAAGCAGCAGTATCAAATGTTAGAGAATGTATAGAGAAAAAGAAAGTCTGGATAACAGTTGGTAGAAATGCAAATTAGTGCAAACATTTTAGAAAATAGTATGGAGCTTTCCCAAGAAACTAAAGGCAGACACAGAACCACCACATGATCTGATTATACCACTCTCAGGTATATATCTCAAGAATAAAAAATATTATAAATATCTCAATATTTATTACAGAATTTTTTTAAATAGGTAAAATCTGGAGGCAAACAAATTTTCCATCAATAGATAATTTTAAAATGGTGGTGGAATAATGGAATATTAATAAACTACAAAAAATTAAATATTTTCCATTTGCAACAATATGGAAGGAACCTGAAAGAATTGAGTAGGATAAGTAAGTCAAAAGGAAAAAGAGACAAGTATAATTTCACTTACATATATAAAACTGATGAAGACTTGAAAAAAGTTAAACTAGTGAATTTTTTAAATTTTTTAAAATATTTTTATTTTTACAAAGCTGTTCATGATTGGATTCCAACACCCATCCCTCCAGCAGTGTACATTTCCCAGCACCAGTGTCCCCAGGTTCCCTTCCATCACCCCCTACCCCTCCACCCCCTGCCTGCATCTATAGCAGGCTCGCTCTCTCCCTCTTCTCTCTCCTCTCTCTTTTCTCTCTCTCTCTTCTCGCTCTCTCTTTTTCTTTCTCTCTGATATTATAACAGAAATATATATACCTGAAAAAAACAATTGGGAGAAAGAGGGAAAATGGTAGAGAATTTAAAAGCTAGAATCCCACCTTTAAAAAAGAAGAAATGAGAGAGCAAAAGAATACAATAGCTAAATACAATACCAAGACACAATAGTAGCCTAAAAGTAGCACACAAGATTTTATTGAGTACAAACATGCTTCTAGGAAACAAGTTATAGAGATCAAATGTACAAACTGTTTAGTCAACAATACTGTATCACAAACTTCTTAATTTTTCTTACCATAAAAAAGGAAAATTATATGGTATGACAGAGGTATCACCTAACATCAGAATGGCAGTCATGTGAATATGTATGAACATGGTAAATTACATTTTATACCTTAAACTTTCCAATAGTAAATTTAAACTATATCTCAAAAACAACAAAGAATGACCACGTTACCTTTGTTTTTCAACCATAAAAAGTATACAAAGTAAGATTTTACTTTGACTCTTGTATCATTATTGTAAAGCTGCCATAACAGCAGATTTCAATGCATATTCTATACATTGCAATAACACTAAATTAACATTATCCACTCTTACACTGAAGACTTCATGCCAACAAGAAAATCTCTGCAGAGTGGTTTTTAAATAATATTATTGACTAACAAAACAAAAAGAACTTTTAAATATTTTAGTTCATTGGCTCATTTCCATTTTTTTAAATTTGAGTTTATTGAGTTTCTCTAAAGTCAAAACAGCTTGAAAAATATGTGAGAGTTTGAGGGCAGGCCAACAACCTGATCCAAAACATTTCATGTGCTTAGAATAGATGGAAACGAGATCTCAACAGGATAGAGTCGGGCTACTCTTCTAACACGAAGGCGGGAAGTGGAGATGAAATTTGTTCTAAACCAATTATTTCAGTCTTTCCTGAATTCAGATTTTCTCGATTTTAACCAAGAGTTATGACAAAGAAATGAACTAAACCCTATGTTGTCTGAATTTAACCATATGTTTGTCAAAATTATGTTAGAAAAGAACAAATAGGAACAAAAGAATTGGAATATCTTCCACTATAAGCATTCTTTAAAAAAAAATTTTGTGTTTTTTTAAAATATCAAGATCCTTAGCTTAAAATCTTAACAAGTTAAGTCATCCATTTAACCATGGAATGAAAGCACAGAGAATTTTTCCCTCCTCTGTACATTCACATTTTATTTTTTTTAATTTATTTTTATTTTTATAAAGTTGTTCACTTGGACAAACTGGCAAGCTACCGAATGTAGCCTGCCCACATGGCAGAGTCTGGCAAACTCCCCGTGGCATACCCAATATGCCAAATACCAGTAACAATGATGGGTCTCATTCTCCTAAAGAGCCTTGAATATAATCTCAGGGCTAGGATGAAGGAGACGTTACTGGGGCCTGCTCGAGGCAATCGACGAATAACAGGATGATTTGTGATTTGTGTGATTTGTGAAAGTTGTTCACAATAGTTCTTTACAGATAATGTTCAAACACCAATTCCACCAGCTTGCACATTTCCACCGCCGTAAGAGAAAAGAGTGTTAAGATTGTTGTATTTCAAAGCAACCGGTGCTGGCACGCATGTTGCGAGAAAGGGACCCTCCTTCACTGCTGGTGGGAATGCCGATTGGTTCAGCCCTTTTGGAAAACAGTATGGACGATTCTCAAAAAATTAGAAATTGAGCTCCCATTTGACCCAACAATACCACTCCTGAAAATATATCCCAGAGAGGCAAAAAAGTATAGTCGAAGTGACATCTGCACTTGTTTGTTCATTGAAGCACTCTTTACAATAGCCAGAATCTGGAAAAAACCTGAGTGCCCAAGAACAGATGACTGGTTAAAGAAACTTTGGTATATTTACACAATGGAGTACTATGTAGCTGTTAGAAAAGACGAAGTCATAAAATTTACGTACAAGTGGTACTACATGGAAAGTATCAGGTTAAGCGAAATGACTCGAAAGAAAGGGATAGACATAGAAAGATTGCATTCATCTGGGAAACATAAAGTAACAAAACAGGAGACTAACACCCAAGAATGGCCAAGATTAGTACCAGGAATTTTACTCAGTGGCTTGGAGGCCAACCATACATGCTATGGGAAAAGGGAGCTCAGATAGAGAAGGGAACACCAAATAAAGGGTGTTGGGAGGATCCTCCCAGGATGGGAGAAGCATGCTGAAAGTAGACTATAGACCAAACATGATTGACACCCATTGCCTCTTTTGCAAACCACAACACCCAGTAAGAGAGAGAGAGAACAAAAGGGAATGCCCTGCCACAGAGGCAGGATGGAATGGGTTGGGGGGATGCGGGGTGAGATGGATACTGGGATCCGTGGTGGTGGGAAATGAGCACTGGTGGAGGGATGGGTATTTGATCATTGTATAATTGAAACCCAAGCACAAAAATTTGTAAGTCTACAACTGTACCTCATGATGTCTCACTAATAAAAATTTTTAAAAAAGATTGTTGTATTTCACCCTGAAGCGAGCTAAGCCTTTATACAAGAGATTACAAGCATGTATATTAAAACCAAACAAATGTGTGCTACTTTTGGTACAAATGTGTGCTACTTTTGTTACATCAGTTGGCTAGAATATAAGAGAATGCTCCAGAATGTTCTATGTTACTCTCTTCCCGGAGCTTTATTTCACAGTCTTTGGGTCTTGACTGTTGAGATTATATGGTGCCGGGGGTAGTTTGTGGGTTTGACTGCCAAGCTACTGAAAAATTGGGGAGCTGAGGGGAAGAGGCACAGTTCTGCTGTGAGCCGGCTTTGAGATCTCAGTCATGGGTCCCGCATACCTGGGTTTTTCTGCAAGTTCTCCTGTAGGTGATACTCATCCAAACTGGTGGAGAGCGGTCTTGAGCATGGCTGCGGTTGGGTCCTGGAGGTTTTCGGCTGCTGGAATGCTGCTTGGGGTGGGGAGGGAAACTCAACCTTCCCCCATCCAGATGCCCTGGTGAAGACAACCTTGCACAGGGTTAGGACATTCTGTGTTGCTCTCTTGCGGAAGCTTGATTTCATAGTCAGAGAATATTTTTAATAAAAAAATAGCATATCAGATTTGGATTTTGAACTAATGGTTTTGAAATACAATGTAATAAAGTCATTTGTGAGGCTTTTTTTGTTTGCCAAAATTAGTTATATATGTGTGTGTATACGTGTGTGTGTGTGTGTGTGTGTGTGTGTGTGTGTGTGGTACAAGTGTTTGTGTAGATATCTGCATTATTTTGGTACTTCTTTCAATATACAGAAATTACAACTAGTATCAACATATACAACTATTTACCAATATGTTACATGTATAATATTATTTCTAGCACTTACCTCTCTATATGTGATAATTCCAAATATCAACAAATTGTATTTTTTGTTGAATTAATCATTAATTTCTGAAAATACTCAGAATTAGATAAGATTCACAGAGAAATAAGAATAACACATAAACATCTCCTCACCCCTAAATAAACTCTAAAACATTTTCTTGTGTTATGTTCTGTCTGTAGTATTGAGGAGCAGAAGAATAACATGTGCTTGAATTTATTTCCAACTTTATTATCAATAACTCTGTTTCCACCAAATTTCCTGATCTATCTGAGCTCCATTTCTTCATGCAGTAAAATAGACATACAGATGATAACACTTACCATAGTGTGTTGGTGTAGATTAAGTTAGTTGATGCACAGAAAGTTCACTGAATATCTTCTACCACATGAGGAATTTTAAAATGCTAGCTAGACGTCATAAATACATATTAGTATTCTGGAAATTAATTCCAAACTAAGTTATTAAACCTTAAAAGAAGACTAACTGAGGGAGTTTTAAGGAACAATATTTATGATGACTACATCGAAGAGAAAATAATCTGACTCTAACTTAAAAGTTGCACATCACAAGTCTGAGAACTGAAAGGTTATGTGTCATCTACTCTCAGTCTCAGGATAAGAAGCACTTTCTTGAATGGCATCTTGGCTGTACACCACCCTGTCAGAGATTCTTTTAGAAGCAAAGACATACTGGTGAATTCTAAATATGAGTGTGCATAATTTATTTTATATACATATATATAAAATCCTCAGAGTAATTTGTACAAATAAAAAATAAGCTTCAATTAAAAAGCAATAATCAAATTAACAAGGGAAAAACTTTTAAATAATGTTTAAATTTTTCATCACCATATGAAGAAAAACCCAGGGAAAAATTGTTGAGATCTGTTATAACTTGTATAAAATACTGGGAGGAAAATACAGAAATAATAGTGAGATTTACTGTTAAATTTTGGGTCAAGGATGTAGCTGAGATTTGGACCACATGCCTTACATAAAGCAGGCAACAACAAAGGAATGACTTTCAATGGAAAGCTGAGGAACATAGAAACCCAAAAGAGAGAAAAACAAGCCATAGAGAAAAATTACTAGAAAAACTGAAGGAAAATATTTTATCATTTTTTATCCCTCTTTGTTTAGAATTAAAAAAAAGAATACTAGCAAAGAGGAGAGAGCCCATGAATAATTTTTCCTCCATCTTTCTAACTTGACTAACATGCAAGTAGGAAAAAAATATTAAATTATAATGAGAAGCTGAAAGATAATTTGAAGAATCCCTGCAATATAAATATGTAATGAGCCATGAACCAAACCTATGATGTCCCATCAGTGGCTGTTTCAAAGAACAGAACCTGAGGGTTGAAGTGACAGATTCTTTCATAATGAGGCAGAGGTTCGGGGAGAAAGCCCCCCGGGGATTCTACTATAAGACACTCAGCTGCCAAACAATGGCAGAAGGCCAACTTAGAGATGACCCCCACAAAAATGACTTACCATAGTTCACTGAAAGAGAATGTGTGGTATTGCAAAGAGGTTGAGTCTAATTTCTGTTTTCTTTTAATCCATTTGTGTCTATATGTTAATATTTGAAAGTTTTAACTGTGTCTGTCTTTAACATGCTTCAGTCTCTACTTGGAAGCATTAGTTTGGATTCTACCACAAAGTACTTTCTCCGTTTTGTATCAGTTCCTTTAATTTGCAGAATTAAGCCTAAAAACCGGAATGAGCGTGAAAACTGAACCACCAGACAGCAGACCTTGATCACATAACATGGTTAGTGACAGTTGATAAGATTTGGTTAAGGGTGAAAAATTTATGTGATTTGAAAATAAACTGGAGAATGGCAGTTCACACAAGTTGGAGCCAAAATATAAATTAGCTATCCCATATTTTAGGGAAGGATTCTGATCCTGGAAAAGATAGTAAAGAGTTTTATGGTCACATTTTCAGTTGGCTACGGGGCTTGGACAAAAATCAGTTGTCTTGATGCCTAAATTTATATGATAAATACAAGCAAACCACACCACTATTCTCGGGAATCGAGAGAGAAAGAAGTTGAAGAACTTGGCTGTGTAGCTAGCTGCCAATCTTAAATAACATGTAGTTCTTGCAAAGGAAGGTGTGAAAGTAAGACTATGTATCTTTTTTATTTCTATAGGCTTCACACAGTTCATAGGATTTTAATGAATGAAAATGTTTTCAGAATGTGTACCAAATACAATTTATTTTCCCGTTTCCCAGATTTTCTTCCATCTATTTTACTCTTGGGTTCTCTGCCAGGTAATCAATGTAGAGCTTCAGCTTCTGCCACCACCCCCTAACCTCGCAGCTCCATCAGACTCACTTCTCAGAAAAATATATGGCTTAGGCTCTACTTAGGCTCCCTTATACAAGACGAAAAGAAATCCAAAGAGTCCTGGTTCCCACATGCTGCCACTTAGAATCCTCTACCAACTCCAAGATTTGGGGGAACACTGGGAATCTGGATGATAAAATACTAGACTTCACCTCCCAAATTATTTTAGAATTCATGATTCCCTTTTAAAAGCTATGAATGAAGACAATGGCCTTTTGATCATGAGAACTCAGCTGGAAGCCTAGCCCGATAAAGGTGAATCAGTCTGTAAAGTTCATCTAAATGGAGATAGTGTTAGAGTTCAAAGTTAGGGAGGTTGATTCCTCCCATTTTATTTTTCCCAACAATCACTTTAGCGAGTCATGGGAGCTAATTATTCCACATGAATTTCAGGAGTGTTTGCTCCATTTCTTTGAAGAATGTCATGGGTATCATTATAGGCATTACATTGAATTTGTACAATGCTTTGGGAAGTATTGCCATTTTGACAATGTTAATTCTCCTGATCCATGAGCAGGGGATATCTTTCCATTTTCTCATGTCCTCTTTTATTTCCTGAAGTAGCATTTTGTAGTTTTCTCTGTACAGGTCTTTTACTTCCTTGGTTAACCTGATTCCCGGGTACTTGATTTTCTGGGGCACAATTGTGAACAGAATTGGTTTTTTGTTTGTTTGTTTGTTTGTTTGTTTTGCATGTCACTTTCTTCTCTCTCACTATTTGCATATAGGAAAGCCATGGACTTTTGGGTATTAATTTTATAGCCTGCGACTTTACTATACAAGTCTATTGTTTCTAGGAGTTTCTTGATAGAAGTTTTAAGGTTCCCTAAATATAGCATCATATCATCTGCGAGGTGAGAGCTTGATTTCTTCCTTTCCTAACTGGATGCCCTTGATATCTTTTTCTTACCTAACAGCTACTGCAAGTACTTCCAGTACTATATTGAACAGCAGTGGAGAGAGCGGGCATCCTTGTCTCATCCCTGATCTTAGAGGCAAGGCTCTCAGTTTTTCCCCATTGAGGATGATGCTTGCTGTAGGCTTGTGGTAGATGGTTTTAACTATATTGAGGAAAGTCCCCTCTATAGCCATTTTGGCAAAGATTTTCATTTTAAATGGGTGCTGAATCTTGTCAAATGCTTTCTCTGCATCTATTGATATGATTATATGGTTTTTATCTTTTCTTTTGTTGATATGATGGATTATGTTGATTGATTTCCAAAGGTTAAACCATCCTTGCATCTGCGAGATGAATCCCATTTGGTCATAGTGTATGATATTTTGGACGAGTTGTTGAAGTCTATTTTCTAGTATTTTGTTGAGAATCTTCAAATCCGTGTTTATCAGGGATATCGGCCTATAATTTTCTTTTCTTATGGTGTCTTTTTTTCCTTTTGGTAATAGAGAGAGATGGGCTACATAGAAACTGTTTGGGATAGTTTTTGTTTCTTCAATTTCCTGGAAAAGCTTGAGAAGAACTGGCAATAGGTCCTCTTTAAGTGTTTGGAAAAATTTGCTAGCGAATCCATCTGGAATTGGGCTTTTATTTTTGGGAAGACTTTTGATTACAGTTTCAATTTCCTTGATGTTAATAGGTTGATTCAGATACTCTAGATATTCTTGATTCAGCCTTGGGAGATTATAGGAATACAGGAATTGATCCGTTTCTCCTAGGTTCTCTTGTTTCGTGGCATACAGACTTTCAAAGTAGTCTCTGATGATCTTGTGAATTTCTTTGGTTTCTGTTGTGATATCCCCGTTCTCAATTCTGATTCAGTTTATTAGGGTTCTCTCTCTTTCAAAGCAGTACTAACTAAAACGGCATGGTACTGGAACAAAGGCAGAGCTGCAAACCAATGGAACAGGGTTGAACATACTGACATCTTCCCCCAAACATAAGATCATCTAATCTTTGATAAGAGAGCAAGAAATGTGAAGTGGAGCAAGGAAAGGCTTTTTAACAAATTGTGCTGGCAAAACTGGACAGCTACATGCAAAAAAATGGGCTCAGATCTCTACCTAACCATGTACAAAAGTAGGATCAAAATGGATTAAAGACCTCAACATCAGACCAGAATACATAACGTACATTAAAGACGAGATTGGCAAAACTCTCCATGACATTGAAGCTAAAAGCATCTTCAAAGATGTCATGCCACAGGCCAAGCAAGTGAAAACAGAGATAGACAAACGGGACTATCTTAAACTAAGAAGATTCTGCACTGTGTAAACACACAAAAAAGAACGGTCAAGGGGACTGCAGCAGCCTATCTCTCCCGCTGCCCGCGTTCAGTAGTCTCAGGCCATTTCCCCACTCCAGGGAGGTCGATGGTGATGGTCAGGAGGAGGAAGGAAACGAGGGCCAGGCTGGTTGGTCTTAGTAGCAATTTATTACATGGAAGAGATGTATGTCATGGAGGCCTCAGGAGTTCTCAAGCACATGCTCTCTTGTTCTCTCAGCTTCTGTACTCAGCCCCATCTTCCCAGGTTCTCTAATGCATGTGTCCCTCCAGAGAGCCCTGTAATATCCCTTATATAGATCATAGTATTTCTAAAGGGCACAATATAGTGATGTCATCAAAAGGAGTTACAGAAAGAACACTTAGGTGGCAAAACATACATTGTTTCTTTACATCCACCAGCCAGTAATTTTGGCCTCACCTTTTACAAGCTATAAGCACTTGGATTTGCACATCAAAGACTAGTCTGCTAGAGCTTGGAATCTACATCTCAAAGATTAGCCTGCCTGAAGCCAGGCATCTACATCCCCAAGATCAGGCCTGGCTAGTACCTGGGATCTGCATATCTAAGACCAGCTAGGTTCCTGTGAGATAAGGGAAGCTGCCTCCCACAGCAAGGCCTCTGTGAGATAAGGGAAGCTGCCTCTTATTTACTGAAGGCAGATGAAGGGGAGAAATGTTCAGTCTCATCCAAGCTAGTTAGGACACATGGGAAGGCTGCTTCTAGGACAGACTCTCATTTAGCAGATCAACCCACCCTAGAACAGATTTCCCTGGATGTGTTTCTCCTCTCCTTGTCCGACCAACATATAAGCATACATAATATAAATCATTTTGTATGGACACAGTAAAAAATACTTTAATTTCATAGAATTGCTCTTGTAGGGCCATCTCCATCTCAGACTGCAGTGCTCAGTCCAGATATCTTTCCTATTCTTAGCAGCAGGGTCCTAGTCTCATCATTACTTTTGGATCATGACAGCATTTGCCTATGATTAAACTCTTAAAATATAGTTAAGAATCGTGGCACCCTCTTTACAATAGCCAGAAACTGGAAGAAACCTGAATGCCCAAGAACAGATGACTGGTTAAAGAAACTTTGGTACATCTACACAATGGAGTACTATGTAGCTGTTAGGAAAGATGAAGTCATGAAATTTACATACAAGTGGTACAATATGGAAAGTATCATGCTAAGCGAAATGAGTCAGAAAGAGAGGGATAGACATAGAAAGATTGCATTCATCTGGGGGATATAAAGTAACAAAATATGAGATTAATACCCAAGAATAGCTGAGATCAGCACCAGGAGGATTACTCCAAAACTTAGAGGCCAGCCGGGTATCCTAGAGGAAAGGGCAGTTCAGATAGAGAAGGGAGCACCAAATAAAGGATGTTTGGAGGATCCTCCCAGGAGGGGAGATGCATGTCGAAAGTAGACTATGGACTGAACATGTTTGCCACTCAATGCCTCTTTTGCAGACCACAACACCCAAAAGGAGAGAGAGAACACAGGGGATTGCCCTGCCACAGAGACAGGGGGGATGGGGGGATGGGGGTGGGAGGGATATTATCCATGGTGGTGGAAAATGGGCACTGGTGGAGGGATGGGTATCTGATCATTGTATAATTTAAACCAAAGCACAAAAAATTGTAAATCTACAACTGTAAAAAAAAATAAAATAAAATAAAATAAAGGGAAAAAAAAAAAGAATCGTGGCACCCTGGCCTGGCCCATTGCGATGCCAGGGTAGCACATAACTTACTGGCTTGCCCTGGTTCCATCCAGTCCCTCGTTGGGACCCTGCCCTTGGAGTGCCAGGAAGTGAGGGCAACTGAGGCTTAAGTTGAGAAAGCAGATGCCCAGGAGCGAATAATATTCAAGGCCAATTAAATCCTAAGTTAAGGTAAAGGTAAAGGTAAAGGCCCTCCCGTTGATCGTCGATTTGCTCGAGCGGGCCCAGTAACATCTCCATTGGAGACTTTGTTGTTACTGTGTTTGGCATATCGAATACTCTCGGTAGCTTGCCGGGCTCTCCGAGAGGGGCGGAGGAATCGAACTCGGGTCAGCCATGTTGGCCGCTTGTAAGGCGAATGCCCTACCCGCTGTGCTATCGCTCCAGCCAAAATCCTAAGTTATAAAGCATAATATGAATTGTCTTCCTGTATCTATACAAAAAGGACATTTCATTAAACTATTCAGAAGACATAAGGAGAGGAGAAAGGCAATATTAACTTACAGTACATGTTCAGTGTCCTAGAAGGATGAGACCTTACAAATTGGTTGGGGAAAAGAGCACAAAGAAGTAGTTACAGACAAACAAAGTGATGGGAGTGACTCGGGAACACTGTGATGGGTACAACCAGATAAACCTAAGCTCCTTGTACTCCAACACTACACCTCAAAAGAAACATTGACCAAAATATCTAGGCAGTCTACAGAATGGGAAAGGATATTTGCCCAATAGTCATGTGACAAGGAGTTGATATCAAGAATATGCAAAGTACTGGTTGAACTTTCCAAGAAGAAAACATCCAACCCCATCAAAAAATGGGGTGACGAAATGAACAGAAACTTTCTCAAAGAAGAAATTCAAATGGCTAAAAGGCAGATGAGAAAATGCTCTACATCATTAATCCGCAGGGAGATGCAGATCAAAACAACAATAAAATATCATCTCATACCACAGAGATTGGTCTACATCCAAAAAAACAAAAGGAACCTGTGCTGGCACAGATGTGGCGAGAAAGGGACCCTCCTTCACTGCTGGTGGGAATGCCCTTTGGCTGAACCTTCACAACTGGTTCAGCCCTTTTGGAAAACAGTATGGACGATTCTCCAAAAATTAGAAATTGAGCTCCCATTTGACCCAGCAATACCACTCCTGAGCATATATCCCAGAGAGGCAAAAAAGTTTAGTCGAAGTGACATCTGCACTTGTTTGTTCTTGCAGCGCTGTTTACAATAGCCAGAATCTGGAAAAAAAAACTGAGTCCCCCAGAATAGATGACTTGTTAAAGAAACTTTGGTACACCTTCACAATGGAGTACTATGTAGCTGTTAGAAAAGATGACGTCATGAAATTTACATACAAGTGGTACTACATGGAAAGTATCATGCTAAGCAAAATGAGTCAGAAAGAGAGGGACAGACATAGAAAGATTGCATTCATCTGAGGAACAGAAAGTAAAAACACACCCAAGAATAGCCAAGATAAGTACCAGAAGGTTTACTCCATAACTTGGAAGCCAGCCACACATGCTAGGGGAAAAGGCAGCTCAGATAGAGAAGAGAACACCAAATAAAGGGTGTTGGGAGAATCCTCCAGGATGGGAGAAATGCTGAGAGTAGACTGTAGACCGAACATGATTGCCACTCAATGCCTCTTTTGCAAACCACAGCACCCAAAAGGAGAGAGAGAGAACAAAAGGGAATGTCCTGCCACAGAGGTAGGGTAGGATGGGGGTGATTGGGGGTGGAGGGATACTGGGATCATCAGTGGTGGAGAATGGGTACTTATGTATGGATGGGTACTCAATCATTGTATAACTGAAACCCAAGTACAAAAATTTGTAAGTCTACAACTGTACCTCATGGTGTTTCACTAATAAAAATTTAAAAATAAATAAATAAAAAATAAAGGGAGACAGTATAGTTGCAGAGAGATACTACAGGTGCTGAGGCACTAGTTTTGCATACAACCATCCCCAGTTCATCCCCCAGCACCGCATCATGGCCAGTGAGCACTGCTAGAGGATACTCAAGAACACAGAGATAGAAACAGTCCCTGAGATTCTCAAGGTATAGCTCAACACACTCTGCACACCATCACCATCAAATAAAAAATGAACTAAGGTATTAGCTTAGGGAAAATTAGTTTTAAGATTGTGACAATATTCTCCAGGAGGTAGTATTCATATTTAAATCAGAGTCAATATACAATATTGTTTTTCTATCTACTGTATATGTGGAGTTAGAATTATGACATTCCCCTGTTTGCCACTGTGCTCATGGCCTTCTTGAAAAAAATCTTAACAAGGTAGAAATATCAATAGGAATGTTAGCAACCCTGAGTCTGGAAAGAGTGGTTACCACTTCTATCAGAATCTGTGACAACCACTTCAATACTTTGAACTATATCCACCAGTGGGCAAATATAGGAAATAAGGATCTAGCATTAGGGGAGTTACTATATTATAATAGCTATCTAGGATTATGGGCTAGAGCGATAGCACAGAGGGTAGTGCATTTGCCTTGCATGCAGCTGACCTGGGTTTGATTCCTCTGTCCCTCTTGGAGAGCCTGGCAAACTACTGAGAGTATCTGGCCCACAAGGCAAAGCCTGGCAAGCTACCTGTGATATATTAGATATGCCAAAAACAGTAAAAACAAGTCTCATTATTTGTTGTGAGATGTTAATGGTGGAGTCGAGCATCCTCCACCCAGATCCTCCAAATTACAGTAGGCGGGGGTCATACCCACCAACTGGCCCCCTGGCACCGTGTAATCCCATCAGCGGCCAAGACTCAGAGACTATAAAAACCAGCTCCCGGAACTGCGCGGCCGCATTTGCGGCCGCACGACATCTTATTATGACATCTCATTCCTACTTTGATAAACTGGCAGGTTACCGAATGTAGCCTGCCCACACGGCAGAGTCTGGCAAACTCCCCATGCCGTACCCAATATGCCAAATACCAGTAACAATGATGGGTCTCATTCTCCTAAAGAGCCTTGAATATAATCTCAGGGCTAGGATGAAGGAGACGTTACTGGGGCCTGCTCGAGGCAATCGACGAATAACAGGATGATCTGTGATCTGTGATCTGTAAATGGTGCCCACTAGAGCAAATTGATGAACAATGGGCGGACAGTTCAGTGCAGTGCTATCTAGGATTATAGCACATGGGTCATAGAAAAATGTGTCTAAAACTTTAGAAATTAGCAAGCTACTGAGAGTATCTCGCCTGTGCAGCAGGGCTCTCCGAGAGGGGCGGAGGAATCGAACTCGGGTCGGCCATGTTGGCTGCGTGCAAGGCAAACCCCTACCGCTGTGCTATCGCTCCACTCCCTTTTACTCTCTCTCCTCTTGGATGTTATGGTTTGCAATACAGGTATTAAATAGCTGTCATTCTCAGTCTATAGACTTCTTTCAGCACACATCTCCCATCCTGAGTGGGACCTCCTAGCATATTTACTTGGTGGTCCCTTCTCTATCTGACCTTTTCCCCTAGTATGTGAGGCCAGCTTTCAAGCCATGGAGAAATCCTTCTGGTCCTTATCTCTACTATCCTTGGGTGTTAGCCTCCCATTCTATTACTTTATATTCTATAAATGAGTGCAGTCCTTCTATGTCTGTCTCTCTTTTTCTGACTCATTTCACTTAGCATCATACTCTCCATGTTGGTCCACTTATATGCAAAGTTCATGACTTCATCTTTTTTAACAGCTGCATAGTGTTCCACTGTGTAGATGTACCAAAGTTTCTTTAACCAGTCATCTGTTCTCGGGTACCCAGGTTTTTTCCAGATTCTGGCTATTATAATCAGTGCAGCAATGGACATACAAGTGCAGATGTCATTTCTACTATACTTTTTTTGCATCTCTGGGATATATTTCCAGAAGTAGTATTTCTGAGTCAAATGGGAGCTCAATTTCTAATTTTTTGAGAAGCAACAAAATTGATTTTTAAAAGGGCTGAACCAATCAGCATTCCCACCAGCAGTGAAGGAGAGTCCCTTTCTCCCCACATCCATATCTACACCAATTGCTTTTGTTCTTTTGGATGTGTGCCAGTCTCTGTGGTGTGAAATGATATCTCTTTGTTGTTCTGACCTGAATCTCCCTGATGATTAGTGATGAAGAGCATTTTTCATGTGCCTTTTGGCCATTCATATTTCTTCTTTGAGAAAGTTTCTGTTCATTTCATTGCCCATTTTCTGATGGGGTTGTAGAGTTCAACCAGTACTTTGTATATCCTTGATATCAGCCCTTATCAAATGGGTATTGGGTGAATATTCTTTCCCATTCTGTAGATTGTCTTTGTATTTTGGTCACTGTATCTTTTGCACTGCAGAAGCTTCTTAGTTTCATATATTCCCATTTGTTTATCTTTGTTTCCATTTGGTTGGTCAGTGGTGTATCATCTTTGAAGATACCTTTAGCTTCAATATCATGGAGGGTTTTGCCGACCTTGTCTTCAATGTACCTTATGGATTCTGGTCTTATGTTGAGGTCTTTAATTCATTTTGATCTGACTTTGATGTGTGGTATTAGGTCAAAGTCTAAGCCCATTTTTTGCATGTGATTGTACAGATATGCCAACACCATTTGTTAAAGGGGCTTTCCTTGTTCCACTTCATTTTTCTTGCTTCTTATCAAATATTAGAGGGTCATATATTTGAGGGTGTGTGTAAGGATATTCAACCTTGTTCCAATGGTCTGAAGCTCTATCTTTGTTCCAATACTATGCTGTCAAACTGCACTTTTACTTACTGAACTCTTTAAATCTTTCTCAGAGGTTGCAGCTACCATCTTTAAGGAAAATAGAGGAGGAGACAGATTTTTGAGACTTCTTGAGCACTTTTGTTTAAATGGTTCTCCTATTCTTATGAAGATGGAAACCTACATCATAGAATTTTAAGAAGGTGTAAACAGATCCAAATCATAAAAGAAGAGTGTAGCTGACTTAATTTAATATGCCTTCCCAGATTTGTACATCTTAGTGCCTCTGGTCCCATAGCTGCTCAGAAAGGCTTGTTGCTGGCTTACCTTCTAACATTGCCAGCTGTGCCTGCTACCTTCTTCCTCCTCCTAGGACTTGCCTATGCCAGCTCTGTTAGACCTTCCCAGACAGGAGTGGCAGCGGTTCCAATCCCCAGACACAATTCTAAACATCTAACTTCTCCTACTCTTTCCTACTCATATTAAGTGCCAAGGCATGAAATCTAGTCCTTCTGTGGGCTTTGCAAAGGGTTAAAATTCCAAACCTGGAGGAGAATGGGAGATGAAGAAAAGTAGCTTCCTTTTTCCTTCTGTGCGATTGTTCCAATGTGCTGTGGTTTTCTATAGCTAATCTCATTCACATGATTAAGTAGTTAGCTGTGTTGCTTTATAAATTCATGCCAGTTTGGTATAAAGCCAACTTGTATTTCTCCCCCTTATCTCTTCCCCTTCCTTTTCCTTCACTATTGCCACCTTGGCATTACACTTCCCAGTATGATATTAACTTGGAAATTTTTTCTCTGGCTAAATTCCCTGGAGAAAACTGACTACTAAATATTTTGAATCATTCTTCCAAGAGAAGTATTCCAAAAACTGAAGCATATCTATATGCAGCTTTTTAAGTTAATTGTGAATAAAAATATCCCACTAACTGCTGATTACATTTGAACAAAGTCTTAATTTAAACTTGAAATAAAATAAAATATTAATGTTGCCTAATATTCCTTGATCCTTTATCATTTTCTCATTTTTTATCACAACTTTTGCCAAATTGTGCCTTAAAGTCTAATTTTTCTTCTAGCATTTTACTTTATCAAGTATTTAAAATTGGAAATTTTTAAGGCTTGAGGCTTGAAATATTTCCACACTTGGAAAAAAAGCTTTAATGGCACATTATCAGGATTATAGTATATGCTATACATTAGAATACATATTATCATATATGGAATACATACATAATTTGTATACATAATGTGTATATATGTGTATATGTGCATATTTTTATATACACATATACATACTGCCATGTGTGAGATTGAATTCAAGATCTTACACATGCCAAATATGAATACCACCTGCTGAACCATTTTCCAAAATATATTTTTATGAAGTTATTTCTATTAATTTTTAAAAGTTTTATTTTTTAAGTTGGGCTGGAGCGATAGCACAGTGGTAGGGTGTTTGCCTTGCGTGCAGCCAGCCTGGCCAAGCTGGGTTTGATTTTTCTGCCCATCTCAGAGATCCCAGCAAGCTATCAAGAGTATCTTGCCCGCATGACAAAGCCTGGCAAGCTACCCATGATGTATTCAATATGCCAAACCCAGTAACAACAAGTCTCAAAATGGAGATTGTTACTGGGCCCGTTCAAGCAAATCAATGAACAATGGGAGAACAGTGCTACAGTGCTACAATGCTACTTTTTAAGGTATAGAGAATGAGTAAATATAATAGAATTAATAACTTGCAAATTCCTGCTGTATCTAAACCTACACATGTAAGACACATTACTTAGAATCTTAAATGTAAAAAGAAAACCATATTTAACAATATTGTAAATCAAATACCTCAATCAATAAAATTTTATGAAAAAGTTATTTTTATTAAAATGATGTTCAACTCTACTAGAGCAAAAAATGACATCAATGAAAATGAATACTTTCGTAGAGAAAATTAAATAGATATTCCATTATGTGCACAAAACACATGAATTTAGCTGGTTTTGTTTTCATTGATTCAACTGAAGTTCTCTGATATATTTGCTAATTAAGCCCTGCGATAGTGACAGACTGCATATGAAGTGAATTTTCATTAGTAGGCTCTCGAGATCCTGACTAAATCTTAAAGAGGGTTACTATAGAGATTCAGCATGCACGGGAAAAGGGTATTCACATCATGGGAGAACATCACAGATTATTACAACCTAGTAAATGAAGAATTCATAACAGTACAAGCTTTCAGGAAAGGAAAATACAGGCCCCCTGCCTTTGAACATGACTTTTCTATTGGATTTTGAATTTTTTTTTCTGAAATACAGCAGAAAGCTAAAACATGCTTTCATTAGGCAGGTTCCAAGACAACAAAAGAAAACACACCACTCAGAGAATATCAATTGAAATCTCAGCACAGAGGTGGTGAGGTCTTACCAACAACAAATAATAGACTTAAGACAGAATGAGCAGATGTCTGCCGCTTTAGGGAAGCAGCTCTACATCCATCTTGTTTTCCTCTGTGGAAAGTCAGTGGATTATGGTGTGTGCTCTCCTTTTCAGTTTTGAAACAGTGGCCTTTGAGGAAGTCACCAAATCCCTGCAAATGTGAATTTCCTTTCTGTCAGTTCAGCCTTCATTTATATGAGGCAACATAGTGAGAAATTTATAAAACTCCCCTAAATATGATCAGTGTCAAGGAATGGCGATATTCCTTCACTTAAATTGAGTAAAAGAACACAAACTTACACACCTTCAAAAAAAAAATTCCAGTACACTTGATCTGTGTGGTTGGTAAATTGGGATCATTTTTGTTAAAGCATTAAGAAAACGTGCTTTTTAAAAATAAAATGGAAAATGTAGTTGTTTTACTAAAAACATTCTAAAAAACGGGGGATAAAATAACATTAAAATAAGTGGTCTAATTGTAGCAGTAAAGAAAACAATTTTATCTTTAGGAACTAATGGTTAGGAAGGAAAAGGCAGAAACGAGTAACTGAGTGGGGTGGCTGCCTTGGCCAGAGTAAAAATAGAACTAGTCTGTGACAGAAGCTTGGGAACATGGAACTTGCTGATTAGAAGTTTGGTGTCATAGGGAGACAGGAGAAAAAGAGGAAGAAGGAATAGCGTATTTTCTATTTTAATCAGAAATAGGCAACATCAAGCAATGGTCCTTCTAAGAACTGTGATATCAACTATCTACTGGGACTGTAAAATCCTGGAGAATAAGGTCTGTATCTTCTTTATACCTTTATCCCCCAGCCCTTTGCACTGTATGTGGCATATAGAAGATACACGATAGATGTTTACTGAATGAACACATAATAGTGCAACTATTTAGGGAAAGAGAAACTGAGCAAGCCTGATACAGGAAAAGGAGAAGGAAGTTGTTACCTGTCAGTGACTACCACATACAGAAGAAGAGCAGAGAAAGAACTACAGTCAGCGAGAGGCTTGGATTCTGTATCTACCCTGTAAGTTTTGTTTGATTTCTGATAGAAGTCTTCAGGTGTAAAGAAGTTATCTTCATAGCTCCTTTTTAAAATCCTAAGTATTGTTGAAACTGAAAATTCTTTTTTGGTATGTAATTGTACCTTTATTTGGTTTAAATTCTAATCATTATTGAAATTGAAAACTCTTTCTTGGCGTATAATTGCACCTTCAGAAATGGTTCTATTAGGCAGAAGGGCCTCTGCATCTGCCCAGGAGGGTCTCACTTCTATTTTCCTGCTTATGCCATGAGTTGCCTGAATTTTCCCCTGTGTCGGACATAACGTATTCGGAACAGCATTTGCCTTACTTACTTCTGCTTTTCAAAAATACCTGTTTGATTATAAATGGCTTGGTAATGTTCTTTAGTCAGAGTTCAAGTATATAATTAAGATAAAGGACTGAAATCCCAATCTGTGGAAATGAATCTTCCTTGTGTACCACACAATATATTCAGGGGACTAATTGTTTGGGATATTTTATCCAAACACCAATGCAGGCCTGAATATGGTACAAGTCAGTTTTGAATGTTTTAATGATCTGCTAAACAGAATCCCAGTTTACTGTTTGAAACAAAAGGTGTTTGTTTATTGATAATGTGATTCTGTTGGAACAAAGCATGAAAAGGTATTACCAACACTTACCACTAGGATGTTCCTTTGTAGCTCCTTTAACTGCCCTGGAAGAAAGAGCCCAGAGGATATACTAGAGTCAAAGTCTTCATTTGCAATTGAATGCTGAGCTAGCTAACACCTGAGTTTAATACATCATCTTGTCACTCTAACTTTGAACCTTTGGCTATTCACCTGTTTATTACTCCACCTCCCCATTTTGGCAAATACTATAGACAAAATCTTTTGTTTCTAGCTAGCACCAGAAACTCTGGATCCATATATTACTAGGGGACAATTTTTTTTTTAATCTCCTTCTACCCCATCTTGCAGAAAGAATTTCACATGTTTTTAACCTACAATAAAATAAACAGTACAAGTCATGAATTATTAGGAAAATTTCACTGGAAAATTTTCCAACTAATAAAATGTATATTTTCAACTCTCACATTTTGAAAACTTCAGGTAAGTATCATAAACCAATGTAATAACTATAATATATACTAACTTTTAGTGTAGGTAGAATTTATGATGGAATTATACCTAGAGTAGCTTCATTCATTCCTTTAATAAACAAATATTTATCAACGGCGAATCTCAGTCATTAGTAATCAAAATTATGAGGGAAAAATTCCAGGAAAAATAATTCTCGAGGAAATTTGCTACCCCTACTCTCATTTTTCCTGCTGGAGCGGTAGCACAGTGGGTAAGGCGTTTGCCTTGCAGGTGGCACACCTGGGTTCAATTCTTCCGTCCTTCTCAAAGAGTCTGGCAAGCTACCAAGAGTATCTTGCCCCCATGGCAAAGCCTGGCAAGCTATCCATGATGTATTTGATATGCCAAAAACAGTAATAACAAGTCTCACAATTTGTTGTGAGATGTTACTGGTCCCCACTTGAGCAAATCGGATGAACAACAGGAGGACAGTGATAGTGTCAGTGACTCTCAGTTTTCAGCAGTCTAAACTAAAAATGACCCACAGGACTAAATCCTAAATAGCCCTAAAATACATTAATTGAGTGATGGCACTTTTACACTGCAAATAGATACTTTTTATCTTGTCCAATTGCTTCTTGTTGACCAAATTATAGTTCAACCAATTCAATAAATAGATATAACATTATCTTAGCAATATTTACCTAGTGAATCACACTATGGTACTCTATATGCAATAAAATTTTTTCTACAATCATTTATTTTATTAAGGAAAACCTGTGATTAAATTAAGTAAAATGAAACAAATTCCACTGCTAAAAGCTTTACTTATATGCAACTAAATGATTAACAAGAAGGCATTAAACAAGAAGGTCGTTTTCATACCAGAGGTCACATAATACCTCTTAAGATTAAAAATAACAATCTTCTCTATTAGGGCAAAAAAAGAGAAAGCTTTATTGGTAGAATGACTCAAATAGTAAAACTTATGTTTAACAGGATTGTAGAATGTCCCAGTCTCAAAAGTAATTATCATGAAAGTAATGGTGAATGAAATTGAGTTTAAAATTCAATCTTTAAACTGAAATGCATTATCAGTCCTAAATCTGAGATTAAAAGAAAAACAGAACTTTCTAGATTTCACGTTATGGCCTTTTAGGATCATCCTTTGTTTCTGTGCTTGCTCCTTCCTCTGACACATCACATTCTCCTAGATGAATTAACAAGATTTTTTTCAAGTCCCTATTCAGATTTTACCTTTTCCTGAAGTCTTTCCAAACTGTACTGGTACACTGAAAAAATGGAACAAGTGGATATCATGTGTTTCATAATGTGGATGTAACTCAATGGAAAATATCCGCCTTTACCATAAAATTTTATTGCTAAAAATTAGAACTGCCATCAAATCAAGGTCCCTCAATTTAACAAGCAGTTTGGAAGAAATATATGAATATTTAAAAAAAACAGGTAATTACACCCAAAGTCGTAATTTGCTAAATTCACAATATGGGATGTAAACTTCAGGACAAGTTAGTGAAATGTATTTGGAAAGCACTGTTGACAATTATCAAAAAAAGGCTAAACACAAAACAACAGATGCAATAGGTGGATCCTATTTGGGCCCTCACTCTAACAAAACTGCTCTAAAAATGCATTTTTGAAGCAATCAGGAAAAATTCAATATAGACTAAATATTAGATGGTAGAGAGAAATGAGAGTCAGGTACCAATATTGCAGTCATCTGAATTATAAGTTCATATTATGACATATAATTTGTTTCAAATATTAATCAAAACATAAAAGGGAGATAATAGTAGAAATAAAATTGGCAAAAAATTACAGAAATTATTGATGCTGGCGATAGACATGTGTATGTTCATTTAAACCAAATTCTCTACTTTGAAATTTTAATAATGCAAAGTTTTAAAGTAGGGAAAATCCATAATGGGACCAAGGACCACAGAACTCTGTGCACATAATAGTGAATAGAGTCCTATCAAAGATTATGTTTTTGAGCAGGAAAAGGTAGGCAAATAAAATTATAAATAAGTATTTAACGAACTACACTTGCCATGAAAAAAAGTTTAGTATGCTGTGAGAGTTCCACAGAAATTGTACCTGGTGCCCACAACCCCCTGCATGCCTTCATCACTTCTCTCAAATATCACCAGTCCTCCACTCTTAGTTATCTTATCCTCTCTTTTTGTTTTTATTTTCAGGCTCCACTTGGCAATAAACAGGGCTCTACTCTTGACCCTGTGCTCAAGATCTCTTCTGATGATACTTTGGGGATCATATGAGGTGCAGGTAGAACCTGGTTAGGCCACATGCAACGCAGATGCCTTACACTCTGTATACCATCTCTCCAGCTCCATCTTGTCTTTGGAACATCATTTCATCATTCTTTTATTTTCAATCCCAATTAAGACTTTGCTGCAAAAATCTGATCAAATGTTTACTTAACTTGTGCTCATCTGCCTCTTCTCCAAGCTTACAAGATCCTCTATGACATGGACATGATCTGATCCAGCTCTGTGCCCACTATAGCCCATAAAGATCCTGCCTGGTCCTCCCAGGAAAAATCTTAACATAATGGTTGGAATCCTTGCTCAGATACCTTACAAGAGCAATTAATTTATAAATAAACTGTTTCCAGGGTACACATTCAGAGAGCCGCTCCAGATGTCCCCCACATTAAGGAAACTACATTCGATTGGATGTCAAAACCCAGATGGACAGAACAATCCTAATAAGGTTCCTGACACCTGCACCCCAAGACTTGACTAATTATGCGTCCTCTACTTCTGCTTACCCCAGATTGAGATGTTGTTTATCTATCTGGTCCTTGGAGGAAGAAAAGGTTACTTTCAAAGTGGAATAAAGCCAAAACTCTGCCAGGAAAATAAAGTACCTCTAGTGTGATTAGGGTTTTTGGTGTGTTACAGAATAATCTTATCTCATATAATAAAAGGAGCCATTCAATTCTTAGACTGTAGCAACCAGCAAAAGTAATTTTTTTTAATTTTAGTATTTTATACACACCACAGGTAAGTAAAATGTATACTTAACTTTGGGGAAGATTGGGACCTGAGCAATTGTGCAGAGTGTATGGTGTTTGCCTTGCATACAGTCAACACTGGTTCAATCCTGGGCATCACATCTGTTCCAACAAGTACCACCAGGAGTAATTCCTGAATGGAGAGCCAGGAAGTCAGTTTTACTCAGCTTTACTCAGAAATGCTTTGTTAAATAAAGGCCTGGCCCTTGGACACTGTTTAGAGAAATTGCATAATAAATGTGTTTGACAGACAAGCTCTCCTAAATGCAAGGAATATGCATTCCTCATCACTAGTACTCAACAGTGTAGCAAAGGATCTTAAAAAAAAAAAACCAAAGAAAACAAGAAGGAAAAAAAAGATGGCATTCATATTGGAAAGAAAGAAATAACATGTTTCTTTTCACAGCTAGACTATGCAAAAGTTTAGCAATTTAAAAAACAATGTCAATATGTAGAAGTCAATTGTATTTTCTACACAAAGCTACGAAAAATTCAAAATTAAAAATAAAAACCAGAAATTATCTGAAATAACATTAGTAATAATAAGATACATAGGGAAAATGTTTTAAAAGTACATAAATCTACATAAACAATGAAAATTACAAAACATTGCTGAATAGCAAAGGAAAACTTGAATACTTGAAATATATACCAGGTCCTGGATCAGAATCCTCAAGCCTGCTAAGATGTCTTTTCCATAAATAAAACAGTTAATATTTTTAACTCAATAAAATTTGTAAAGAAGGAATATGGCAAGATACATTACTGACAATTCACACTAAAATACAGTCATTTTTAAAATTTATTTTTATTTTGAACCATACTTGGCTGAGCTCAGGGATCACTTCTGGTGGGGCTTGGGAGAATATATGGAGTACGGGGGATGAAACCCAAGTGGCATGCATACAAAGTAAACATCTAACTCCCTGCAGTGTCTCTTTGGTCCCAATATACGGACTTTTTAGCAGCATAAAGAAACAATGTGATTTTTCAAAATCCATACAAAATACAAACGATGCAACATGATAAAGAACAAAAGTTGACTTAAACTTTCCAAAGTTATAGATTTAGATTTCATGTAATTGAAATAACAGAAAATTACACTAACCAAAAGTAGAAGATGTGTATAAAATAGAGAAATAAATTATTCTGAAAAAAAGATACAAAGAAAAACTGTGTCCAGTTTATTTTTACCCAAAGTGCAAACAATTTAGTGTGTAAAACAAAAGGTTTTTTATTTTTATATATTTATTTATTTTGTGGCTTTTTGGGTCACACCTGGCGATGCACAGGGGTTACTCCTGGCTCTGCACTCAGGAATTACCCCTGGCAGTGCTCAGGGGACCATATAGGATGCTGGGAATTGAACCCGGGGTGACCGCATGCAAGGCAAATGCCCTACCTGCTATGCTATTGCTCCAGCCCCACAAATTTTTTTTTAACAAATTGTACTGAAACTATTGGTGTCCCTATGTAATAAAATAAACTTCTAGTGATGTTTGTTCTGTGAACAAAATATCACTCCAAATAAAACAGACTTTATTTCAAAGTCTATACAACAGCATTAGAAAATGTTATGATCATGAATTAAGCTAATATTTCTTTAACATCAAATATGTGATCTCTAAAAGAATAAATTTATAAATTAGACTTTATCAAGTTGAAAACCTCTGCTCTTTGAAAGACTCAGAGTGTGTAACACAAATTGACGAAGAAAATAACTCAGATTACATACAAATCAGGATTGATTAAGCATCTTATAATAGACTACATTCTAGTCCACTAAAAATACAATAAAAATAAAATTAATAAAATCTGTGAGTAGACATTTAACCAAAAATATAAGTGGACAACAAATATGTATCTATATGTAAAAAAGGTAATCAAATATCACTGGTAGTTAGAAAAATAAAAACTAAAATTACAATGGGATACTGAAAGGTTTAGTAACAAGATATTATTATATGCTGGCAATTATGTATACAGAAAAAATAATATTTTTGGAAAACAGTCTGGCAATTTCTTATAAAATTAAGCATTAACCAACCATACGACAGCCATTCTATTTCTAGGCATTCATCCAGGACAAATAAAAGCATGCATAGATGTTATGTGTTAATGTTCCTTTTCTTTAAAACTTTATGTGAATATTAACAGCTATTTTATTCAGAATTATCCTGGGAAGAAAAGAACCCAACTGTGAATCAATAAACAACCTATTGTATGCCCAGATAATAAGAAATAAAATACCAATTAAAAGGAACAGATTATTGCTTTATCCAGTAACATAGAAAAATTGTAATGCATTTTTTTTCCAAGTGAAAGGAGTCAGACCCAAAGGCTACATACATGTTCACAGGACATTCTAGAAAGGATCACAAAGCAGATCAGCAATATAAAGGGCTGTGAAGTGTTTAACCATAAAGGGATGCACAACAGGTATGGGGATATAAGGTCATTTTGCACGGAATAGGAGATATGTACATGTTAACATCCATAACACTGTACACCACAGAGAGTGATTTGATAAGTGAACAAGATGCAAGAACTGAGGACTGAATGCAGAATTTGATCAATTTAAATAACTATATTAGGAAGAATAATATAAGCTCTGAAGAGGATGAAAAAGAAAAGAGTTGACATAGTAACTTTTATTTAAGAGTGGATTTGGGACTAGAGAGATAGTACAGCATGTAAGATACTTGCCTTCATATAGCCAATCTTGGTTCAAATCTCCAGCACCACAGAAATAAGTTTAAAATTTTAATATTGTCCCTTTTGGGGGGAAATTAGGCTTTGAGGTGATTATGTTAAGTTAAATAAGTGAAGAAGTAAAAAATGATTACTGAGGTAAGAGAGATAGTATGGGGATTAAGATGCCTCCTTGCCTACCTTACATACATCCAACCCCAGTTCCATCCTTCGTACCACGTGGTTCTCTGACAATTGCAGATTTCAGCTCTGGAGACCCCGGAGGTCCATGATGGTGACCTTGGTAATTCCCAGCACCACAGACCCAAGCAGCACTGCTTCCTTGGGTCCCTCCATTGAGCCATGGGGGCTACCAGGTCTCCTGACCACTACTAGGCAGCCTTGCCCTTTACTTCACCCCCCAAAAAAGATGAGGCAATAGAAGAAATGAAAGAGGTTTTTTGTGGTGCATTGTAATTGGAACTTTGGTGGTAGGAATGACAGTTTCACACATATACAGATGTGAAGTTAAATCCCTAAAAACCCATGTTGTAGACCAATAGGAAGTTCATTTCAAAATAAAAGCTGGAGCGATAGCACAGCGGGTAGGGCGTTCGCCTTACAAGCGGCCAACATGGCCGACCCGAGTTCGATTCCTCCGCCCCTCTCGGAGAGCCCGGCAAGCTACCGAGAGTATTCGATATGCCAGACACAGTAACAACAAAGTCTCCAATGGAGACGTTACTGGGCCCGCTCGAGCAAATCGACGATCAACGGGAGGGCCTTTACCTCGAGCTCGAGGACCAGAGGTTAAGGAGCTTTCTAATGAGGCTTACTTTGGTTCAATCCCCCATACTGCATATGGTCCCCTGAGTACTGTCAGGCTGTGAGTTTTGACTTCTGGATGAGAAGGAAGACCTGAGCTTGGCCGGGTCTGGTCCAAAGGGAAATCAAAGTATTTTACTTTAAAAGCAAAAACATCCAAATATTAAATTACAAAATAAGATAAAATACTCTTTCAATTTTACCTGAATCATTTTTAAATGTCCACAGAAGACATTTTAAATAAATAAGAAAATTTACATGTTTCTCTGTTAGGAGTCAACAACAAAAACAATAATGTTTTTGTTCAGCTCTCATCACTAAATATTCAAATTATGGAAGTCTTGAATAACTTTATAAGAAACAAAACGGAAAAATAAGAAATGTGTGAATCAAAGAGAAAAGATAGATATCTCTTTATTTACAAAACACATAATCAATTACCTGGAAGAAAAAATTCTGAAAAGAATCAGTAGAGCAGAAAGATGGCAAGAAATCTATAAACTTTATACACAGAACATTTGAAAATATTGATAAAGGACACAAATGATGACTTTAATGAATTAAAAAATTAAGGAATTATTCCATGCATTTAAAGTGAAGAATAGCCCTCCCCAAGATGTTCAGAAAGTATTTTTACAAAGATCTGTCACGTTGTCTTTTAGATTATTTTGACTTAACTAAGACCCTGCAGAATCAAGAGAAACTTTAATGCACCTGTACTTATAAAGCTTAAAAAATGGGTGGGGTCCTTTATTTTAGATTATTTTCAGAAAAATTCATCTATTAGAGAAACCTATCTATGTAGCAGAGCAAACATCATGTGATTATAGAGCTGAGCTATATTCCTAGTCCTGTCAGGATACATTCTTATCTGGAGACTGAAATGGGGAAATATCTACTTCCAAGCCCACATGCACACACACACACACACACACACACACACACACACACACACACACACACACAGAGGGAGAGAGAGAAAGAGAGAGAGAGAGAGAAAGAGAGAGGAAAGAGAGAAATCATAGTGCTGTCATGTGTATAATACTTCCTTTATTCTATAGTAGAAATAAATCAAGATACTACCTGTACTCCAGTGCAGAGTATATCATATATCTAGAGACCAACTTAGTCACATGTCTGAACAATGTTTACCTGATTATAGTATCTTAAATGCTGTTCATCAGCTTTTCAATTTATAGAATTAACCCTCATAGTTTATAGTTAATTATAGCTTTTACAGAGTATGTAATAGGAGAAATAAATATCTGCAACAAAAAATGTAAATTAGATGACAAGAAAACTAGAGAATATTAAAATTTTTCTTTCCTTTGGGGAGTAGATGCACCTGATGGTCCTCAAGGTCTACTCCTGGCTTTGTGCTCAGAAGTGCTCAAAAAATATATAACTTAACATTAGACAGGAAGTAAATACTGTGCTCTTGGCAGAAATGCATCCACACTTTGCATTAGGTTACCGGCACTGGGCCAGCCCAGGTGGAAAAAGTGCTGTCCTTCCGCTTATTGCTCCTGGTGACTCAGTAGCTGCCATCTTCCAGAGGCCATTGGACAGTCAGGTATGGGCCAGCAGTGACGAGACACACGAGGCCTCATGGGATGGGGGTGGTGTCAGCCCTTGACCTCCCCTGCTCCAACGAAACCCCAAGTCATTGCCCACAAACAGTTCTCCTCCCCACACCCCGCCCCCCGCCGCCCTTGGCTACTGATCAAGCTGCTTAACAGCCATGATCCCAGAGACACACAAGTGAAGCTCGGAACCCAGCAGCTTTTGGCAGAAGTTCCTCCAGATTTAATTATTAAAATTTCAAAATTCTGACATCATATGCTCTTCATAATCAGCAATAGAAAACAAAGTATCTAATGTTGCCTTTTCAGTAGGTCTGAGTATTGGGGGGAAATCCCAGATAATAATGGTGGGTCTGGTGTTGAAATATTGAATGTAACCAAAGTAGTGAGAGTAATGTGGAAATCATCTGCCACATAGGTATGGGTAGGTGGTGGGATGGGGAGGGACAGTGGGGTTTTTGTTCATGGAAAAATGTGCACTGGTGAAGGGACAGCTATTTCATCAATGTATGACCAAGACTTAAACCCGAAAGCTAAGTAACTGTTCTCACGGTGACTCAATAAATAAATTTATTTAATAAATAAGTAAATAAATAAATAAATAAATAAAAGCTTAAAGGAAACATAAAGATAACAAATATCATCATTATGCTTTTGATAATCACAAATTAATTTGGAGAAATCCATTGATTCTGCATCATCTATGGCAGAGCCTAAGTAGAGCCAGGAGTTTGAACTTGTTCGCTGATTCTAAAATCATCTTCTACCAATATAGAACACTCTATTCAACTGTTCATTGGGAGGGAGGGAGGTGACAAAGGAATGCTCCTGTCATGTGCAAAAAGTTCGGGGTCTTCTGCTGATTCAAACAACTAAGTTTGCTTTTCTAAGAGGGAGTCTGAGCATGTGGTGCTTCTCAGACCCTGTGGAGCCAGGGATTACCTGGCCACCCTGACACTGTTTGGGGCTTTCAGGGATGACATCAAGTGATGCTCCGGGAACTTGAGGTGCTGAGGATGAAACTGGGGACAGCCAATCGCATAGCAGTTCAACTTTTTAGCCACTATACTGTCTCTTCAGCCCTCAAATATACTTAAATTGAAGCCCAAATACAGTTTCAAAAACTTTTTTTTAATATGATAAAAATTTATCATAATTTCTGGTAAGTCAACAGTTGAACTTCCCTTCTTCTAAGCATTGTCACATGTAGATCAATGGTTTTCACTTTTTCAATTCATTAAATTTATTCTTCAAATAAAATAATGGAGTCTCAAATTTAGAAAAATCTTACAATAAAAAGGAAAAGCACATGTGAAATTTTGCATGATGCCACTACATCAGGGGCACAGGAAAAGCACATGTTTTCACCATGTGCTGATATGGTGCAGTATGAATGTGTCAGGTGTTTGCAGCCCTGAAAGACCCACTTTCAAACGTCTAGGGCATATGGTCCATGGATGTGGGAGCTATGAAGCTAGATTCAAATGGAGAGATCCAGAGGCAAAGCAGAGGTAGCCATTTTAATAAGCCTCTAGGTGCTGTGAGCTTGCAAATAACCTCTCCTTCTCTCAGCAAGTCCCTGCATGATCTCACTGAATTTTCTAGTGCCTATTATCTTCATTTTACTCAATACTCATTTCAATGAACCCACCGACAATAGAGATCAATCACAAAGAACATGGCTAACTGCCAGTTTACCAGGAAAGCAGCTGTCATGAGACAACAGCACAGTAATGGAGAACATGACTTGAGCACAAGGCCGCTGGACTCAAGCCTTCCTTGCCTCTCACTGGAAACCTTGAGAATTAACTTCATCTCTGTGACCGTCAAGCTTTTTCTATGCAAAACAGTGATAAGTAACTGCTTGCTAGGTTTCTGGGAGGAAAAGAAATTATATATATGATGTCTTAAAGTATTCAGCAATCATAAATAACAAGTGTTCTGTAACTGTTAGTTTATTGAGGGATGTAGAAGATATTTTTAAACTGTTTTTAAAAACCTTAGCACTCTCATGTCAAAGGTCTTCTGCACAGATAGTTCCAACCTATGGCTAGTAAAACAGAGTTGTAATGTATAAGAACAAGAACACGTGAAATAAAACAAATTATTTTTGCTAGGATTCCACTGACTGCTGCCCACCAGAAAATTAATATCAATATGTTTTTCAATTATCCGGAAGGATTGTTCATCTTATGCGTCTGTAAAGATAGGTTATAAATAAAACCTAGAGCATATATTTTATAAGTTACAAAAAATTAAATAACCCTAAAACATTAATTCCTTCTCTTTAGCTGTCCTGAGCTGGAGCAATAGCACATCGGTAGGGCACTCAGCCAACCTGGCTGACTTGGGTTTGATTCCTCCACCCCTCTCAGATAGCCTGGCTAGCTACCAAGAGTATCTCACCCACATGGCCAAGCCTGGCAAGCTACCCATGACATATTTGATATGCCAAACGCAGTAACAACAAGTCTCACAGTGGAGATGTTACTGGGCCCACTCGAGCAACTCCATGAACAACGGGAGAACAATGCTACAGTGCTACAGTTTTCCTGTCATTTTTTTCCTGCTGAAACTCTAACATCACAAGAAAAATTTAAAAGAATTAACAGTTTCCATCATATATAAAATACTTTCTCTAATATCAACCCCATTAATCATATATAAAGAACTAAAATAAATATTTTGCGGGAGGGTTTGGGCTACACCTGGTGGTGCTCAGGGATTATTCCTGACTCTACACTCAGGAATGACTCCTGGCAAGCTTGGGAGAACATACAAGGATGCCAGTGATCAAACCTGGGTCGGCCCCATGCAAGGCAATCACCTTACCCATTGAACTATTGCTCTGGCTCCTAGAATCAATATTTAAAATGTTCTATTCAATATAAAAAATTCTAGATTCAAATAGAGATTATGTTACTTTATTAAGAAACATTTTTCAAGAATGAGTGATTCTCTGTGATTTCCTTTGAAGTGCCACTACCTATGACAATATAACCCATTATAGGGGATACCTTAGAAATTAAGTGATTTGAGGCTGATGAATGATGCAATGTTTTGGCAGGGTATTGTGCAAAAATAATCTATCATAAGGTATTTTCACATTAACCGTCAATAATACCAGTGTTTTGACCTCAGCCGAAATGTACTTCCAAAAAGCTTAGTGAAATAAATTGGAAGGAGAAAGAGAAATACTGGGTGATCTCACTAATAATATATGGGATATAGAGAAACAAAGCAAGAGAACAGACAAAGCCAAGTAAAAACAAACCCTTGAATCTCACCACAGTACCGAATTTACCAGAAGAAGAAAGGAGGTAAGAGGGACAGAAGGGGGACGTGGGACTAGTAGGGTATTATGCAGGGTTATTGGCACTTTTATGGTATATGATATAGTTATGAACATTGAGAAGAGCTGTGAAATTGTATCCTCAAAACATAAATCTCAGTAAAACTTAGGTTACCTAAATATAAAATTAAAAACACCAGAGAGATAGTTTGCCTTGTGCAGAGCTGACTTCAACTCAAACCATAGCACTGCTTACAGTTAATGTGTGTTGATACTCAGGGTTTGTTTTTACTTGATTTTGTGTTCTCTTGCTTTGTTTTTCTACATCCCACATATTAGTGAGATCACCCACTATTTGTCTTTCTCCTTCTGACTTATTTCACTAAGCTTTTTGGAAGTACATTTTAGCTGAGGTCAAAACACTGGTATTACTGCACAAGCATCATCAGGGATAATTTCTGAGCTCAACGCTAAAAGCAAACCTGATCACAACCAGGTGTGGCCCAAACTCTCACCCCCAAATTTTAAATTAAAATACTTAGATATTTTAAAGCTTTGCACTGAACACACAGCTAATTTATAATTTTTTTAAAATAAAATAATCTATAAAATTTAAAAATTATAAAAATAAAAAGAATCATTTGTACAATAGTGGAAGAAAACACTAAGGCTTAATGGAATGACTATTGACTAAAGGCCACAGATATCTTCAAAAACAAAGATTAACATTTTAGAAGCTTGTATATACCAGAAAAAACACTACACAAGCAAAAAAGAAATCTGCTTCCCAGACAATATTAAAGTAAGTTGGAAGATACAGTTCTCCCACACATTCTAATAAAATGTATTTTGTTTTCTCATATTCAAGAAATAAAACTGCCATTTTATAAACTCTAAATTAAAAAGCCTGAGAATTGAGTTCTTCCCCACTCACCTCTAATAAACTGTATATCCTTGGGCAAAATGTTTCATCTCACTGAACTTTCTTGCTTTTATTTATTTAATGAAGAGATTAACCATTTCTATAATAATTTCTATTACAAATATATTGTGTTTGTTATAATAAAATGCATGATTTATTATAAATATCTAATAGTATAGAAAGTTATAAACAAGTTTATACATTTGTTGTATGGATATTATGATCATCTTCTCCTTTCCCATTTTTTCCCCTTGTGAAAAAGTTCTGACTTTTCACAAGCCTATAGAAACAAAATTTTACATAGTTAAAAATGTATGAGAAAGAGAATTTATATCTGACACAATAAATGTGTATAAGATATATTGACTCTCCCTCTTCCTGAAACAAACCTAGGCTTTGCTTTAATTTGATTTGCATATTTCCAGCACTACCTGAAAAAGCAGAACTGTTTCTCCAGTTTGGTTCTGCCCAGTGCCTGTCACTATCACACAAGCATTTAAGGAGCGATAAGGCCTCCCATCCAGTCGAAAGATTTCTTCCCTAAAGATTTATTCTTTCTCTTCTACAACATTTTTTCTTATTTATTTCCCCAAAGGCACAGTGTCTTATATGTGGCAGTACTCAATAAATGTTTGCAAAACAGAAGTGAAAGCAAGACAAAGTAAAAACAGCACAAGAAATAGTTTCTCCTTCCAAACTTCTTTCTCCTAGCTCAGTAAACTTCTTTCTCTTACTCTGATATCTCAGTGTCCATCACACCAATAAAGTCTGCCCTTTCTCTAGTTCTCAGCCCTGAAACCCCCCGCAGCTCAGCCACCTGCTTCCTGATAGTTAACCAGCCCGCACCTCCCACACCAGATGGCTTCCTTCTCCTGCTTTTGCTTGGCAAGAATTTACAAACATATTTTCACATGTCCAGAGTGGAACATGGACAGACGCATCCAAAAGTCAAGGTTTTGTATTAGCACCAGCAGAAGAGACCCGAACAGCCTAATTGAACTTGAAAGAGTTATGTTCTTATACATTTTACGTTATGCTATAGAATTTTTTGCATTTAAATATAGTTGTCCTCAATCACTATCCAGAAGTAGAAGGTTTCTATGAAAACTTTTGCAAGTTAAAATGGCTTAAAACTCAACTACCATTAATTTATGTAGAAAAATTTAAGTATCTCCAGACACCATCTCCCCCCCTCCACAGTCTACTATATTCCAAATAAAACATATGGCCAAAAAAGCACTCACATATAGAAAAAGCAGGAATGATGTGATAATGCATGTCCTGTCTGAGGAGGTTGGCAGAGCCATTCTTGTTGTTTCTTGAGCAATCTGCGTATGTAGATCTGCTGCAAATGAACTGAGGACTCTATTTGGCTGGTCGCTGAAATTAATATTTTGTTTGGATTTCTCTCGTGAACTCAAAGAAGTACATATGTAGATATTATCTCAATGTGAAGTGGTATTTGAAAAGTGCAAAATAGAGATACCTCTACTTTGTTTTAGAACATTTTCCCCCATTATCTTCTCAATACCTTTCAATACCCACGTTGCTTCAACAAGGTCATATCAAAGAACTGGAAAGACATATTTAATCTGTTTCATATTTGGCCTCACAATGTTGTGTAACTTGATTGCCAATTCCAATATAATTGTGAAAGTTATTTTTTAGAATGAAATCCTGGGGGGCCATAACCAGAATTTAGCGGGTAGGTTGTTTATCTTGCACATGGTAAATCTGGGTTCACTTCTCCCATTCTATAATAACCCAAACAAAAGTGATCCCTTACCAAAGAGCCAGGAACAAGCCTTGAGAACCTTCAGGTGGCAGAAAACAAACAATAAAAAAAAATGAAATCCTGGAGTTGGACAGGTAATGTAAAAGGTAAGGTACTTGTCCATTATGCCACAGACCAGGTTTGATTCCTACTATCAGTTTGATCCTTTTGTCTACTGATCCTCAAGTGCCACCATGGATAACCCCTGAAGTTAAGCTGGATTTAAGCCCCTAAATCTCTGGGTGAGGCCCCCAAAATAAAATAAACAACAAAAATATTATATTTCTGAGTCAGGGATATAGCTTATTGGTAGAGAGTATGTGAGGCTCTGGATTTATTCCCTTGATAAAACAAAAATAAAACATAGCAACTACAGAAATATGCACTAACTTCCCAACTCTCAATGAGCAGCCCCTGATAGTAAAACAAAACAAAATGAAACAAAAATAATGCATATCTCTGTAAGGCAGCTCTAATGACAAATTTGGGAGGGCCAATGGTATGGAAGTGGCATTCTTTATAAACTGCATGAAAACCAAACTGGCAGATCACAGGATATAAAAGCAAACTTTCCTATCCACATTTCAGAGATATACATCATTTCTCTTTTGTTTACTTAAATTATTCAAAAGCTAAATGTTTGTCAAATTGGAATATGAGCATTATAAAATGGAATTGGAGAAGCTTTATTTCCTTTTGGTTTATGTGCATGGAACTGAATAAACAAGGTCTTACTACCCCTGTTAATCTTACCATTTTTTACAAGCTAGCACACACATACATGAGCAAAAGTTGGAACAGAGGGCCTTGGTAAGAACAGAAACAAGAATTTGATTCTATCTCACTTTACCAACCACATTCCTCCTCTGAAATTCCTCCTCTGAAATCAGTGAATTGTCAGTGAATTGTTTGGACTATTGAGAACAATTAAGTCCTCGGTGTCACAAAATACTGGTTAAGATTTATGATGCCTGAAGAAATATCAGTTAATTGTTGGTAGGGTATCTGGTCATAATATTTATAATATTGCTATGCTTAAACTAATATAAACTAAGAACTATAAAGTAAATAATTTAACCATAATTTTCAATAGGGGCTGGAACAATAGTATAGCAGGTAGAGCATTTGCGTTGCACGCAGCTGACCCAGCCAACCCAAGTTCGATTCCTCCGTCCCTCTTGGAGAGCCTGGTAAGCTACCAAGAGTATCTCTCCCACAGGGCAAAGCCTGGCAAGCTACCCATGATTATTCGATATGCCAAACACAGTAACAACAAAGGCTCACAATGGAGACGTTACTGGGCCCACTTGAGCAAATAGATGAACCATGGGAGAACAGCACTACATTGATAGTGCTACAATTTTCAGTAGAGACTTTTATCAATAATTTTTAAGCTGTCAATTTGCTCATTCTTTCTCATGTAACCCTTTGAGTTTTACGTTGGTTGGGTAAAAAAAAGTAATAGCAGCAATCAAAAATTATTTAGGGGACAAGAGTAGAGCTCAAGTGTTAAAATATGATGTCTCCAACGTCCTGAGTTTGATCCTTTACATGTACTGCTCCTCAACAACCAGTCCCCACAGCCACCCGCGCTATCAGGTATAGGCTTGGTTGCCCACTAGACTATGCACGGTACCTTATCAAACCTGTGCTACTTGGCTAAACATCCAGTAGAAGCTGCCCCAGGGAGCCCATAGTGCTGCTTGGCTAGGCCTTTGCCATCAAAATTTGGACTGTTCTTGAGTGTTTCTTGACATTATCAAGGCTACAGTCTATAAATTCCAACTACTATGTGTTTACTTGTACATTCTCCAACCTCACAAAATTATCCTCCACCCACATGGAGAAAGAAATGAGACAATCAAGGAAGATAATGTCCTTGAATAATTTCTACACCTACACACATTTTTCTCCTCTTCAAATAAAAACTGTGGCAAAAAAATAAAATCTATCGATTTCACAGTTGGCAGAAGAGAGGAATTCATATATCCATCATTTTCTTAAACATTCTCTTTTAATTCCAGGAGATCTTTACATGAAGGTAAGCCTTCTCCCAACCACACAGTGGGTTAAAATAAAGACCGACAAAAAAGTCACCTTGTTTGTAGCTGCTTCACCTGTCTCCATTGTAAACCATTGCAAATATCCCTCACTTAAACCAGTTTCTCTGTATAATGCTTTCCCTGTACACCAAAGTTCCCAAAGCCAAATGCTTGAAGAAAAAGGAAGAATGGATATAAACATTTTCAATCACTTTGCTTGCTTCCAAAAGCAATGATGCATTCATTTTTATTACTTTCCTAAAGACACTTTCCCTAAATTGCTCTCAAGAAATAGCTGAGGGAAGAGGCAAGGGAAGGAGAGAGAGAGAGAAATCAGAGACCAAGGTTAAAGGCTGGTGTTCTGAGTTGGCAAGTATATATGGCAGCCTACCTTATACCCATTCTTTCAGAAAGACTTTCCTGTCTCATAAATTTCCTTACCCCACCAGCTTTCTAAGGTTTAGAATGTCATCATTTGACTTACGTGAGTTTAAATTATTACACTGGCTCTACCAAAATACAGTTGCAATCCATGAGAAACCTTAAGATCTGCCTGACCAGATCCATTCATAAGAGCAGGTTTGGATATTACTAATAGAGAAAGAACACAAGGGACTGGAATTGGAATATTTTTTAGAGTGAAGAAAAAATATTGCTCAGCATACAATGGATATTTACGGTAGATTTTGAACCAGAATTAGGTTTTCAGTAACAAGAAACAGAACTGCAGTTTGTCATATATCCACAGGCTTTCCTTCTCTCACAGAGTATTAGTGGAATGTGCAGACTCTAAGTACTGGCTTTGAAGTTTCTGTCACTTACACATTTGTGATTTGGGGCATATAACCTTAATCCTTTCCAGTCTAATTTCCTCATCTGTAAATGACATACCCATCAGTGAGTGTGAAGATTAATGACACAGTGCCCCAAAATGCTAATTCAATGCCTGCTACAATTAAAAAGATTGTACAGAAGTATTTTCTGTTGTTGTAACTATTATTACATGTGAATAAAGAAATAGGATTTGTGGTTAAAAAAGATTTAGGTGATGGTACTGAGGAGATAATACAGTATGTAAGGTGATTGCCTGTCTGCAGCCAGTTTGGGTTCAATCCTGGTACCCTGTATGATTCTCAGAGTACTGCCAGGAGTGATCCCTAAGCACAAAGCCAAGAGTAAGTAAGACTTGAGCTTAGATAGGTGCAGCCCCAAAATAAACAAGCAAAAAAGTAAAATAAAAGAGAAATGTGGAGGAGAAGGGAGGGTGGGAAGGAGGGTAGTAGGGGGACAGGGGAGAGGGAGAGAGGAAGGGAGGGAAGCTAGGTTACATTTTTTTAAATCCCACCATGGCGGTGGAGAGAAATGCAAACAGAAATACATGTACAATGTTGGTATAGAAGCATTATCTGTAATTATTCAAACAATGTGAAGAAAATTTGATGTTTAACAACATAGATTCAGATAAAAGATATAATATTCACCAATCTGATGAAATATGATTATGCCATTTCAAAAATGACTAAAAAAACAATGCTACAGAAAATTATTCAAAATATATAAGATTTTTATAAAACATTATAGTGTTATTTCACTTGAATAAATATTGATTCAAAGCACCTACCACAAAAATCTAAATCAAAGGAAACTTGGTAAACATATGTAACTCCAGTAAGGATGTGTGATGTTGCCAATAAATGCAAGAGTAAAGTTATTATGAATAATCTTTGATTTCCTCCTTACACTTCACCAAATTTCATATAGTGAACATATATTGGTTTTGTTCACTTAAATACCTAACTATTAGCAAACAATTCTAGGCACCCAGCAGAAGGTTGAGTTGAAAAATTCCTACAAGGTAGATATGTGAGAACTTTAAAGATTAAGGGAGAGAAAAAGTGAACTAAATCCTTTCACTGTCAGAAGGGAGCTGCAGTTATTATATGCATCAAGAATGTACCAAGAAGTATAGTTTAATGGGTTTCACCCACCTGAACATTCATACTGTAAAAATACACCAATGATCACTACAGTTGCTTTAAGCATATAGTCATGTTATTCAGCACTTCCTATATAAAACTTCATATGGCTAATTCTTTTTAGATTTTGGTGCCAAAAGGAACTGTGTCTTTTCTGAAGGACTATAATTCCAACCAGTGTAATAGAGCCCTGAAAAATTAGACTCCAGGTCAGAGAGCTTAGTTCTAAGCATACTTCTGCCCCTTAATATCTTAGTAATTTAGTCAAGCTACTCCCACAAACCATGTTGTAATACATCTGAAGATTCCAAAATTATTTTAGTTCTAAGTCTGCATATTCAACTGCCTTCTGGTTTTCCATTTAGATATCTCAGTTTAAGTTCTGATTTTTCACAGCCAAAATCATAGAAATGTCTTAATTTTTAAAGGTTCAATAAATCAACAAAAACAAAGCTACAAAGGATTTCCTCTCTCGAACCCCATATGCAGTCTGTTAACAAATTACCTCTTTCTTCTCCCCTCAAAACAATTTAGTTTATTCGATTATAACCTCATATTTAAGCTGATATTGCCTCATAATGGATCTCCATGGATTTGTTTTGCCACTCTAAATGTCATTCTCCATACATCTCTCAAAGTATTGGATTTAAACTATTACCACCATCTCTTTGTTATTTTTAATAGCATTGTAGAGGTGAAGTTCAATGGCTTGGTCTGATATGTGAGGTCTGGGAATGATCTTGTCCCTCTGAAGGTCACACATTTCACATAACTCTCCACGTTTTTACTTCTGCCTCATCTTCACTGGTCTGTCTCCCAGTTGCTTGAACTTACTTAATTACAGATTCTCTCTCACCTTGATATTTTTAAATCTGTTTCTCCAATCCCCGTCCTCCTTCCTTTATATTTCAGTCATAGTCATCTTTATTTTATACTAAAATTTACTTCTTCAGGGAGCTCTTCATTGCCTCCAAACATTTGGTTTAGATCTTCTACTGAATTTTCTTCTTACAATTCATAGCTTATTCTGTGTTTGCAATTATGTAATTATGAGATTGAATAATTTCTTTCCTCAATACTCTAGTGCAATCATTAGAAAATCAAAAGCCATTTCTATTTTTATTTGCTATTAATGAAGAACATGGCACCGTTCAAGGAAGTCAGTATTTTATAATTTAATGAATAACTAGCCAATTTTATTCATCTACTACTTTCCCGTATCATATCTGCATTATCACTTTGCAAAATTCTGAAATGACCTTTGGAATCCCTAGCTCCTAGTTTCTTCTTATTTTAGAACACTTAACAATTCACTGAAAATTAACCCTCAGAAGTACAGTTTTGATCATTTCATTCCCAGTCCAAGAACTTTGGATTTCCATTTGCTGAGAGAATAAAATTCGAATTCCTTTGGGCCTCCAGTCAACCTTTACAATTTACTTGTCCACTCATATTATTGTGGCCTATGCTCTTATTAAACATGCCTGTAGGGTCTATGGCATCTTTATAATTTTTTAGCCACACACTGAATCCTTTCTCCACAGTTTCTTCCACCAAAAATATATTAATATTGTTTTCTACCCATCATCTTCAAGTATGGGAGTCTTTATGAGCTTCCAATGCAACCAAAATCTAATTCCTCCAGGATACTTTCATTGACTTCATTCAGTAGAAATGAACTTTCTTTTGAATCCTTGTCTTTCTGTACATCGTTAATAAATCTCATAGTTTTTACATTCATTATACCTATTTATTATAGCCAAGTTTCTCAAGACTAAAAATTCTTTAGAGACAAAACTAGAACACCAAATCAGTACCTTGAATATTATAGGAACTACATGAATATTCATTGCATTTTTAACCTGGGAAAATATGTGAATTATTTTGGTAAGATGTTCCTTAAGGATTATTTCATAATTGAAATCAAAGAAAACCCATCTATATCACCTTTCCTTTGAGGGAAGAAGTTCATTTCTATTGACCCAGTAGGTAATTTTCTTTGTGCACTCACTTAATTTTTTTCTAATCACTAAAGTGGCAAAAAAAAATGATACAGGAGAAAATTACACTTTTGCCATTTGAAAAAAGAAGACTCCTTTGATAACAACTTCAGTATAAGTCTGCTAGAGGTCCTTTTGACAGAATACAATTATAGTCTGTAGTTTTTATCTGCTTCTTGTTAATTCTACTTGGTGGCAGCTGATATTCTTGGTTTTTTATTTTACCTGAGCTACTGCTTCTAGCCAATTTGGACAGCTCAAGCTGTGTTCCCAAGCCACCTCTCTCCCTGGGTTTCTGCCTCCTCTTTCAAAGTACATTGGTAAACCAGGATGAAAAAGTACACATTCTTGACAAATTTAAAGTATTTAAAGGGAGAAGGAAATTAAGCTAACAATATAGCAATCGGACTATATGACAACTTTAGACCTAAGATTCAGAATCAAATGAATTTTAGGGAAATGAACTCTGATACACAAAAATTTGGCTTTAAATATGTCATATATATTTAATGAGTTTACATACACACAAAAAAGTATGCTAATTGGATATAATCAGAAAGTTCGATAGACAATAGTGAATTGTTTATGAAATATATGCCACATGTTTGAGAAGCAAAAGTTTTTACACAAAAGAATCCTAATCCTTTCTATCAGACAGAGTGATTTAGAAAGAACATTAGAGTAGTAGGTAGAAAATTTCTATTCTAGTTCCAATTGGCACTGATGAGTCACAGGGAAAGTTAACTTTCTGTGCTAGATATTTCCCCCCAACATGCAAATAGTCTACTTGCTTCTCTGAATATCTGTTAGAATCAAATGAGAACAAATTAAATAATGCAAATGAAAGCATGCTACAAATTGAAAGCACATTACTTTAGTGAATATTTTCAGCCCAATTTATTTAATATAGCACATAAAATTGAAATGTTTCTATAAATGTTAAACTTATCAAATTTTGACTTTGTCCACCTTACATGAAAAAAGAAGATAACTAGCATGCCTTCGATACAAAACTGGGTATAGACTATCCCTATTTTCTCATATTACCTGTTCTTTTATAAGTAAAAAGATTATATGAGGAAATAAGGATAGGCTATATTTATAAGGCCTGGCCCCTCAAAGTTTAAATGATTCACCCCTTTCTCTTCATATTTTCAAAATCACTGAGGTATGGAACCAGAAAGATAACATAGTGGGTTCAGCACCTGATTTGAATGCCACCAACCAAGGTTGGACACCCAGCGTCTCATATAGTACCTGGTACCCTGTCATGAGTAGGAAAAAAATTAATAAAATGGGATTTAGAATGCTTATCTTAGGAGTAGACAAATGGCCCTAAAGTATATCAAGTTTCTAGTTGATATATGATCTTATGGTAGTTATTCCTTGTGGTATAGCCCAATATTTGTTGGCTTATATTAGTGTCCCTCATTCAATACATTTATTGACCATGTAGAATACAGAAGATAAGATATAATGTATTCATTATTGATAACACAAATTATGTTTGATCTCATCTTGGCTTTCCAGAGTTTACATTTCCAATAATTGAAATGAACCATAAATATATGTAATACTGTTAAGGAAATGCTTCTATGTCAATAGGAACAAGAAGGGATTTTTAAATTTTATTTTAGTTTGGGGGCCACACCCACTGGTTCTCAGGGCTTACTCCTGGCTCTGCCTCAAAAAAATCACTCCTCATGGTTGCTCTGGGATCAGGTCTGGCCAGCCACATGCAAGGATCTTACCCATTTTATTATTTCTCTGGCCTAACATAGCTTCTCTTTTGTTTTTATATGTGGTTAATTTATTCTGAGGATATTCTTGGTTGAGGAGTCATGCTAGGTGATTCTCCTGGCTCTGTGTTCAGAGTCACACTTGTTGGTGCTCAGGTGATCAAATGACGTTCCAGGGACTGAATCAGAATCAGCCAACAAAGCAAGAACCATAATTTCTAACTGTATTTCCAGATCCCTGAGGATATTCTTTAATTCAAACTACTCCCAAGCATCTTACTTGAAAGTATTTTTATTTTCCTAAGGAGCACTCACAAGGATAGGTGCCAACATTTGTTAACTTAGCTCACATGTTTCAGCAATATTCTTAATCTCCCAAGGTGAAGATCTTTAATCTAAACAGGATCTTTTCAGACTGTATTGATGGTTTTCAGTTGTAGGATAATGGGGTTTTATTGTATTGTCATATTGTCCAACATCACTGGCTTGAAGTTAAAAAAGAAACTAGTTTGGCATGTTTTAAGTGAAACTGAATGTTACAAATCTTCCTGTCCCAACTCTTATTGTAAAGATTTGGAAAATGAAAGCCTTAAAGAAGCAGAAACTAACCCGAGGTTCCAGAAGTAATTAGTGACTAATCTATGACTCCTCGAAGGCTAGTGTCTATTCTACTATGTTTTAAAAAGAAATCTTTCAGATAAAAATTAAAATATCTCTAGAATTTTTATTACCCATTTCTTTTACAGTTCATGTTTGTTTTCTATCAAAACCTACACTCTACTACATCTTTTCTATCACAGATCACAAATCAAAAATCTCAAATCATCCTGTTATTTGTCGATTGCCTTGAGCAGGCCCCAGTAATGTCTCCTTCATTCTAGCCCTGATATTATATACAAGGCTCTTTAGGAGAATGAGACCCATCATTGTTACTGGTATTTGGCATATTGGGTACACCACGGGGAGTTTGCCAGACTCTGCCGAATCTTTTCTATAATGCTCAATAAATTACGAGATCTTGAGAGCTATTCCCATGATTTGGCCTAATGAATAACACAATGACTAGTCACAGAAAGTATTTATTGCTTTTAATACATCGAATAATAGCTTCAAAAAGGTTTTTGTAATTCTTTCCAAATAATCATGATAACTGAGATTATAAGCCTTGAGCACTACTGGGTAGGACCAAAAAAATCAAAAAGTAAAACTAATTTGTCAAAATAATTCACACTTCGTGTTTTACTTTGTTTTTTTGGGATACACACCTAGCAGTTTTTAAGAGTTACTCTGAGATCTCTGCTTGGGGCATCTCTCTCAGCAGTGCTTGGGGGACTATATGGTGCTAGGAATTGAATCCAGGCCTCTTACATCAAAGCATCCTCTTAGTATATTTATGTACCTCTCAGGTCCTGTATTATGTTTTCAATGATCACTTGATTATTTGACTTCCTGTTAATCGGGCGATAGTTGCCAATGTCATGGATGTCTCCCTTCTTGTACAATAGTACAGTCCTGCTGGTTTTCCATTGGGATGGAACCTTACATTCAGAGAGGTAGCATGTGAAGAGCCGAGCCAGCGTATTGATGAGTATTGATGGCAGGTTCTTCAGGTGTTCAGGTCTGACCTTGACTGGGCCGGGTGCTGTTCGTTTCTTTACTGATGAAATGGTATGTCAGATTTCAGAAGGGAGAACATTGGGAACGACATATCCATCCTGTGGAATTTGGTATGTGGGCAAGTGGACATGGCTATTGAAGAGATTTGAGTAGAAGTCAAGGATAATCTTCTCCATTGCCGTTCTGGAAGATGTGATAGATCCATCAGAGATGTTAATAAGTTATCAGAACTTATTAACACTAGGATCACTAAAGTTTTCAATGATATGTGTCAATTATTTGCTTGAATATTTTACTCTCTCTCGACTCTGATTTCCTTAAAATATATCATAAACATAAGTTCTAAAATAATATTGAAGTTTCTATTTTTAATAATATGTAAGAATCTTTTCATTTTTACTCTGAAGAAGCCTCTTTGATGTAGTATGGAATAAATTAATTCAAATCTGACATTCAGTCTATAAAATAGGCACACCAATATGATAAAAGATATGAAGACTTCTCAGACTTTTCCATTCCATATACCAGGTTCATGATAACACATTCTTTATGTGTTATATGCAAATATTTATGCAAATATTGGTGTGTAGATTTTGTGTTTCAGTGCTTAGCTAAACAGAATCAAAATTATTATTGGAAAATTCTTGATATCTGGACTTCTTTAGACGCTGGATCATTGTATGGCTCTTCTAGTTCCACATTTATGTAAATGTCAAGCAACTCAATTCACACTTATAGATGTTATTTTTCTAATTGATTAGTGAGGATAATAAGATGTGGCATTTTTCTGCTATACAATTATGACTGGACAGTTATTCTTCCAATATGCCCCTAAGTATCTAAGAACAGTAGTGTGTAGAACTACATAGACCTGAAAAAATTTTCTACAGATTAATGGGGGGAAAATTATAAAGTAATTGGATAACCTACAAGTTTTGAAAAATGATAAAGGTATTTATTCAATACTTTTTTAACTTCAGTGTTTCTGAAGCAAAAAATAAAGGTTCTCTAAATGTTTTGTGGTAGACAGACGGTGTTCTCTTAACACATAGCAAAAGTTCATGAATGGAAGGGTAAGTGTTATTTGTGTTGGCGGGAATGCTAAAAAGAATATGGACACTATTTAAGGCAAATATGTCAAGAACAAGCCAGTCTGCTCAGTTCTTATTTTTGAACTCAATGAGGATTAACAGTCGGTGCTTTCATTTTCCTTTGTGGAAGGGCATTGGTCAGAGTGCACCCATTATTCTTTATGGAAACCAGATTCTGCTTTATCTTCTCAGTCTTAACTCTTAGATGTCATGAATTTCACAGCAACTTACCATGATCACATTGTGAGTAATTGACAATATTGTGATTTATATACTGTAAACTGAACTATAAATAAAACAACTAGAATTATATCATCTTTTCCCTTGGGGAAAAACTCAGTATCAATGACAAGATAAAAATATTTTACTCAAAAGGCTAACAAAAAAAAAAGATAATTCCACTAAAACATTTGCATTATGGAAAATATTCATGGTTAATTTGATATTAATATACCAACTTTCTCTAAGAAAATTATTTTCATGACATGATTACTTTCAAAACAATTAAAAAGCAGGTTTTATTTGGCAGAGAGGTTATTTTACTTAATAGTAAGACAAGTGTTGGATAAAATTGAGTTGTTCTTGATCCTAGTGTGGGAAGCTTAGGTTTATTGGGCTACTCCCACAACAGTGCCCTGAAGCACACACAATTCCATCAAGCACTAATAACCCTATATTTTTCTTTCTCCTTATGTCATTTTCATGGTTCAGCAATGTCCTTTTTGTATAAACTCAGGGAGACAGTTGATGCTATGCCTTTATAACATGGGAGTTAATTGACTCCAAATAATATTTACTCCTGGGCATCTATCATACTTATTTGACTTAAGCCTCAGTTGTCCTTAGTTCCTTGCACTCCAAAAGCAGGGTCCCGACAAAGGGACTGGATGGACTCAGGGCAAGCTGTGAGATACCCTGGCATCAAAATGGGTCAGGCCAAGCACCATAATACTTAACTATAAGTTAAGAGCATGGTCGTGGACAAACTCTGTCATGACCCAAAAAGAAGTACTGAATAAAGACCCTGCTGGAGTTAGGAAAGACTAATCTGGTCTGAGAGGTATGGTCTGGAATATGTAACAAGATATCCCCAGGAAGAGCCAAACTTTAAGCTTAATATATCTCTTACTGTGTTCATACAAAATGACTAGAAATATTAGAAATAAATTTACTATAATTGTTTAAATGGATTACTAGCTGAGGAAAGAATAAAGCACCGCCAGGAGTAATTCCTGAGTGCATGAGCCAGGAGTAACCCTTGTGCATTGCTAGGTGTGACCCAAAAAGCAAAAAAAAAAAAAGAAAGAAAGATTGTTTCAAGATTCATTTTCTTCACTTTACAATCCTCTTCACTCTCCTTTACTCCACAACGCAAACATTGCTATAAAAGAAGTATTTCTTAGCATAGTCCAAACCAATTGTTTACCCCAATTGCTTTTATGCAAATCAACTATTCATTTATTTATTTATTTATTTATTTTGTTTTGGGACCACACCTTGTGATACCTGGGGCTTACTTCTGCTTCTACATTCAAGAATTACTCCTGGAGGTGCTCAGGGAACCATATGGATGCTGGGGATCAAATCTAGGTTGGTCATATGCAAGGCAAGCGCCTTAATAGCCAGACTATTGCTCTGTCCCCTCTACTCTTCTTTAAAATATTTTTTGGACCAGATAAAAAGCACAGGAGTTAGAGCACTTGTCTTGCATATGGAAAACCCAAGTATGATACCTAATACCACCCACAGTCCTCCAAGCAACAGGAATGATACCTGAGTTCAGAGTCAGAAGTCCTGATTACAGCTGGATGTGGCTAAAAACACAACATGGTTTATTTGTGTGATTTGTCTTGGGCTTCTTTTCTGCTTCTTCTCCTTGATTTTGGTTATTTCCTTGATTATAGTTTGTTTCTGGTTCTGTTTCTTTCCACTTACTTATCTTTCTTTTTATTATTTTTCTTTTTATTAAGAAAAATTACAAAGTTATTCACACTGGAGACTTTTTCAAACATAAAATGTTTCAACACAAATCCCATCACCAGTGTTACCCTTTTTTCATCAGTGACTCCAGTTTCCCTCCCACTCCCCAACCTGATTCCTTAAGAGGCACAATTTTAAGTTTGGTTGTTACAGTTTGGATCTCATGCTTTCAGTTTTGTTGGTTTGACTATTTAGATAGAGTCACACCACACCTGTACACTGCCTGTGTGTAAAGGCGGCTTCCCTCTGCCCAGGTAATCTCTCATTCACTTCTTCTTGCTTCCACCTGAATATTTTTCTCTAACCAACTCTGTTCAATAATCAATAGATCAGACTAATCCCCCATTGATATCTTGTATTCTCTTGTCTTATTATTCTATGTACCACAAATAATTGAGATCATCTGGTATTTGTCAACAGAATCTGTTGAGACTGAAGAGGTCATCAAAGCCCTAACCAAACAGGGAGTTCAAACTCAATACGTCAGGATCCTCTGTGAGCTGTATTAAAGTTTCACTACCAGAACCTCACCATTCTACAAGGAAGTGATCATCGACATCAAGAGAGGGGTTTGGCAGGGTGATACCATTTCATCAAAATTCTTCAGTACTACCCTTGAGAACATCATCCTCGATGACTGGAATGGGAAGGAATGGTAGTGAAGATAGACAGTCGGCAACTACACCACCTCCACTTCGCTGATGACATCATTCTAATAACACCAAACATTAGTCAAGCAGCACAAATACGGCCGATTTTGACCGTGAGTGTGGAAAGGTCGGACTGCAGCTGAATCTCATGAAGATAATGTTTATGAGAAATGATCTCATTCCTGACGTTCCATTTGCTCTCAATGAAACAAACATCTCTGAATGCAGCAGTTATGTGTACCTAAGATGAGAAGTCAACATGACAAATGACCTGGCACCTCAGCTGCACAGAAGAGAGTGGTGTGGAATGCCTTCAAGAGCATGGAAGAAATTGCTAAGAGGATGAAGAACCTCTGGCTCCAGGCACATCTCTTCAACTCCACTGTTCTCCCTGCATTAAAATATGCCTCAAAGACCTAGGCCCTACAAAAGCAGGATGAGAACATTATATGGGTCTCCCAAAGAGGAATCAAAAAAGCTATGCTTGGAGTATCACGCTTCACTCAAGTGAGGGAAGGAATCCGGAGTTCCAACCTCCATTGACAATCGAGAATCAGGGATACTGTTTAATTTGCCAAGTCATTGAAAATCAGAGGGGGTGGACATGTAATTCGATTTGAAGATAACCACTGGACTAGAGCCATTACCAACTGGATTCCACGGGACATCAAAAGAACGCATGACCGCCCACCTATGAGATAGTCAGACTTCTTTGTCAAGACCCTGAACAGACAATTTGAGGCTCTTCGTGTTCCTGGAGTGAGCAGACACCATTGGGCTACACTAGCAGACGACAGGGACAAATGGAGACGTTACTGGTGCCCACTTGAGCAAATTCATGAGTAATGGAATATCAAGTGATCAAGTGATCAAGTAATCTGGTATTTGTCACTCTTCCTCTGATCTATTTCATTCAATATTATATCCTCCAGTTTCATGCACATTGCTGTAAATTGCATGAATCATCCTTTCTTGCAGCTACATAGTATTTTGTTGTGTGTATACACTATACTTTCATTATCTATTCATCAGTCATTGAATACTTAGGTTAATTTTATATTCTAGTTATTGTGCCAAGTAATTCAATAAATAATGGTGTGCATAATGGTCCTTTTGAATGAATGTATTTTTGTCCTGGGGATAGATAGTGAGAAGTGGAATTCATAGGTTATATGGCAGCTCTATCTTTTTCTGAGAAATGTCAATACTGTTTTCCATAGAGGTTGTACAAACCAACATTTGCACCATCAGTATATTAGTTTCTTTTTCACTATACCCTGCCAACACAGACTGTTTCCAGTGTTTTATTCATGTATGCCATTCTCACTGATATGAGATGATATCTCATTGAGGTCTTTAGATTCTCTGAAAATATGTGGTGATGAGCACTTTCCATGTGTTTATTATCCATTCTTTCTACAAAGAAGTGTTTGTTTAGTTCTTCTTAACATTTTTGATCTTTTTATTTCTTTGTGAGTTCTTTATATACCTTGGATAGTAGCTTTTTATCTGGTATGTTACATGCAAATATTTTTTCCATGCAGTTGGATGTCTTTTTAGTTTTATATCATGTTTCATTTGTCATGTAGAAACTTTTTAGTTTGATGTATCCCCATTTGTTTATCATTGCTTCACTGCCTTTGTCAATAAAATTCTATTATTGAAAAAAATCTTTGAGGTGCAAAGCTTGGAGTGTTCTGTCAATATTTTCCTCAGTGTATTTTATGAATTCTTGTCTGATCACATGGTCTTTGATCCACTAAGAATTGACTTTAATGTAAAGGTAGACCCAACTTCATTTTTTTTAACATATGTTATCTAGCTTTTCATGCATAGTTTGTTGAAGGTACTATCTGTACTCCACTTCAGTATCCAACTCCTTTGTTGAAACTTAGTTTATCATAGATCTGGAAATTTGTCTTTGGGTACTTGTTTCGAACAAATTAGTAAGAGAGTCTATTCTTATTCCAGTACCATGTGTTTTGATCACTATAAATTTATAGTGTACTTTTAATTTAAGTAACGTCTAAGTATGTCTCTGGGTATTTGGGGTGTTTGATGATACAAACTTTGTTATTAACTCCTACAAGTCCTTGAAGAGTGTGATCTGTATTTGGATGGAGATTATATCAAATATATATGATTTAGGAAAGATGGTCATTTTGATGATATTGATTCTTCTGATTGATGAACATGAATATTTTTCCTTTTCCTAAGGTAATCTTCCTATCTCTTTTCTAAGTAACTTATCATTTTAAGGGTATAGATTTCTGACATCTTTTGATGAAGCTAGATCTGCTAGAATAGCTATGAGTGAAAGGCAAAGAACAGCATTCTTCTGACTCCAACCATGTGCTAACAATCCCAACTCCTGTTATAAGTTAACACACCTCATTAATAATTTGTTATGATATGATTAGTATTATGATATCCACCTTGGCACAACAAACCATGAGCTTTTGTGTATGTATTATGGGTAGTTACGTGTACATAGCAATCACTGTCACTGTCACTGTCCTCCTGTTGTTCCTCAATTTGCTCAAGCGGGCCCGGTAACATCTCACAACAAATTGTGAGACTTCTTGTTACTGTTTTTGGCATATCGAATATGCCATGGGGAGCTTTGCATGTGGGTGGGATACTCTCAGTAGCTTGCTGGATTCTCCGAGAGGGGCAGAGGAATCAAACCTGGGTCGGCTGCATGCAAGGCAAATGCCCTACCCGCTGTGCTATCGCTCCAGCCGTACATAGCAATATAGTTACATAATTCACATCTGTCAATCATCCACCTACATCCCACCTAAGATTTCTCTTTTACCTCTCTCTATCCTAATTTCTGCCAGACAACTTTTCTTAAACCATAGTACCAAATCTGCTCTTCTTTTCTACATATATTTAATTGTAGTTGATTTCTAGTTTAATGAACCCTGGCTATATTTCTAACTTTTACAGATTTCTGCAATAATACCATCCAATTTTTGTAATTTGGTATCCCAACATTTCTCCATATGTACGCAATGAGTCATTTTTGAAATACAGACGACCCTATTAATTGCCACCTTTTCATGCTTGTCTCCCTCTAAATCCTCATACCCCAGAAAACAAAATCCTGGCACTTCATTTATATCTTAAATGATATTTTTAAACAAATATTAAGTATTTAACTTAGTCTCTCCTCTACAGTCATCATATAATTTTTGCTTTTTCATATTTACCTATTTATTTATTCTTCTTCATTATAATAACTTGCGTTCTTCATTATATTTTTGAATGTGCTTCTTGAGGTAAAGTTCCATTTTCCCATTATTCTTAACTAGTCTTATACGCATGCTCTGTTAAATATATACTTGTTGAATTGAAATTGAAAGTTAGGGCTGGAGTGATAGTACAGAGGGTAGGGCGTTAGCCTTGCACACGGCCTACCCAGGTTCTATTCCCAGCATCCCATGTAGTCCCCTGAGCACCACCAGGATTGATTTCTGAGCGCAGAGCCAGGAGTAATCCCTGTGCACTGCCAGGTGTAAACCAAAAGCAAAAAAAAAAATTGAAAGTTCAAGTTTTCATGATGTTAGCATATTATGCTATATATTTTTTAAGCTTTTGCACTACTGATTAAAAATTATGATAAATACACTACATAACATTATATAAATACATTAGCTTATATTTCCTACCCTGGATCTGGATATAACATATATCTTTTTAGCAGTTGCATACTGAGTCATTCTTCATGTCTCTATTTTCAGGATTACATCTATATATAGTAAAGAAGGAACTTCTTCCTCCATTCTATTATAGCACATCACATGCTACAATGTGTCATGTAGGACTTGCTGTACTAGATTTTGTTCCACATGATATTGAAGAAGCTACTGAAAAAGTTCTGTCAAAAGATTAAACTAAATGTAAAAATCAAAAATACCAACCTTATAATAACTATGTGGTCTACCTGTTACCCATTTACTAGGTCAGGGCTACTTAGAAACAGGGCAGAGCAAGAAAAGAAATTCTGACTTCCCACAGGCGAAATGATAGAAGTTCTATTAAGTTCAACTCTATTGTTGTTTTTCATTTTCACAGGAACCATCTGATCAAAAGTCAGATTGTCTTGGATGAGTTGGCATTACAACATTTAAAATAATAGAGGGTCTCAGAGATAAGATGATTAGCTTGTCAGTTTACTGTTTCACTCATGAATTCATTCAACTAGACATTATATAAGAACTTCTGGAGTGCCTACAATGAATCAACCATGGGCAATTAGCAAAAATTAAAAAAAGAAAAGCAATAAATGAATGTTTTCAAGAGCTCACAATCTATTTAGAAAACAGTGGTGTTAAACTTCTTTGTTTTTCCCTTTCTTTTAGAAAATATAAGCTTTTTAAAACTACTTTCATTTCTATAAAATAACCAAAATATTAAAGAATACATATATGTATGTGTGTGTTGGTGTGTGTGTATGTGTGTGTGTATCTTAGCAGTTAATTTTGGGCGGGGGTTGGGGGTGAGGGAGTTTGAGACACACCAGTTGTGTTCAGGGGTTACACCTGACTCTGCATTCAAGGATCACTGCTAATAGGCTCAGGGGACAATATGGGGTGCTGGGGATACGCCCTGTTTCCATGCAAGGCAAACATTTTACTTGCTGTACAATCTATGCAGGCCCAGTGGTTAATTTTTTAATAGTATAAAATCTCATACATAAAATGATGTGATACTTAATTATTTAATTATCTAATAACATAAATATGTCATATTTTGAAGATGTACGTTAATGTACATCTTTTTATATACTTAGATGATATATATTATTATGCAAGAATTATTAAAGTGTTCCTGTGCAATAAAAATTTTTATTTCACCACCCTAAAGCAACTCCACAGAGATACTGTGTTCCCAAGAGTAGGATTTGTCCTGCCAAATCTGTGCATCTCTGATAACTTCAGCAATAGCCCCTTGTGGGGGGAGTTACTATTTTATTAATAAAAGAAATTGTTATTGGCTTTGTTGATTTGTCTATAATCGAGACACCTAGGTGATGAAGATATCTGGGTTGGGCCACACTCAATTGTGCTTGTTGTTTTTTTTCTGGCACTGTGCTCAAAGATCACTCATGGCAGTACTGTGTGTACTATGTGTTCTGCACAGCATGCAATGCAAGTGTTTTACCCCATGTGCTTCTCTCTAACCAAAGATCTTGAACAAAGAACCCCAAAATAGATTTCTGTAATATGTAAACTATGAATCCAGTGATACAGAAGGATACAAATTCGAAGAGCAGTGCTACAACTTGGATGGAACTAAATGTGACATACAAAGTGAAATAAGTCAAGGAAAAAGGCAAATGCTAGATAACCTCACTCATGTGAAATATAAAGAAAAAAACAGCAGGAGAACCAATAATATCCAGTGAAAACAAGCTATTATACTCTAACAACAGATCTGAGGTTACCTCAGTGTATATATGGAATGAAAGGGTCAGTAGGAACTGTGGTGAAGGGTTGTTGGCACTATGATGTGGTAATATTGTACCCCTAAAATAGTGTTTACACTCTTATAAACCAATATTGCCAAAAAAATTAAACAGAAATAAAGATGCAACAGATGTCTAATCTGCTCCTGAGCCAGGACTGACGATACAGTGATCAAAGTGCTGGATCTAACTAAAATCATAGTTCTGGCTTGAAAAATAGTTCATAGGGTAAGATGCTAGTGATGTACAAAGCTGATACCAGTTTGATCCTCAGCACTGCATATGGTCCCCAGTACTGCCAGGAGTAATTCCTGGACATAGAACCAGGAGCAAGACCTGAGCATGGTGAAGTGTGACCCAAAACTTAAAAAAAAAAAAAAACACGGTTCTTGTCATCTAGGAAACTAGACATATTTTGATCTTGTTTGAAAACAGAATCCTCCAGTGGACCAGCTTTCATTTGCTCTGTCTGTTTTATATAGAAGCAATATAAAGCTTGCCTTAGCAGGGTGGACACTCTGAATGACCTGATTGAATGACAGGAGCAGGGACTCCCCAGAGAGATTCTATTTCGGTTGAATGACCTTTAGTGGCCACTGCCTGAAGACTAGACCTAGACCAGCAAATGATCATGTTTGTGCTTCATTTCTGAAAATAGCTTACCTGAGCTCCCAGGTTTGATCTAAGAGAGAGTAACCATTTCTGTCTAAAAAGCTACAGTGTCACCAAAAGCAGGGTTCATTTCCTCAGAAGGGTTTAAAAAATAAAAAGCAACAGTAGAAAAGCAGAGAAAATATTCACAGATAGATAATAACCACAAACAAAAGGAGTAAATGGAGAAAACTTTTATAGGCAATTATTCTGAGTAAAGAAAAATAAGAGAAACAATGACATTTATATATAATGTATGCAAGAGCAATACAAAAATAATGTCTACTATATATGAAAATGAGTACATCAAAGAAAAATAAAGCAATTTAACACAAGGTCTGAAAAGATGAAATCTTCATGGGAAAGAAGAAACTGCTTGAGATTTTGCATCTAGTATGTACACTTTCCCAAATTCACTTTCCTGTTTTGTTTTTATCAAACCCTTGTAGTGAAGGATTAAGGCTACATCACACAGTGAAACAAGACAGGATGAAATTTTTGCAACTGAGAGCTAATAATAACTGTGTGGAAGAATAAAGAATTGGGAAAAGCAAGCTATTCTACTGCAGAGTAATCTTGTAAAGAAGTAAGCTAATCTTTTTGATCATTTTATGGGAATGAAAGAAAGATTGAAATGTAAGTATTGGTTACTAATCTTTCATCATAAAGATCTGATCTTACTCCATAATTGTTTCAAGAAAATTTAGTTCTGAGAAAAACTGAAATAGGAGTATCATGAAGGACAAAAATCAAATTGTCATATTTGGCAATCAGAATTTATCATGAAAAAAAGTTTCAAGGCCTCCTGTCGACATTAATATTAATGGAGTGATCTACTTCAAATGTTTTTTTTCTTAGTTTTTACAGTATTCTCAGTCATGCAATAGAAATTATATGTCTGGGGGTATGGTGCTGCCAACAGGTCAACATGTACCTACGGGGCGAGTGCGTCAGCAGCCTGATGGTGCCTTCAGGCTTCCTGACACCCCAAAATTGCTGCTGTGACTTTGGCCAGACCCTAACAACTTGAGACCAAGTTTACCAAGAAATTAAACAGCCAAAAGTTAGGTATGTAGGAGCCATGACCACAAATCACCTCTGGCTCAGCTATACAAGCTCATTATTGGCCTTATTTCAGAGATCCAGAGATAAATCTCAAAAGAGATCAAAGCCACCGTTAATTTCAGATCTGTGCATGGCTGGACAGATTGGGATAAATCAGAGGGGGGCAGATTGGCCTGTGCCTGCCCAGGCAGAGCCCCCAGCAACTGCTTGCTTCCACAATCCAAAATCACCGCCATATCCCCGGCCTGACTCCACCGTCTCAAGATATAATCTGCTAAAAATTTGGGTATGCAAATTTTGTGACTGAAATCTCCAGACTTTAGTGGAGTTGGGGTGGGCTACCTCCCCCACTTCCCAATACACATGAAAGCACTGGCAGTCACCCCCACGAACCAACTCCAGTGCCACCCTGTAAACTCTATTATTGGCCTTCCTTCAGAGAACCATAAATAAATCTCAAAAGAGATAAAAAGCCAGAGACACAACAGTGAGTCCCAGAAGACACCACAGAGCTGGAGATCTCTCTGGGCCGCATGCCAAACAAATTTCACCAGGGCACCCCTGAAGGAGCAGGTGCAGTCTCCCTACCTACTGCAGATAGAAGCCTGGCAACCAGGAGCTTCAACAAGCTAGGCCCAGGGATGCAGTTTCCAGGACTAAATCTCCATGCTGCATGGCAGCAGAGGTGTCAGCCTGTCCTTCTCGGGCTCCCTGCCTGTTTGTTGGCTGGTTGTCACACCCGCAATGTGTCTTCGGGTGCCATTTAATGCATCAGCAGCCCTGGTCCAGAGACACCCAGTTGAATCCCAAAATGGATTAGTACCCTACAGAAATGTCTCTGGAACCCAACCAATTACAATCGAGGATTCCAGAAACACACAGCTACAGCACCCATGATATTAAAAATGAGCAATGGACAATAAATGATTTAGCATCAGCTCTTGGCAGGCAGGCTTGAATGGTGGTGGAAATATTCAAACAAAACATAATGCCCAAAACTAGAGAGTATTGGGGAAATTGCCTTCCATGAAGGCAGGGTGAGAACTGGAATTGGGGAGAGGGGGGATATACTTGGTTCACTGGTGGTGGAAACTGTGCACTGATGGAGGGATGGGTGTTTGATCATTGTATGGTTGAATCTCAAACATAAAAGCTTTCTAACTGTATCACATGATGATTCAATTAAAAAAAGTAATGTGGATTTCATGCCCAATTCAATCAGTTTAATCAGTGGCTTAATAAATAGCAGTACTCCTACATTTTTAAAAAAGAAAGAAATTATATGTCACTGAAGTTGGTTGAACTTTGCTAAAGTTACTGCTCTACCACTAGACATTGCTTTTTCACTGTAATTACAAGTTATAGGTTGTATTGGATTTCTCCACAAATGTCATGCTATGAATTATTATTATTTATAATATTTGCCATGGATACAGCTATCCCTACATAGATCGCATGTAAAGTAAGTAAAGTAAAGGCCCTCCCGTTGATCATCGATTTGCTCGAGCGAGCCCAGTAACGTCTCCACTGGAGACTTTGTTGTTACTGTGTTTGGCATATCGAATACGTCACGGGGAGCTTGCCAGGCTCTGCCGTGCAGGCGAGATACTCTCGGTAGCTTGCCGGGCTCTCCGAGAGGGGTGGAGGAATCGAACTTGGGTAGGCCATGTTGGCTGCGTGCAAGGCAAACCCCCTACCGCTATGCTATCGCTCCAGCCCCACGTAGATTGCATATTGAATGAAAAATTGATGTAAATATAGGTAGGCTTTTTTTTATAATATGAAGGCATTTTGATAAAAAGAGGTAATTTGGGAGCTGAAGAGATAGTGGAATGGATAGGGCATTTGGCTTGTATATGCCCAACCCAGATTCCATCTCTGGCATCCACATGTTCCCCCAAGCACCAACAGGAGTAATTTCTGAGCATCAAGCCAAGAATAACCCTTCGGCTCAACCAGGTATAGAAAAAAAACTAAATAAAAACTAAAAATAAGAAAAAGGACATCTGTACATATGCATGCACACTTAAGAACATTGTGGCAATCAGTTATTCTACACATACTCTAGGTATAATAGAAAATAGGAGACAACCTCCTCTTTGTACTAGAGTTTCAGAAGAGAGCATCAGGAATCAAAAGCTCGATCAGAAAATTCTAGTCTCCAGAACTGTGAGTCAGTAAGTTTCTTTTTTTAAAACTACTCCATTTGTTGCACTAAAAAGTACTATAAGGGATCAACATATGCAATAGACTTTGGAATATACAATTACATTAACAAGTTATTAGAGCCTGTTTACTGCAAGGTTTACTCCCATAATAGGGAAGCTATTAGAACTGGTTGAGTTCTATGTAGAAATATATAGTCTCTGAGTTATATCAAAATCTATGGATGAAAAAGTTTTAATGAGAAGAAATAGAATTTTTGTTTGAGAGGAAACTAGATTATTGGATTAGAGTATTATTCAGAGGTCTTGGACCTTATACAAGTTTTCAAAAACCTTAAAATCAAACAAGAACCCAAGTCGCCACCCACAACAGCTTCTCTGGCTACTGATTAAGCTGTTTAATGGCCATGATCCCAGAGACACATGAACAAATCTCTCGTAATCCAGCGGCTTTTGGCAGAAATGTGTCCGGACTCTGCATTAGGTTACTGGCGCTGGGGCACCCCAGGTGGGAAAAGGTGTTGTCCCTCCACCTATTCCCCCTGGCGGCTCTGTGGCCGCCATCTTCCAGTGGCCATTGGGCAGTCAAGTATGGGTTAGAAGTGATGAGACATGTAGGGCCTCATGGGATGGGGTTGGAGCCAGCTCTTATCCTCACCCACCCTATTGAGACCCCGAGTTGCCGCCATGAATGACTCCTCTGGCTAATGATTAAGCTGCTTAACAGCCATGATCCCAAAGACACACGAACAAATGTTGGAACGCAATGGGCTTTTGGCAGAAATCCCTCCAGATTTAATTATTAAAATTTCAGAATTCCAAAATCACAGGGCCGCTATCTTGGCCATGTAACAGCATATGCTATTCATAATGAGCAATAGAAAACAAGCTGTCTATTGTTGTCTTTTTGGCAGGTCTGAGTGTTGGGGGGGGAAATCCTAAATAATAATGGTGGGTCTGGTGTCGAAATATTGAATGTAATCAAAGTAGAGAGTAATGTGGAAATCATCTGCCACACAGGTAGGGAAAGCGTATGGGATGGGAGGTGGTTTTTGGTGGTGGAAAATGTGCACTGGTGAAGGGACAGTGTTTCATCATTGTATGACCGAGATTTAAACCCAAAAGCTTTGTAACTGTTCTCACAGTGATTCAATAAATAAATTTATTTTAAAAAACCTTAAAATCATAGGGGAAAGTATATCCAAGTTGCTTTAATCCCTAACTACCTCAAAGGATTCTGTTTTCTAATAAAATATCCATCGGTGGATCAACTTTAAGAACTGTACAATACAGTGGAACAGTTCAACCATTTTCTATAGTGCCTTTCAAGATCCCTAAAAGTTGTCATTGAAATGATTCAGGTGAATTATACCTCATGAATAGAGTAAATGAATGTGCATTCTCCAAAATGAAAGTAGAGGGGAGACAAAATAAAGAGCAATTCAATCTATTTATGGAAATTTGACATGAACCTTGAGAATTATGTGAGGTCATTATTTCTGCTCACAAATAACTTGATATAGAAGACGAAATCCATTAGTATATGTTCACTGAAAAATTTAATTAATGAAAGCATAGTCCTGTATTTTGTTATATAGGTGGTTCTTTGCTAAATACTCATACTTAAACATAAAATTTGGTTGTATTACAAGAAAAAAATCTCTTCCTGAATCACATATATCAAACATTTTTCCATAAGGACAATATAATAATACTTAGAAAGTTAAGGTGAAAAACAGAACATTAAGTGTATTTTATGTAACAGTTGTGTTAAATCTTTTAAAAATATTTTCTTATTATTGATGTATGATGGTTTATAGTAAAATGGCTTATGCTATACAGTTATTGCAACTTCACCCCAAGTAACAAAAACTCTCCACACTCTCATGTCAATTTAGTCTGCCCCATCTCTTATAATTCTCCAGCATTCCACCAACCTCCTTTTGTCAGAGTCCAAGATGCCCAGTTCTATGAGAAGCTTCTGTGTCCTCACAGTGAAGAGATAAGAAGGGTTCCTGCACTAGAGTGAGTGAGCATTGTTACATATTATAATTTTTTATATAGGAGTACTGCTATTTTTTCAGCCACTGATTAGCTTATTGAATTGGGCATGAACTCCACCTTCCTTTTTTTAAAATTTTTTATAATTTTATTTATTGAATCACCATGAGGGCAGTTACAAAACTTTCGGCTTTAAGTCTCGGTCATACAATGAAACAACTGTAACTTCACCAATGCCCATTCTCCACCACCAAAAACCCCAGTATACCCCCAACCCCCACCCTCCCCCTACCTGTGGGTCAGATAGCTTTCGAATTACTCTCTCTCTACTTTGATTACATTCAATAATTTGACACCAGACTCACCATTATTATTTGGGATTTTACCCCAACACTCAGATCTGCTGAAAAGGCAATACTAGACAATTTGTTTTCTATTGTTGGTTATGAATAACATGATTTTGCATGGCTGCAGTAGTGGCCACGTGATGTTGAAATTCCAAAATTTTAACACTTAAATCTGGAGAGATTTCTACCAAAACCTGCTGGTTTCCGAGATTTGTTTGTAAGTTTCTGGGATCATGGTCATTAAGCTGATCAGGAGCAGAAAGGCTGTTCATGGGCAGCGACTCGGGGTCTTGTTGGGATGAGTAAGAAAGGGCCGGCTCCACCCCCATCCCATGAGGCCCCTCATGTCTCGTCACTGAGGGCCCAAACCTGACTGTCCAATGGCCTCTGGAAGATGGCAGCCACTGAGCCACCTAGGGGGAGCAGGCGGAGGGACAGCACCCTTTCCCCCATAGAGTGGCCTGGCAACAGTAACCTACTGCACAATCCGAATGCATTTCTCCCAAAAGCTGCTGGGTTTTGAGATTCGTTTCTGAGTCTCTGGGATCATGGCCACTAAGCAGCTTGATATGGAGCCAGAGAGGCCATTTGTGGGCAGCGACTCAGGGTCTTTTTGGGATGGGGAGGAAAAGGCTGGCTGCACCCCAAAACCATGAGACCCCATGTTTCTCATCACTGTGGGCCCAAACCTGACTGTCCAGTGGCCTCTGGAGAATGATGGCTGCCAGGGGGAACAGTCCAAGGCACGAAACCTATTTCCACCTGGAGTAGCCTGGTGCCGGTAACCTACTGCAGGGACCGGACGAATTTTTGCCAAAAGGGATTGGGTTTCAAGATTTGTTTCTGAGTCTAGAATCATGGCCGTTAAGCAGTTCGATCAGGAATCAGAGAGGCCATGCCTCCAATTATATAGCTGAGCTGGAAGTGGTTTGTGAGTGTGTCTCCCACATACCTAACTTTTGGCCATTTACTTTCTTCGTAAACTTTGCCCCAAGTTTTTGGGGTCTGGCCAAAGGCACAGCAATTTGGGGGTATCTGAAAATCTAATGGTGCCATCAGGCTGCTGATGCACTCACCTCACAGGTACAGATTGATCTGCTGACGGCATCATACCCCCCCATATTATACTTTTTTATTCTTTCATTCTAGGACTATTTCTGGCATTCATTAAGCTTAGTTTTTTTATTATTTACTTTTGAGTTCACTGCTGTTTGTTATAATAAAAAGTGTCAGATAATTGGAGTTTTGATTATTTTTATTTGACTGACAAATATGAACCAAGATCATTGATCCATTATTAATTTGTGAGATATTAAAGCAGAAATAAAAGCAGAAATTGCCATATTCATTAGAATGTATCAAATAGAAAGCAATATTTTTTTAAATAACATATTGAAAGTTGCATCAAAAATAGCAACTGCTGACAAGGATTTGGGGAGAAAGGGACTCTCCTTCACTGCTGGTGGGAATGCCGACTGGTTCAGCCCTTTTGGAAAACAGTATGGATGGTTCTCAAAAAACTAGAAATTGAACTCCCATTTGACCCGGCAATATCACTTCTGGGAATACATCCCGGATATGCAAAAAAGTATAGTCAAAGTGACATCTGTATTAGTACATTCATTGCAGCACTGTTTACAATAGCCAGAATCTGGAAAAGACCTGAGTGCCTGAGAACAGATGACTGGTTAAAGAAATTTTCATACATCTACACAATGGAATACTATGCCACTGTTAGAAAAGATGAAGTCATGAAATTTGCATACAAGTGATTCTACATGGAAAGTATCATGCTAAGTGAAATGAGTCAGAAAGAGAAGGATAGACAAGGAAAGATTGCATTCATCTGTGAAATATAAAGTAACAGAATGGGAGATTAACACACAAGAATAGCTGAGATAGGTACAAGGAATTTTACTCCATGGCTTGGAAGCTAGCAGCATATGCTGGAGGGAAAAGCAGCTTAGATAAAGAAGGGAACACCATGTAAAGAGTGTTTGGAGGTTCTGCTCAGGATGGAGAGGCGTGCTGAAAGTAGACTATGGATCAAACACCATGGCCATTCTATTGCAAATCACAACACCCTAAAGTAAAGAGAGAGTAAAAGGAAATGCCCTGCCACAGAGGTGTGGTGGGGTGGGGGGAATGTACTGGGGGGCTGGGAAGGACACTGGGATCATCAGTGGTGGGAAATGGGCACTGGTGTGGGGATGGGTACTTGAGCATTGTATCACTGAAACACAAGCACCAAAATTTGCAAGTCTGTAACTGTACTTCAAGGTGATTCACTAATAAAATTAAAATAAATTAATTAAAAAATAGCAACTTCATAATTATGGCACCTTACAAAAAAGTTTTTTTAAATTTTTATTTAGTTCTGAAATGTTTTATGTAGCGAACAAGTAGAATTCAAAGCAGATCAATTAAGGTTAATTCTGTACAGGGAAAATCAGAAGCATTAAAAAGTCCATAAATAGCAAATTGAAAACTGAATAACCGTCACTGATAAGTGCATCTTTTAAAATGCAACTTGAAAATATGGAAGGAGCTAAGGGGTGGGAAATAAGTTTTATTCCACAAGCCTACAAAACCCTAAGATAACATGTAAAAATGCACAAGGAGTATTTTGAGTGAAGAAAGAAATATCTGCATTTTTGCAAGTGAAAAAATGATACTGGGAGAAAAATAACAAGTATTTCCTGACTATAGAATTCATAAATAAGATAAAAATCAGCAAATAAAAATATATGGGGTAAGAGGAACAACAGTAATTAGAGGAAAATAATCCTTCAGGTACTTATGTCCAGATTATACATACATAATAAGAGGAAAGCAGTAATAAAAGACTTGGAAAAGAGTCCAAAGATAAAAACAATATCTAAATTAAAAAAATAACAAATGTTATTATGTTTCAAATATTAAAAAAAAACAGAAACAGTTAAACAGTAAAATCCTCATTTGATGACAGGAGAACCCCCAAAATCTAAACAAGATACGTAAATTTTTTTAAAAGTATGTGGTTTCAAAATGTATGAAACCACAATAAATTACACAGCATCTAGTTTCCAACATGGCTGTTTAAATCAATTATGTCATATATATCAAAGAAGCCAGAAACAAGAAGTGCTGGCAGGGACATGGAGAAAAGGAACATTCTTTCACTGTTGGTGGGAATGTAAATTGATCCAACCGCTACGGAAAACAGTATGGAAATTTCTCAAAATATTAAAAATAGAACTACCATTCAATCCAAGTATTCCACTCCTGGGTATCTATCCAAAGAACACAAAATATTCATTTGAAAAGATATGCATATAAATGTTAATTACGGTGCTATTTTATATTGTTTTTTTGTTTTTTGAGCACCATGCCAGTGGTGCTCAGGTTTATTCCTGACTCTGCACTCAGAAATCATTCCTCATAGGGCTCTGGGCATCATATACGGTGTCAGGGATTGAACCCAGGTCAATCACATGTGAGGGAAATATTTTATCCACTATAATATTGCTCTCTGGCCCTTATGGAATAACCAAGGTCTGGAAACAATCCAAGTATTCGAAAAAAAATGAGTGCATAAAGATGTTTATAAATATAAATCTGTGTATGTGTCCATGAATGTATGTATATATGTATTTACATATATACACATCCACAAAAACATGAAATACAATACTACTTGGCTATAAGAAAAATGGTTATTGTATTGTCACAAAATGAATGGAATTAGAGCAGGTCATGCTAAACAAAATGGGAGAGAAGAAAAAGGACTAATTCTAGAGCTTTCACTCAGAAATAGAGAGAAGCAAAGAAATCAACAGACAATATCAAACAAAAGTAAACTGTTGAACTCTAAACAAATTACTGCTATTAGAATATGTGACAGGGATGATATCAAACTGTAGAGGGTATCCTCTATAGTGGACTGTGAAGAGATGAATATTTTGGAGGTGCTTGTAATATAGTAACTTACATTTATAAAGTTATTAACATGTCTCCCTAAAACATACCATTGTAAGCCAAGTTGCTTTGGTAACAAAATAGATTTATGGGAGTATAAAAGTAGTAGAGTGGGTAGGTTACTTGTCTTGTTCTTGGCCAACTTGAGTTTGATTCCCAAAATCTACATGATCTCCCAAGCCCATCAGGAGTAATCCCTTAGTGCAGAGCCAGGATTAAGCCTTGGCCACAGCTGGGTGTGGCCCCCAAACTATACATAGATAGATATAGATATAGATATAGATATAGATGTAGATAGTATTTTTTGTATTTAACTTTGGTTTGGGTATGTCATTTATAGTGGTGTGATTTTTGCAGCATGAAATAAACACCTTCTTTTGGATTTAAACTTCAAATAAGAAAACAGGTGTTGGTGCTGGACAGATAGCACAGCGGGTAGGGTGTTTGCCTTGCATATGGCTGACCCAGGTTCAATTCCCAGCATCCCATATGGTCCCCTGAGCACCGCCGGCAGTGACTCCTGAGTGCAGAGCCAGGAGTAACCCCTGTGTATTGCCGGGTGTGACCCAAAAAGAAAAAGAAAAAGAAAAAAAAAGAAAAAACAAAACAGGTGTAGAGATTTCATTATTATTTTTATTTTATAATATTTATTTCATGATTATTATTATTTCTTCATTTTGGTACAGTTGGGTTTGATGGTTTCCATATACATCAGATTCTGCAAATAAAAGTTACCTTTGGTTGAAATTTTATTCCAATAAAGCACATCAATTCTTGAAAATATATATATATATGAATATATAAACCAATATATATAGTATATGTAAATATTCAGTATAGACTAGACTATATAGCCACTTCTAGTAAATCCCTTTATCACTGTCATCCCATTGTTCATCGATTCACTTAAGCAAGCACCAGTAACGTCTCTATTTGTCCCAACCCTGAGATTTTAGCAGCCCCTCCTTACTTGTCTTTCACAACAGTATTGGAGGCTCTTTCAGGATCAGAGGAATGAGACTTGTTATTGATAATGTTTTTGGCATATCGAATATGCCTCGGGTAGCTTGTCAGTTTCTGCCAGGATTTCTAGTAAATATAATACATATTCCTAGTATATTTATTTCTAAGTATATGTACATATATAATTCTACTTCCACCATTTTATTACTATGTTCTGTTTTATAACAGCCAAATATTTTCTTGGTGGACTGAGAAGGAGGAAAGGAATTGCTCATTTGTGTAATGAATGAAGTCTATCCATCTGCTTTTCTGGAACTCCTTACCCTTGACCTCTGACTGTGATACTGAAAAGATAAAACCCAAGTAAGTCAATTAGATTCTCCTATCAGAGACTGGATATCCTGGAATGATACCAAATCTCAGTGCTTAGACACCAGTGAAGAGACTCAGACCAAAACTTAGTAACTCCAATCTACAGAATATGGAAACTTCGAGCAGTATTCCAATTGGCTGCACTGAGTCACAACTTCAGCTGCATTTTCTGCTGCATTTGGGCTTTTTTGTTGCTATTCCCAAACTTAATTCCTCAGTATTCCCATCAGTTCTATGAACCTTCTTCTAACACATTAATTTCCAGCTCTGTCAATTAGATTTAACTTTATTATTTTTAACTAGGAAACCTGCCTGACAAACTAGTTGCCTGGGAAGAGGCTGTAGCACAGAGCAAGATGTGGAAGGCACCCTGCAACAAGGAGTGTTAAGAAAGTCAACACCTGTTGGTGACATTGCTTCCAGCAGCATTAAACAGATTAAGAGTGACATGTTTCTATTCATGAATATTTGACTTAAACAAACTAGTACTGAGAAGCTTTCTCTGAAGATACTAAAGATTTTGTTATCTTAAAAACTAAGATTTTGTTATCATATCAACTTTGAAATGGCCCAAAAACCAAACTTAAGTTTTGGGCAATGGGGACAAAGAGTACAGTGGTTAGGGGACTTGCCTTGAGTAAGGCTGATTCAGATTTGGTCCCTAGCACCCAGGCCCAGCCATCAATGACCCTAAGTGAAGCCAGGAGTAAGCCCTGAGTACAGTGATATGTAACCCAAAACAAATGAACAAAGAACAATTGTGACATGGATGATGAAGGACTAAGACTCCCTAAACTGGGGATGAGGATTAATTCAACTTCATGGAAAGTAGCCCAAATCCCAACCTCTCATTTCTACTTTGGTAAAACTCCTTTGACAAATTTTTTTAAATTTTTTTTTTATTAGTGAAACACCATGAGGTACAGTTGTAGATTTACAATTTTTTGTGCTTGGTTTTGATTATACAATGATCAGATACCCATCCCTCCACCAGTGCCCATTTTCCACCACCATGGATAATATCCCCCCCCCACCATCCCCCCATCCCCCCCGCCTCTGTGGCAGGGCAATCCCCTGTGTTCTCTCTCTCCCTTTGGGTGTTGTGGTCTGCAAAAGAGGCATTGAGTGGCAAACATGTTCAGTCCATAGTCCACTTTCGACATGCATCTCCCCTCCTGGGAGGATCCTCCAAACACCCTTTATTTGGTGCTCCCTTCTCTATCTGAGCTGCCCTTTCCTCTAGAATGCCCAACTAGCCACTAAACTATGGAGTAATCCTCCTGGTGTTGATCTCAGCTATTCTTGGGTATTAATCTCATATTTTGTTACTTTATGTCCCCCAGATGAATGCAATCTTTCTATGTCTATCCCTCTCTTTCTGACTCATTTCGCTTAGCATGATACTTTCCATGTTGTACCACTTGTATGTAAATTTCATGACTTCATCTTTTCTAACAGCTACATAGTACTCCATTGTGTAGATGTACCAAAGTTTCTTTAACCAGTCATCTGTTCTTGGGCATTCAGGTTTCTTCCAGTTTCTGGCTATTGTAAAGAGTGCTGCAATGAACAAACAAGTGCAGATGTCACTTCGACTATACATCTTTGCCTCTCTGGGATATATTCGCAGGACTGGTATTGCTGGGTCAAATGGGAGCTCAATTTCTAATTTTTTGAGAATCGTCCATACTGTTTTCCAGAAGGGCTGAACCAGTGGACATTCCCACCAACAGTGAAGGAGTGTCCCTTTCTCGCCACATCCGCGCCAGCATTGGTTGCTTTTGTTCTTTTGAATGTGGGCCAGTCTGTGAGGTGTGAGATGGTATCTCATTGTGGTTTTGATCTGCATCTCCCTGATGATTAATGATGTAGAGCATTTTCTCATGTGCTTTTTTGCCAATCGGATTTCTTCTTTGAGAAAGTTTCTGTTCTTTCATTGCCCCATTTTTTGATGGGGTTGGATGTTTTCTTCTTGTGGAGTTTAACCAGTATTTTGGCTCATCATCTGTGAGGCTATTCCTCCCCTATCTGATTAGTTACCTTGTATAAAGTAGTCATTACACACACACACACACACACACACACACACACACACACACACACACACTCCTCCCTGCTCCTTTTCTACATTTCTGGAAGGTCAAATGCATTATAGCAATATTTAGCTTTCTGCCTTGTGCATCTGGGAGAGATTATAATTGTTTGTGTAGTAGATTATCAGAAAAGTAAAATCAGATATAGAAAGCATACAAAAGCAAGTTGGCAAGGGCACACAAAAGCTGGTCTTAGTTTCTACCAGGAATTCCTCCGTGTGGCTCTACACTGAAAATATTTTTAGGACACAACACTTCTGATCATTTCCACTATTATCATACTGTTTTAGCACCATCAACTCCCAACTGTTCACTGCAAAAGTCTCCGAACTAGTGCATGGCCTTCTACCCTTGCCTTTGCTAACCCATTCCCCATATATTATTCACTGAATCCACCTTGAGATGGAACTTTTACAAGTCATTTGGTGTCCCTGTAATCATGAAGGTCCAGTTTCATTGCCACTTGAGTATCAATCAATTGAGAAAATCAGTGGGTAAAAAGGAGCACTATTAACAACAAACTGTGATTTGGAGATGGCAAAATCATGTCTTCCAAGGGATCATCTTGTCTGCTTTACAAAAAGTTCTATTTTTTATAGTAAAAGAGAAGAGGAAAGCACACTTTTAGGATGGATGAGTTACAGACTGCTGGATTCCAGATGATCAATAAATTTACTCATGAGCTGATCTCCTGAAGTGTACTTCTGAAGTAGCTGCAAATAGACTTTTGAGTAAGGTATCATACTCAATCTATAGGACAAAATAAGGGAGTTGTTCACAACATTTTCAACCATCCTTGCCTGCCTAAAAAGTTTGTTGCTTGTTTTCAAAATTGAATTCAACTCTTCTTCATTTCTATAGTCTGTCTTCATTCCTTCATCAATGACTTGCAAATTATAAATCACAAAGTAAAATTCAACACTCTTATAAATAATTCATAAACCTCAACATATTATAGCTGCCAATTCACCCTCTAACTCTGCTGCATACCACCCACCTTCTCATTCAATCTGCTCTATTCACACTGGCCTCCTGAACTTGCCTCACACTATTTTAGGTGTTAATCTGTCTTAATCTTAGGTGTTAATCTGTCACTTTCCTCATTTGTTTTAGGGATTTTCTATTTATTGTTCTTCTCCCTGGGAAGTTAAGCAATTGTCTTGGGTTTGTTCTTCCTCTCTTTTTGGTCTTTGTTCTCAATAAAACATACTTTGTTCCTTTTAATTCCATCACCCATCACCCGGTCCCTTCTCTGAGTGTACACTTACCATTCTCTACTTCCTCTATGTTCCCCCCATTGCATCCATTTTCCTAACAAATTATTTAATAACTTATTAATACATTTAGTTCTAGTCATCTTCATTTACTTTTCTCTCTGACTCCTCCTGAGCCTTATCTCTTCTCAATTCTATATCTAAGAAGTGATGACCCTAAAAGTTGTATTTCCAAAGTCCTAAATCTGTCATCTTGGACCAAAAGGAACCAAAAACTTTATTAAAATTAGTAGAGCAAAAATAATATACTTCACCCCACTATAACATGATTCTTTAGAATCTTGATATTTCCAGAAATCTCTTAATGATATTAGTATGCCAACTTTAATTACAGGAAAGTTATAATTTACTAAATAGTAATCAGAAGGCTCTTAGGAGGTCATGTGACTTAAATAGTCAAACATAATAAAGTCATTTATTTGATTAGGGGAAGAAATATGATTTTGTTTTAATCTAAACATAAATTTGTTTTTTTAGTATACTTATCCTCAAAAATCTAAAAGTGGTCTACTATATTTATTTGAAAAGACATGTAAGCTAAAAATGATAAAAAAAATACTTGTAAAACTGATATATTTTTTCTTGATTGCTTTTCACATATTTTCCCTGATGTCTCCTTATGTCTCTTATGCTTTTTAGAGTCATTTTAAAGAGTTTTAGAAGCGGTCATGGTGAGTTAGCTACATGTTAGTGATACAAAGCTTGCTTCATATTTCCATCCTACAGTAAGCTATTTGTTCTTGGATATGTCCTAAGGCGATCTTGACACAGAAATACAAAATAATCACAGTTATCTGGAATCTTTGATTAAAGCTTACAGTGATAGCTTTGGCAGCAGAAATATTCTTATGCATCAAAATGTTGAAAGGCTCCTTTAGAGATTGTGATTAGATAATGAACCCACATAGCCTAAAAAAAGTTCATTTAAATTTATTGTAAGGTGTAGCATGTATTCAGCCTGGCTATCAATTGGGCATTTTACAAATATTATCCCTTTAAATTCTCCCAAAGTGCTCATACCATAGTATTATTTCAATTTTACAGATGAAAAACTGAAACTTCAGAATCATATAGTGCTAAGTACAGTGATCAAATTTCCAGACATCTTTCTGATTCCAATTCCTCAATTGATCAGACATTTTGATAAATAATTTACATATCTAAGATAAACATACAGGGGAAATTTCTGAATATTAGTAAATAATAATAATATTTTTCACTATGATATGTTCTGGTTATTGGCAGAAGCTTAGAAATGTCCTGCAAGTGATTGCCAACTATCATTATTGAGTTAAAAATATTTTCAGTTATTCCTACAGAATAAGTGGCAGAGTGGACAGCTGTAAGTTTCCAATTAATAAAAGGACGCTGTGGGACACATAAGCAGGATACTAGTGTTGGGTAGCTGAGAGCTGCCTCCCCAGGCCAGATGATGGCAGATGGGCAAAAAACTGGGGGAAATGGCAAAAACAGAAACCGGGCCTCAGAGGGGTCAGTTGCCAGTTTATTTCTCTCTCCTCCTCAGTGTAGTCCGATCTCTCCCCTTACAACACAGTCATAGTTGTATTCTGGTTCTAGTCTCGGTCATCACAGTTCTATCATCCTAGTCTCCTTGTGGACCTCAAGTCCTCTCCTTTGTTATCTCTTCTTCCTCATCTGGTTGCAGCCTCATAGTCCTTTACTTCCAGTCATTGTCATCATCTGGTTCTCCTTATAATCCCAAAGTCTCTAACGTCTCAGTTCTCTTCCTTGTCTTCAATGTCTCCTTGTCGACCATCTTCACCATCTTTACCACCAGTGTCTATTCTTCAGAATCTTGTCTTCAGTGTCTTCAACAACTATTCCTCTCTTACCCCTTACAGCTTAGTTATGTAGAAATCATGAAGGGTGGGGATAAAAAGGTGGGGTTGAACTTTATCATAACAACAAAGAGAGGTAGAGCCTCTCTTTGGGAGATTAATGTAAGGACAAAATCTCATCTGAGGAGATTACTCCAGATTACTAGGTGATCCGCTCAAGGATGGGATTCCATCCAGGGTGTATTGCTTTCTCCTTCCCTCAGCTAGTAATCCATTAAACAGTTACAGTAAATTTACTTCTTATACTATTTCTAGCAATGTCATTTTGTATGAAAACAGTAAAACATATATTAAGCTTAAAGATTGGCTCTTCATGGGGACATCTTGCTATATATTCCAGTCCACAGTCCTCAGGCAAGGTTAGTATTTCCTAACCCTAGCAGGATCCTCATTCAGTTACTTCTTTTTGGGTCATGACAGAGATTGTCCATGACCGTGCTCTTAATTTATAGTTAAGTATTGTGGTACATGACCTGGCCCATTTTGATGCCAGGGGAGCTCACAGCTTGCCCTGTGTCCATCCAGTTCCTTTTTGGGACCCTGCTCTTAGAGTGCTCGGGAACTAAGGGCAACTGAGGATTAAGTCAAGTAAATATTGATGTCCAGTAGTAAATATTATTTTTGAGTCAATAAAATCCCATATGACATAGCATAGCATTATCTTCTTGTGTCTATACAAAAAGGACATTGCTAAATTAACCATGCAAATGACATTAAAGGAAAGAGAAAAGCAACATAGGATTATTAGTATCTGATGGAATTGGGTATGCCTCAGTTGCACTGTTGTGAGAGTGGCTGAATAAACCTTAAATTCCTGCAGGAAGAGCAAGGACAACCCAATGTTATCCAACAGACAAACTTTAATCCATTTTTTTATTTATTTACTTCCTAGTTATAAAATTCCAATAAAATAAATACCATAGGTATTGTAATAACACTTTATATATTCATATATTTATTGGGTAAATAAACATATATGCATATGTAATGCTTTTAAAAATTTTTATCAAGATACAATTATTCGCAAAGTTATTTATAATAGAGTTTCAGGCATACAGTGTTCTAACAGAATTCTACAAGAAATGTCAAATTCCTTCCTTCACTCTCCCCAAATTCCCTCCAACCCCCATCTGCCTCCTTGACAATCATAGTTTTAAGCTTGGTTGTTATAGTTTGGATCTCACGCTTTCAGTTTTGTTGGCTCTGTGCTTCGATATGTAATTTACCACATTTCTACACACTGATGTGCCCGAGGCCCCTGACCACTGCCAATATCACCTCCCATGCACCTTTTATAATTCCTCACTTGATTTCTTATATACCCTGTCTTTTTCATTTCTATAATCTAGGGTCAAGGGTAATCTAGGTAACCTCCTGGATACCCTCCATTGCCTCATCGCATTATTCAATATAACACAGATAATTGATACTATCAGGTGTTTATCTTTCCACTTACTTTACTTCGTATGCTATCCAAATTGCAGCATATTGTATGATTTAAACATTTTTCATCTTCATAGTATTCCATTGTGTATATACATGATATCATTATCACCCACTCATTCATTATTGAATATCTCTGTTGTTTCCATATCCTAGCTATTGTACTAAGTACTACAATGAACAATCATATGCATATGCCCTTTTGAATGAATGTTTTTGTGTCCTGGACATAGATACCAAGAAGCGAAATCAATGTATCATGTGGCAACTCCATTCTTACTTTACTAAGAAATCTCTATACTGTTTTCCATAAAGGTTGAACCAGGCAACATTCTCACCAACAATGGATGAGAGTTTCTCTTTTACCACATCTTCAGCAACACTTGATTGTTCATAGTATTTTACATTTGTGCCATTCTCAATGGGTGAGAGGATCTCTCACTGTCATTTTGATTTGGATCTCCCTGAAAATAAGTGATGAGAACTTTCCATGTGTCTTTTGTCCATCCCTCTGTCTTCTTCAGAGAAGTGTGTCTTTATTTCCTCTTTGCAGGTTTGATAAGGTTTTTTCTATTTTTTGTTGATCTTTATATTTTATATAATTTGTATATTAGCCCTATATCTGATATGTTGCATACAATAATTTCTCCCATATTGTTGAGTGTCTTTTAGTTTTAGCCTGTGTTTCCTCTGCCATGCAGAAACTTTTTAATTTAGTATAGTCCCATATTTTTGTTCTTGCACTAACTTTGTCAATGGAACCATATCATTGTAAACACCTTTGAGGTCCAAATTTGGAATATTCTGCCAATATTTTCCTTAGAGTATTTTATGTATTCTGATCAGACCTGAAGATTTTTTAAAAATTTTTTATTAGTGAATCACCGTGAGGTATAGTTACAGATTCACAAACTTTCATGCTTGTGTTTAAGTCATACAATGATTGAGTAACCGTCCCTTCACCAGTGCCCATTTTCCAACACCAATGATCCCAACATCTCTCCCACATCTCATCCCTTCCACCCCATCCTGCCTATGTGGCAGGCCATTCCCTTTTGCGCTCTCTCTCTCTCTCTCTCTCTCTCTCTCTCTCTCTCTCTCTCTCTCTCTCTCTCTCTTTCTCTCTCTCTCCTCTTGGGTGTTGTGGTTTGCAATAGAGGTATTGAGTGGCTATCGTGTTCGGTCTATAGTCCACTTTCAGCCTGCATCTCCCATCCTGAGAGGGCCCTCCTAGCACCCTTTTCTTGGTGGTTCCTTCTCTGAGCTGTCTTTTTCCCCAGCATGTGAGGCCGACTTCTAAGCTTTGGGGTAATCCTCCTGGTACTTATCTCTACTATTCTTGTGTGTTAGTCTTTAATTCTGTTACTTTATGTTCCACAAATAAGTGCAATCTTTCTAAGACATGAAGATTTTTGATCCACTTCAAATTGATGTTTGTGTAAGTGGGAGGTATGAATCCAGCAGCTTCATTTTTTTTTACATATGGCTATCCAATTGTCCTACACCATATGTGAAAGAGAGTACGTTTACTCCACTTCATATACCCAGTTTCATTATAAAGGTTACTTGGTCATTGATCTGGGGGGGTTCACTGGGTACTAGATTCTACTCCATTGGTTTAGAATCTCTCCTTATTTCAGTACCACGTTGTTCTGATCACCATATCTTGATTGAATAATATCAAGTTAGGTAGTGAGACAACTCCCCATTTATTTCTTAGTATGGTTTTATTTATTTGAGGTTTTTTATAATTCCATACAATTTTTTTATTGACCAAATAAGTACTTGAAGAATCTGATTGGGATATGCACTAGTATTGGATCCATATAATAATTTATGTAGTAATAGTTGTTTCAACAATATTAATTCTTCCAGTCCATTAACGTGGAATTTTTTTTTATTTCCTAAGGTCTTCTCTTTTGTAAGTGACATTGTTATCATGGTACAGATCTCTCATATATTTTGTTAAGTTGATTTTAGGTATTTGATGTTGTTGGACACATTAGAATGAAGTAGACTCTTTTATCTCTTTCTCTTCTACCTAGTTCAATATTTGCACATAGGAACGCAACAGATTTTTCTGTGTTGACTTTGTAGCCAGTTACTTTGCTGTATTGGTTTATTGCTTACACGAGCTTTCTGTGGTCTCTTTAGCGTCTTCTATGTACACTATCCTGTTATCTGCAAATAGTTATAAATTGACTTATTTTCCTGTTCAAATTTTTTCCCTTCTCCCAGGCCTTCAAAGCCCAGCAAGCTACCGAGAGTATCTCACTCACACGGCAGAGCCTGGCAAGCTACCCATGATGTATTCAATATGCCAAACACAGTAACAACAAAGTCTCCAATGGAGACGTTACTGGGCCCGCTCGAGCAAATCGATGAACAACGGGAGGCCCGTGACCGTGACCGTGAAATTTTTTTTACTTATTTACCTTGTCCAGTTGCTGTAGCTAGAAATTCTAATACTATATTGAATAAAAGTGGAGACATTGCACTTTCTTTTCTTATGCCTTATCTCAAAATAATGCTTTCAGTTTTTCACACTTGAGAATGATACTAGCTATAGGTTTGTCGTTATTATCTTGAGGAAGATTTATTTTACACCTATTTGTTGAAGGTTTTTATCATGAATCGTTATTGAATCTTATGAAAAGCTTTCTCTCCATTAATTGATATGATCCTATAATTTTTATTTCCCTTTTTACTGATGTGTTATATTTTGTTAATTGATTTGTGCATTTTGAGCCACCTTTGCATCTGTGGGATGAACCCCATTTGATCATGGAATGGAATGTAGCATTACCAAATGTAACCTACTCTTCTGCAAATAGCTGAGATCAGCACCAGGAGGATTACTCCATAACTTAGAGGCCAGCCGGGTATCCTAGAGGAAAGGGCAGTTCAGATAGAGAAGGGAGCACCAAATAAAGGATGTTTGGAGGATCCTCCCAGGAGGGGAGATGCATGTCGAAAGTAGACTTTGGACTGAACATGTTTGCCACTCAATGCCTCTTTTGCAGACCACAACACCCAAAAGGAGAGAGAGAACACAGGGGATTGCCCTGCCACAGAGACAGGGGGGATGGGGGATGGGGGTGGGAGGGATATTATCCATGGTGGTGGAAAATGGGCACTGGTGGAGGGATGGGTATCTGATCATTGTATAATTGAAACCAAAGCACAAAAAATTGTAAATCTACAACTGTAAAAAAAATAAAATAAAATAAAATAAAGGGGAAAAAAACTGTTTAAAATCCCATGGTCATATGTTAAACAAGATACATAAAGTTATGAAATGTATGTTATGGATTTATTTGTAAAATACACATTATATGATTGTAAAATAAACATTAAGGATCTATTTGTTCTATGATGATAAAAATATTATCAACTCTTCAACCCAACATCTTCATCTAAGCATAAAAATACTACAAATAAGATTTATTTGTGCTTTCAATATGACCAAATGTTTTTTTTGTTTAACTTATAATATATAGAAAATATGACACCAAGAGAAGCTTAATAAATTCTTTAACACTGGGACATGTTCTTCATTACCACTATGAAACTTAGCTTGCTGGAGTAGCTATAAGAGGAGGAAGGCACAGTTGTAACCAAGAGCCCCAGATAACTCCAGAGACATAAAGATGATATGATTTTGGACCAGTTAGCCACAAGTGAACCATTAGATAACCAGTGATATAGAAATGACTCTAGGTAAGATCAACAAAAGAATTGCCACCAGACTTAGATTCAGAATCATCAGCACATATCATTGTTGTTTTTATCACTATATGTGAGGATAGTATGTTACAAATAATGGATCATTTAAACACTGCCATTTTTCTATACAAGCACACGAGTTGTGCATATATGTCTACACATGCTTACACATACATTCTTGCATGCACACACAAAATTATGTCAGTTTATCTTTATACCTTCTGTTCTTGGCACTAGAAAAACAATGTTACAAAATGCCAAAACTGTAGTTTTCTATAATGTGTTGATCATTTTTATTACTGTCTTTATTTTTGTCTAGCTTTATTTTATTGAGTTCATAAATACCTTTTAAATATAAATTTACTGAACTATGGTTAAATTAAATCAGTGCCTAGCTGATATAATGCATACTAGTATGGAAATTTTCATTGAAATATCCGTGTGTGCACATATACACAAATATATATACACTTACAATTACAAACCATACCTCCATCTTTATTTATAAGAGTAAATATAATAATAATTTTAAGATTCAGAAACATTTGCTTAAAGTCAGTTCATGAGAAGACAAAACATATAATCATTTGTTTATAGTAACCTCAAAAAAGTTCTTGACTGTATTTCGTATATAGAATACAAAAAAGCAACAAGACTTTACATATATTTTCATGGAGACTTTTCCCCAGTTAAAATGAAAACCCTTGGGAACTATAACATCTTTAATCTTACTTAGTATAATGATACTGGGTTCATACTCAACTAAGAATTTCCGAGGATACTGTAGAAATGATGTAAAATATCTGGGAATGGGAATATGGCCCAAGTTTATATCATAAGCCAACCTTATCTGAATTTCTGAGTTTGAAACCTGGCACTGTCTGACACCCTTGGGCATTGCTGAGTTTGCCCTGTGTCTCATCTATTTTCAGCATCAAATTGCCAGGCACTTAGCCAAACATTGCTAGATATGGACCCACCTCCTCTCTCCCTAGTACCACTGGGTGTGGCCTCTAGTTTTAAAACATATAAATACGAAATTTAAAAAGTGATGAATGTAAATTTTTTTTTTTGCTTTGATTACATTCATTAGTTTGAAAAAAGATGCACCATTATCAGGGCTGGAGCAATAGCACAGCGGGTAGGGCGTTTGCCTTGCACGCAGCCAACCCGGGTTTAATTTCCAGCATCCCATATGGTCCCCTGAGCACTGCCAGGGGCAATTCCTGAGTGCAGAGCCAGGAAAAACCCCTGTGCATCACCAGGTGTGAACCCAAAAAAACAAAAAAAAAATGCACCATTATTGTTCAGCGCTTACACCCAACAATCAGAACTGCTGAAAAGGCATTGTGAAATAATTTGTTTTCTACAGTTGGTTATAAGAATCATATGATGTTGTGTGGCCACGATAGTGGCCACGCAATTTTGGATTTTTGATATTTTACTTATTAAGCCTGGAGGGATTTCTGCCAAGAGCCAGATAATTACGAGACTGGTTTCTGTGGCTCTGGAGCCATGGCTGTGTCAGAGAGCCGCTCGTGGGGGGCAACTCTTGACCTCGGTAGGGCATGAAGGATGAGCTGGGAATATTCCCTTTCCCATGAGGTTGCAGTTGCCCCATCACTGCTGGCTCATACCTGACTTTCTAAAAAGCTCTGAGGCGGCCATCATCTTGCTGCCCAGGTGGGAAAAGGCGGAAAGAAGCGATACCCCTTCCCTCCCGGGAGGCATGATACCATGAATTAACACATAGTCCATTCACTTTTCTGCCTCAAGCTGCCAGGCTCTGCATTAAGTCCTTGTGCCTCTGGTGCCATGGCCGTGCTGGAGAGCTGCTCGTGGGGGCAACTCGTGACCTCGGTAGGGCATGAAGGACAAGGATGAATGTAAATATTTTCGGTCCAAATTTTGTAATAAAAATGATTTTAACAAAGAAAGAAAGCAAATAATCTAAGAAACTCCTGGTGCTTAACTTCCACTAGCACTGCATACAGGTGTGGGCAATACTCTAGATCCAGTTTTCTATTTCTCTTAAGATATGGAATGCAGACAGCTTGGCTACATGTGCTTTCAAGGAGAAAAGAAGGTACCAGCCACAAAAACTTCCAATTTTAGAGTGAAATGATTTTATAAGTAATAGGCTGTACATATAGATGTCATTTGTCTTGGGTGCCCACAATACACCACTCCCTCAACTTTCCATTCAACATTGAGGTTTTGTTCTTGCCTATCCTTGAAAACTATACAATAGAGAAATGGAAAGACACAGGTCAAATTTAGTTCTTCTTCACTTTCTGTATAGCCTGGATACCAGTGCTAGTCTAGCCTATAAGGTACACAATGCATAACACAAAGGAACAGGGTAATAACAGAACCAGGAACTTGGCATTTTATTTTTATGAATGCTTCAAAGAAATCAACAAAATTCAAACCAAATTGTAATCGTAATAAAGATCTCACTAATAAACATTACTTTTAACAAGTCCTTAGGAGAGAAAATTTTGGTAACCTCTATGTGGAGGAGGAAGTACTTAGATAATGCTCATAGAAAATGTTTGTATAAATTGTTTCTTTTTAAACATATTTATCTATTATTAACAACTTATTGGGTAGCATATTTGGTATTTGCAGTCAGAAAAAATCCCCCTAAAATGCAAAGAATTAAGGATAATTTAATATAAAGGAAAGAACATCATTTCGCAAAGTAAGACTATTCATAGTGGCCTTGTATTCTATCATAATTACATATACTAATTCCATTCTGATCTGCTTTGACTTATTTCTAAGGACCTTGTCTTAAATGACAAAGTGGAGTCTCTGAAGCTAAAGAGAGCAGTTGAAGGAATACTTTGAAGAGAAACAGAGGAATCCTGGCAGCAGATGGGCAGCTTAGAGAAAGAACAGCAGAGCCGTGGCAGTAGCTGCACCTGTCAAAATTTGGCTGGGAAGTATGTTCCCAGTTGATCTGATTTTAGAGTAACAGGATGGGTCCATGAAATACTTATCCTGACACTTTAAAATTGTGGATTTTACGGCTTGCTGCTGCTCCTGCTGGGCTGCCTGTTCCATTCAACTATGCTGAATCTACGTATCTGGAAGTGGCATCTCTTGCCAGAGGAAAAATTGCTTCCAATTTTAGCCAGTTTAGCCCAAAGAGACCCTCGATTGGCTGTAAACTCACAAGGTATGGTAAGGTTTTTGAATATAATTAAGCAAAGAGTAGACAGTTGGGTGGAGGGAACTGAAACCCAGTAGTAACCATTGAAATTGTTAATAATACCAAAAACTTATTACTTGGCTATGAATCTTAGACAAGATAAAGATTAGGCTCAATGGGATTTCAGAAGTCTATACTGCTTGTGTCTGTAATTAATTTACTATATTTGAATCTGTAATGAATAGAGATAAAGACTACAGACACCATAACTCCCAGCCCAATGCATGAAAGAACAAAGGGGCCTAAGAGAGGCTAGATACATAGCCTCTCCTAGGCGTTGTATCTCCATAGAAGCTTCTCCATAGAGGACCAGGCCCCTTCTCTCACAAGCCTAGAGCCTCATTCCCACATCCTCTTTCACATACTATAATCTGACTCAAACCACCTACCAGTGATACTCCTATCAACTTCCACTGGTATTGCCAAATTACTCTCCAGCAATCTGCTAATCTTAGTGCCGTGATGAAAATTCAAAATCTCCTATTAAAAAAATTAAAACAGTTCGATTGTTTATCTTTGTAAACTTATATTAATATATGTGCTAATAAGAAAGTAAGAAATGCTGAGTAAAGGCAAAAACCAAAAATGGTAAAACTGTCATTAACCTTGTGAACAGTGGCCAAGTCCTGATATATTTTCAGTTGAGTTATTAAGGCTTTGAAATTGGGGAGGGTAGACAGGCGCAAATAAATCCTTTGGAATGTGTTAAATGACAAGCTGCATAAAACTAGGGCTACAACAGTCCTACATTTGATTGTAATTTAAGTGCAAAAGAAGAGTGAGCTTGAAATAATCCTACCACCCCACAATTCTTCCAAAAGGAACACAAAGAGAACGGACTTGTTTCTGAGTAAAGGAACCACAATGCCTTTAAACCATAACCCAGGTCTCACAATGGTATCACCTGAATCTGAAGTATGTAATTAATCTGAAGAAAGCTCAAACTGAGAATCTCCAATGATTTCTGGACTATGATGCACAGGAGAAAATGTAGTTTTTCTCAGTATGAGTTTACCTTAATCCTGGGCCTAAAAATAATTCTACAACTTAAACATCAAGAAATATTTACTCACTCAAAATTATAGAACAAAGAAATAAGTCATTAAATATAATATAAAATAACAGAACTTGACATGCAATCTGCTGAGATATTTAAATTATCAAATCAACTAGAAAACAAACATATGTGCTTTTAAACATTAAAGAAATAAAAAAATACAAGCTAAGTGCTAGAACACTGGAACATATTCTTTTAAGAAATTCAAACTCTTGAATTTCTTATAAGAAATATAAGAAGTTCAAACTGTACAATAAACTAAAAAGTTCAAACTATTCTGAGTTAAAAATAATAAAAGGATCAAAACTACTAAGGTCAAGGAACTACACAATGATAATTTATATTTAAAAGATAAGCAATTTATCTAAATAAAACTTTGATTATTGAAATTGGGAACCTAATAAATAGAGGTATTGGTGAATAACTGGGAAATTTAAATGAATGTATAAATGAATGTATAGACTAAATTAAATGATAATATATATGCAGGGAAAAATATAAAAATAAAGTACATGAATCTATAATACAAAGTTAAGGGAAGTAGAGTTGAATGTAAAAAATTTAAAGTCCTTAAATTGTTTTGGATAATGTAGTTGGTTACTTTAAAAATACATAAAATGGATCTAGAAAAATAGTACAGGAGGTGAGGTCTGACATGTCACCAAACCCCAGTTCAGTACCTGCTCGCATGTTAATCCTGAGCACTCCAGTACTAATCAATTCCCTTAGTACTGCCAATGGTTACTCCTGAGCACAGAGCCAAAAAATAGCCCCTGCACACTAGTGGATGTGGTCTAGCCCCCCCAGCCCACAAATACATGTAAGAAACTACACCTTCTAAACTGGCAGATATTTCCAAACCATAAAGGGAAAGTAGATAATCCATGATTAAAACAGAGAGAAAATAAATATAGAATAAGCAGGCTAATCAAAAAACTAGAACTATTATTACACAAATTAGTCCAAAGATATCAATAATTACAATAAATATAATTTTTAAATATTCACTCAACTAAAATTACATAAAGGTAGATAAGAGAGGAAACTATTTTAAATGTTCCACTAAAAAGACAGATTGTGACTAATTTCTTAAACTTTACTAAGGATTTCTTATAAATGTTCTCCATGAAAGACACACCTAAAATAAAGAATTCAGAAATACTGACAATAACATGATGGGAAAAGATATGCCTTTTGGTCAGTGACAAATGCTAACCAAAAGAAACTGCTGTCACTCTTTCTTCTTAAAGTAAACTTTAAGGCAAAAGAAAACATTAACAATAAGAGTTCACTGTGTAAAAATTAAAGATTCTGAAATATGGCAGAAGAATCTAGGTGTCTGGATCCCAGGGCTGAGATCTCCAAGCCTGCTCGGATAGGAACTGGACCTCCTCCACCCAGATCCCCCATTTTCCAGTAGCTGGGTGGTCACACCCACAAACTGCCCCAGGCGCCATGAAATTCCATCAATGGCCAAGATCTAGAAACTATAAAACAAAGCTCCCAGAAGCTTTTAGTCTTATAGTCTAGTTCTCCCTCTTGGAGAACCCAACAAGCTACTGAGAGTATCCTGCCCACATGGCAGAGCCTGGCAAGTTCCTATGGCATATTCGATATTCCAAAAAGGTGTAACAATGATGTGTCTCATTCTCCTCACCCTGAAAAAGCCTCCAATGCGGCATCATTGGGAAGGACGAGTAAGGAGAGGCTACTAAAATCTCAGGGTTAGGAGGAATGCAGACATTACTAGAGCCCGCTTGAGCAAATCGATGAATAACTGGATGACAGTGATACGATAATACAGTGAGTTGTGAATGTGGGCAACCCAGATACAATGCTGGTCTCCCTGTTCCCCCTGAGCCCACAAGGAGTAATTTCTGAGTGTAAAGCCAGGAGTAAACCTTGAGCAACATTGGCTATGGCTCCAAAAACTAACAACAACAAAAGATTCAGAAATAAATAAAAATAATGAACATTCATATACTGGCTCTCACTTTATTTGTTTTTAGACCACACCCAGGAGTGCTCAGCGATTACTCCTGACTCTGTGCTCAGGGATCTCTATTGGCCATGATGAGGGGACCATACAGAGTGTCAGCAGTATGATCGAACCCAAGTTGGTCGGATGCTAGGCAAACATCCTACCTGCTGTACTATCTCTCTGATCCTGTGGGCACTGACTCTAAAAATAAAGTGTAAATCTCAAGAGAATTGTTGAAAAAAAATAACCTAAGCTGACAAATTATCAGCAAGTATAGTGGAATTTTTGATTGATACAAATAACAAACTTTATGTACATAAATAACAATATCTATTCAGCAACTGAAGAATATTATTTTTTAAATGCTGAGAAAATTTTCAATTCATCAAACAAATGATTGCTAATTCCAACAAATTTCAAAAGGCTAGTATTATAATCATTACATTTTCTGATCACCAAAATTGAGTCAATCAAAAAATAATTATTAACTATTAAAAACTCTATATACTCGGAAACTGAAAATTTACTTCTAAAAATCAAGGAGATAAAAATTAACAAAGAAAAAATTCTATTTTTGCATTTGTAGGTAGTGCAATAAGATAAATTTTCAACTAAAATTATAAAAATACTATCCACTAAATAGGATAAAATGGCTTGAAAGAAATATTTTTAAATTGAAATGTATACCAGTAAAGGGAAAAAAAGCTATAAAAATTAAAATCAGAAATATTGTACAGTAGATAAGACACTTTTGTGTGCAGTCAATCCAGGTTCGATCCTTTGCACCACATATGGTCCCCTGAGCTGCACCAGAAATAATTGCTGAGTAGAGTCAGAAATAAATCTTAAACCGCACTAGACAAAGTTCCCTACCCTTACTTAAGAGAGAGAGAAAGAGAGAAAGCGAAACTAGTGAGAGGGTGCTGCTGAAGGAGGCTAATAAGTGTGGGACCAGGAATTGAATTCTTCCTGCCACATACACTGAGCATGAATTGATTGGCTCTGCTATCTGGGACACCTGCCTGCAAGTCCCACAGCTGAACTGTGCAACTCTCAATGTGTGTGAGCACTGCAGCAACCCCTCACAATCAATCCAGAATTATTCCAACAACTGAATGAGTTCAAACCCAGAAAGCACATGGATGAACAACACACCTGAAAAGTGCATAACCCCTAGGAAGCATCATGGCTGAGTGTGTAAGCACAGTAGTCAAGTGTGTGAATCTCAGCAAGAACTATGAGAGGAACCCAACCATGTGTATATGACCCTCAGACAACTGAATGAGGACAGAAACAAGGAGAAAGGAAGTGGGGGAGATTAGTGAGGTAAGCATGCCACTAAGTTTTAGTACTTACAATTTATATTAGCCTGAGCAGATGTCTTAACCTCTCTGTGCCTCTATTTTCTCATCTGCAGGATAGTAAAAATAATAGCAATTATTCAACACCGTGCCCCTTCAGACATGCTCTCCTATATCTTCCACTTTGTCTGTGCCAGAAGGCTGACCTTTGCAGACTATAATTACCAGGCATCCTCACTCTCTGTGGATTTCAAGAACCAGCAGGAGATTGATTGGTCAGAGGAGAAAGAATCAAATATATATCCATGTGGCTCCTCCATTACAGTCTACAGTTTGACAACTGCATCACCAAATCTAAGAAACACATATCTTGTATGTGGATTTCCCTAATGAACGTTTAGAAATTACTGTCCTCTTCACCTTAAGGGCTGGGAATTACTTTCCCTGTTAGCCTTAGACGATTTCATCATTGTTGTTTCCTTTCAACCTAAGCACAGCTTTATAAATCAGCCCTTTATTAAATTTTATTACCCATATCATATGTTAACCATCAGAACTCTGACTGAAACAATCAGTAAATCTATGAAGCACTAATACTTGGTACCTGGCACAGAATAAACTTTATATAAGCCTTAGTCACTAAATTATTGTAGTTCATGTCAATACAGATGAAAGAGAAATTATGAAATTTACTCACCAATCTCTTTTTTAAAGCTCACCATGTGAAGGATAAAGAAAACTTTCCTCAATTTAATAGAGAATAAATTCCCCTACAATCAAAAAACCCTCCAGATCTTTAGTTTGTCTCTATGATATCACACTGATATACTCAGTCCTACCTTTATGGTCCTTCTTTTTACTTCTGTAGATTCCTTTCCCTCTACTCATCCTAAGGCAAGAACCTTACCCACTGTACTATCTCTGCCCCTCATTAAATTTATTTCAACCCAATGAAAATTTTATTGTCCTCTACCTCTAGTTGTACATCCATGCATGCTATTTTCTCTGAAATAAATGTTTTCCTCCTCATAGGACTGATTTTTAAGCCCTGGGATATGCATCTTTTATCTTTTTATTCACCTTTTAATAATGCATGCCCTATTTCCCATCTCTTGGCTTCATGTATTAAGTCACATCTATCTTATTTTATCCATACTTTCATAAACTTACCAATATTATTTTGGCACCATTTTATCTGGAAAGAAATTTAAAATGTACCTCTAAATTAATATGTAAGGGCTTTTGTAAACTATAACTACACTTGTTATTTTCATATTTTTTAAAAAATTCAAAACTTTGATGCTCTAGTACCATATAAACATTTATCACTTTCAAATTCTACATACATCAAATTATTTATCTTTTACTGTCATGTGACTCAAGTTCTAAATAAGCTTAATATAGTGTGATTAATTGATATCATTCTCAAATTTTAATCTTTTTTAATTTTAATTCATTTTTTCAATGTATGATAAAAATTTTTATATATATATATATAAATTTTACCTTATAGAATACCCAAGTTCCAGATGATATTAATTGTAACAGGGTTAGAAAAGTGGTCTTCTGGGTAAAGCAGCTCTACCCTGCTGGGGGAGGCAACATGTGCATAAAAAGTCCCAACTCCTAATACTCAGTCAACAAAACTAGTGAACAGCTTCCATAATTGTCAAGCTAGAACTGTCCCTTAATCTGCACCATTGTTTTACAAGGTAATTGTGGCAGTTAAAAGACTCTAATGCCTTAGATATGCTCATTATAGTGAAATTAACATTGCGATTTTTAAGAAACTACCCTAGGAACCACCATTGTTCTAAGTTTTCCATCAAAGAGAAGAAAAGAGAGGGGGAGACCTGATTCCAGATAACTAGGGTGAACTTTCCAGGAATGAGTTCACCCACGACTCACCCATACCTCTATTATTTTGCCCCATCCTTACAAAAAAGAATAAAACCCAACACTCTATGGTATGCCTCTTTTTTAACCATTAAATACTCAAAAACTGGCACAATGTCTGTCTATAGAAAATGCACAAGGAGTAAAAAAAGAGAGAGAATGAAAAATAACAAGAACAAAAGATAAAAGAGAGAAGGAAAATAATCAGTTCTCCAGGTGCACACTCCTAGGGGTTGAGAGGATGCTTTTGTTTTTCCCTCAGTAAAACTCCAGTGGTATTTGGAGACATCTGGCGCATTCACAAATTCCTCTGCATTGACTAGCAAGAACCTATGCCACAGTGGACCATTGGTGCCTGCTTATGTGATTTAACATGTACCTCTGTCCTCTATGTTTAGTGCAATACTCTGGCATTTAGATCTCTATATTTAATCAGAATTGTGATTTTTTTGTGCTTTAAGAGTATATTTCTGTTTTCTATTATATTATACTACATGATACATAGATATATAGAGTTGCTTTGCTCCCTTGCTCCTCTTTTTTTCTTGTGTGTGTGTGTGTGTGTGTGTGTGTGTGTGTGTGTGTCTGTCTGTCTGTCTGTGTGTGCGTGCCATACCCTGTGGTGCTTAGGCACTATGCCAAGAGGCATGTTGCTCTGGAATCAGCCTGAGACTCTTCTCTACAAAGCTTGTACATCTTCTTAGTCCCTGCCTCTCTTTTATTGTCAAGCATACCAGTTAATAATGATCCGTGCTTAAATTGACTAATTGATCACCCACCTGGCTAACACCTAAACACTTGTAAATCTTTTTTGGGGGGGTCACACCCAGGGATGCACAGAGGTTACTCTTAGATTTGCATTCAGGAATTACTCCTGGTGGTTCTCAGGGGACCATATGGGATGTGCTGGGATTCGAACCCGGGTCGGCCACATGCAAGGCAAATGCTCTACCCACTGTGCTATCGCTCCAGCCCCAAAAGTTATAAATCCTTCATGTCTGAACTTGAAACAGTCTTACTTTTAAGAAGTCTTCTTCTCCCAGAAGCACATGCTGGGGGAAAAGGCAGCTTAGATAGAGAAGGGACCACCAAGCTAAGGGAACAGCACATTCAGGATGGGAGATGCGTGCTGAAAGTAGACTATAGACCAAACATGATGGCCACTCAATACCTCTATTGCAAACCACAACACCCGAAAGGCAAGAGAGAGCAAAAGGGAGTGCTCTGCCACAGAGGCGAGGTGGGGGGGGTGTAAGGTTGAGGAAGTGGGAGGGTTTCTGGGATCATTGGTGGTGGAGAATGGGTACTGGTGTAGGGATGGGTACTCAAATATTGTATAACTGAAACCCAAGCACGAAAGTTTGTAAGTCTACAACTGTACCCCATAGTGCTTCACTAATAAAAATTAAATTTAAAAAAAAGACTTCTGATTCTCTTCTTCCCATTGGTGCCACTTCCCTGCTAGACTGTGTTCTCCTATGATATCTCCTATCATATTCTTTAAGTCACAAAACTTCTTGTTAAATTAAAAATCTGCCTCAATCACATGGAACTGTCATGAGGTGGGGACCAAAATTATTTATTTACCAGTAAATATTTAAATCCTGTCACAATGTCTAACTATAATCAAGGTGCCAGAAATAAAGGGCGAGAGACATAGAAGGGATAAAAGAGATAAGAAGAGAAAAGACAAATTCTTTAAAATGTTGGTAAAAGGAAAATAAATAAAATAAATAAAATGTTGCTAAAAGGGAGGAGTTTTAAACATGAATTACTGAAAACAGGCTTTAGTCAGACATCAATATAATAGAAATATAAATGAAATAGAAATATAAAATAAATACAGGATGACCAGGATTTATTCTTCTTGCTAGAACCAGTCTATTTAACAAGTATGTCTCAGCAGATTTTAGACATAGATAGATGGATTTAAAGTTTTAAGTTCTCAAATAAGAATAGTACAGATAATGATACATTAAAAGGAATTTGAATTTTTTATTTTTTGAATAAAAGATATTCTGGAGCTCCTATTAGGCCTGGAGCGATAGCACAGTGGGTAGGGCATTTGCCTTGCACACAGCCAACATGGCCAACCCGAGTTTGATTCCTCCTTCCCTCTTGGAGAGCCCGGCAAGCTACCGAGAGTATCTCACCCGCAGGGCAAAGCCTGGCAAGCTACCCGTGACGTATTCAATATGCCAAACACAGTAACAAGTCTTACAATGGAGACATTACTGGGCCCGCTCGAGCAAATCGATGAACAACGGAAGGACTGTGACTGACTGTGAAGAAATAAAAGAGAAAAAAAAAAACAATCTGGAGAGCTAGTACAGAAATTAATGCACTTGTTTTGCATGTAGCCAATCCCAATTAAATCCCCAATTCTACATATGGTCCTCTAATATTCTACATATGGTCTCCTAATACTCTACATATGGTCTCCTAGCACACTCAGTGATTCTTGAGCACAGAGCCTGGAGTAAAGTCTGAGTGCCGCAAAGTGTGGCCCAAAAAAACTGAATTGGGGCCAAAGAGATAGTACAAGAGGTAAGGTGCTTGCCTTGCATGCAGTAGATCCAGATTAGGGTCACCCCTGAACAATGAGCCAGAAATAGCCACTAAGCATGACTGTGTGTTGCCCCAACCTCCTCTCCAAAATTCCAGAATAGTCAGAACTCTTAGAAATAGTTTTTCCAGTACCCTTCCTTCTGCTGGCTTCCCTCTTTTGTATTTTTAAAATTAGCTTTGGAGGTTGGGCGCCAGGACTACAGTCTCCATTCTTGATTTATACTTAAAACAAAGATATTTGTGCAAGCTCTGAGTTTCAACAAGGAGCCACCAGTATTTAGTCCTGCTACAAGTAAAAGGCTTACTTAAGAGTGCCTGAGTATAGAAGTTTACTGGAAATACAAGCAAAAGATGGGTAAGTAAACCAAATTAAGTATCATCATCATAGCATGTCATAATAATGTTTACTGACAGAAAGTTCTCTTCACGATATTTCTAAATTCAGACATCTGGAGAGACTTTCTGAAAGCTTCAGTTCGATAGATCCCATTTATCTTTATTCTGCTAATACTAAGGATATACCATCAACAAACTCCCTACTAGACTGAACCTGTTAACCTTATTTCATGAATCTCTAGGGCAGTGATTTTGTTGTTTTCATCATTAAAATACTGTATTCGATAATTAAAACAGCATGGTACTGGAACAAAGGCAGAACTGCAGACCAATGGAACAGGGTTGAATACACTGACATCTCTCCTCAATCATATGCTCATCTAATCTTTGATAAAGGTGCAAGTAATGTGAAGTGGAGTAAGGAAAGCCTCTTTAATAAATTGTGTTGGCATCACTGGACGGCTACATGCAAAAAAATAGGCTCAGAACTCTGCCTAACACCATGTACAAAAGTAAGATCAAAATGGATTAAAGACCTCAACATCAGACCAGAAACCATAAGGTACATTGAAGACAAAGTTGGCAAAACCCTCCATGACATTGAAGCTAATGGTATCTTCAAAGATGCCACGCCACTGGCCGAGCAAGTGAAAACAGAGATAGATAAATGGGACTATCTTAAACTAAGAAGCTTCTGCACCTCCAAAGAAACAGTGACCAAAATACAAAGACAGTCTACAGAATGGGAAAGGATATTCACCGAATACACATCTGACAAGGGGTTGATATCCAGGATATACAAAATACTGGTTAAACTCCACAAGAAGAAAACATCCAACCCCATCCAAAAATGGGGCAATGAAATGAACAGAAACTTTCTCAAAGAAGAAATCCGAATGGCAAAAAAGCACATGAGAAAATGCTCTACATCATTAATCATCAGGGAGATGCAGATCAAAACCACAATGAGATACCATCTCACACCTCAGAGACTGGCCCAAATTCAAAAGAACAAAAGCAACCGATGCTGGCGTGGATGTGGCGAGAAAGGGACACTCCTTCACTGTTGGTGGGAATGTCCACTGGTTCAGCCCTTCTGGAAAACAGTATGGACGATTCTCAAAAAATTAGAAATTGAGCTCCCATTTGACCCAGCAATACCACTCCTGGGAATATATCCCAGAGAGGCAAAAATGTATAGTCGAAGTGACATCTGCACTTGTTTGTTCATTGCAGCCCTCTTTACAATAGCCAGAAACTGGAAGAAACCTGAATGCCCAAGAACAGATGACTGGTTAAAGAAACTTTGGTACATCTACACAATGGAGTACTATGTAGCTCTTAGAAAAGATGAAGTCATGAAATTTACATACAAGTGGTACAATATGGAAAGTATCATGCTAAGCGAAATGAGTCAGAAAGAGAGGGATAGACATAGAAAGATTGCATTCATCTGGGGGATATAAAGTAACAAAGTATGAGATTAATACCCAAGAATAGCTGAGATCAGCACCAGGAGGATTACTCCATAACTTAGAGGCCAGCCGGGTATCCTAGAGGAAAGGGCTATTCAGATAGAGAAGGGAGCACCAAATAAAGGATGTTTGGAGGATCCTCCCAGGAGGGGAGATGCATGTCGAAAGTAGACTATGGACTGAACATGTTTGCCACTCAATGCCTCTTTTGCAGACCACAACACCCAAAAGGAGAGAGAGAACACAGGGGATTGCCCTGCCACAGAGACGGGGGGATGGGGGGATGGGGGTGGGAGGGATATTATCCATGGTGGTGGAAAATGGGCACTGGTGGAGGGATGGGTATCTGATCATTGTATAATTGAAACCAAAGCACAAAAAATTGTAAATCTACCACTTTAAAAAAAATAAAATAAAATAAAGGGGAAAAAAAAATACTGTATTCGAGCGTATGCATTCATAACACATTGTATGTGTTCAATAAAGACTTTCGAAACTGTGGGTCTAAAGGTCATTCCACATAAAATGATATATATGTCTTCCTTAATTACTATGAAAAGTAGTTTTCTAACACAAAAAGTCAATATTTAATCTGCTGTTACAATAAAAGTATAAATCAATGATCTTTATAGAAACAAAATCTTTTCCTCATGCAGATTTTATCTTCCTTAAAAATGAAATTTTAACTGATTCTATTGATATGTGAGATAGGTCTTACCAGGTGAAGTATTTGAAACAAAATGCCAGTAAATATGATTATTTACATTCAACTTTGACTACAAGTATCATCTCTAAATGCTAAGACTTTTTTTTTACAACCCTTTCTTGTCTGGCAAGATTATCTCATCTCCTCAAAATACCTTTGAACACTTAATTTTAAAATGTAATATGATGTAATATAATGTCCTGAAATAATCCCTTGCTGTGTGTGAAAGACAGAAAATACAAAATGGAGTTCTTCTAAGATCTTCAGTCCTCACTCTCTGACAGCATTGGTACCTATTTGACTGGGTATATGTGTATATGTATATAGTGTGGATTAAACATATATATGGTATATTTTTACATATGTACACGGCACACTGTCCTCCCATTGTTCATTGATTTGCTCGAGTGGGCCCAGTAATGTCTCCATTGTGAGACTTGCTGTTACTGTGTTTGGCATATCAAATACGTCACGGGTAGCTTGCCAGGCTTTGTCATGCGGGCGAGATACTCTGTAGCTTGCCGGGCTCTCCAAGAGGGGTGGAGGAATGGAACCCGGGTCGGCCATGTGCAAGGCCTAACTGCTATGCTATCACTCCAACCTTAAACACCCTATTCTACCTTATTATGTTTATGAGACATACCCATCAGTTCAAACAAAAATTTTCTTTTTTCATTAAGAGTAATTGTAGTGGTACATTCTCTATGTTGGGAGTCACCTGCATCTCAGCATGAAGTGTGTACTTTCAGATATTTCCCTACTGGAGATGTCCATATTCTCTCTTGCGCATATTTATTTCTCTAAATAAAGCTATTTTACTTAAAACTATAATAGCAGAAAAAAATTTTAAATTTTTTAGTCTCTTTGCCCCCTGCCTTTGCTGTTATTGTTACAATGGCTGGGCACTGAAGACACTTGATTATGGTACTTACATGCTTGGAATTGACAGAATTTTGGTGTTGAGCACACTTGGGCTGTAGTGTTTGGTGTTGGTTGCACACTTGGGATTGCACCATTTTTGCATTTCTGTTATGGTGTCAGGGATCCCAAACAGCAGTGTCAGTGACATGCCACATGACTATGATGTGGTGCCTGGAATAAAAGCTGCAGCCTCGTATCGGCAAGGCAGGCAACTCCACCACAAAAGCCTCCTGTCTTTTTTAAAAAAAAAAAAAACTAGATTATGAGTGTGGAATGATGAAAAAATGGGGCTTTCTTTGTCAATTCAAAGTTTTAAGATTTTATGCAAATTAAATCAGTGAAGCTACTCATCCTTATATTGAAGTGTCAGATGCAGACTAAAGAAGAAAGACTATAAATATCTAGGTCAAGGATAAAGCATATTAGGAAAATATTCATCACTTCATTTATCCCATTCTACTGATGGCCCTGAATGATATGAAATTTGATTATGTATAAATTCCCATTATAAGTCAAAAATCTTGTTTAGCTCTTCAGAAACAATACTTCTAGGTGAATACCCCTTTTATTTCTTTTTTGTAGGTGAAAATTTTGAGCATTACTTCACTTGATCTCTTCCCTTTACATAATTTTAAGAACTCACCAATATTTGCCCTCTCTCTGTTGAGGTTGCCTTCATGAACTGATTTCAAAATTGAACCCGAGGGGCCAAAGCAATAGTACAGAAAGCAGGATGTTTTCCTGGCATGCAGCCGACTCAGTTTCAGCCCTCAACATCTCATATAGTCCCCTGAGAATCACAAGGAACAATTCCTGAGTGCAGAGCCAGGAATAATACAGTGGGTAGGGCATTTGCCTTGCATATGGCTGACCCAGGTTCGATTCCCAGCATCCCATATGGTCCCCTGAGCACTGCCAGGAGTAATTCCTGAGGGCAGAGCCAGAAGTAACACCTGAGCATTGCCAGGTGTGACCCCCCCCCAAAAAAAGTAAAGCAGCAATATAATTTCAACGTTTTTTTTTGAATTTCTAAAATACTTTCCTAGGTAGGATAATAAATAACTTTGGAATATAATCCCAGCTCTCTAGCAGAATATAGTAATATTTAATATGGGTTTAAGTATTTCATAACCATTAAAGGAAATGAAATACTCAAGAGCAGTAGTACACATGGAAATAAATACCATACTCACCAAAGCCAAGGTACTATCAAAATGCTAAGATGCTTATTTCAAGGGAGTTTCTTGAACTTTTATAGTCTTTTATTCTTCACCTATAAAATGGAGTGAATGAAACTTACTTTATGGAGCCATTATAAGAATAACTTGTATAAGGTGTGAAAAACCCTTTGCATAGTGCTTGATATGTGAGAAGTACTCAAAATAGTTGAGTTTGCATGATGCCAAGAACCAATAACTACTTTCTTTGCTTAAATCTTTTTAATTTACTTTTTAGAATATACACTAATTCATTATTTTCCCTCTAATTTACACTATAGTTTGATCATTTACCAAACATTGTCAATTGGAGGTTGACTCTTTAGTTTCTTAGCACTTAGAAATACAAAATGAAATTTGCATTATTTATGTGTTGAGAGAAAGAGAACTAAGGGGTATTGAGTAATATTAATCTGTTTTAAAACTACATACATTTTATTTGGCTCTCAAGTAAATAAATTGTGAATTAAATCTCACTGTGTCTAAACCAGATATTTACAATCCTTTTTCAAAATATCCTCTTTCATATATGAAGCCTGATACTGTGCTTATTAACTAAGCACTGTTGATAACCACTGGACTAGACTATTCTGACAATTTCTGTTAGGGCAAAATAAATGCTTGACTACTTTTAGAAACATTTAAAAATTTTATCCTACTACAATTTCTATAATGCCTTGTGCCAACAGTTGCAATTTCCAAATTTTAGAACTGTTAATTTTATTTCATATGTATTTTTAATATTGCTATTTTATCTCATAATAATAGATCCAATTTTACTAGCCTTCTGACACATAATGATTAAATCACAGTAAAAATGAAAGTAAACACGCTACAAAAAAAATCTCATATGGCCTTTTGCATGTCCTCTGATTTCTGCTTTAAAAGCTATGAGGGTAAACACTAAAATGACTGTATGAATTAAAACTTTGGTACATAAATTTTATTGTAGTACTAATAGGTTGGCAGAGTACATTGCAGATTATGGTGATATAAATGCTTAATCTCTGAGAAAAACAATAAAATTCAAAAGCATAACATTCCTTTAGGGGGGAGGAGTTGATTTTTGAATGAGCTCAATTTAAAAAAATGCCAACCGATTACTCCAAGAACACTGAAAATTAGACATCGCCAGAAGGAACATGTAAAAGGCCGTCTGATGGTTTGGATTAGAGACAACTGTTCCCGCAAAGCCTATCAGAGATAAATGAAATAAATGGGAAGAAGATGCAAACTCGGTCTTTGTTCCAATAACTGCCGAATGTCATATTGGAATTCTCCACACAAAACTAAATGGCTGGCAAGATCATCTGTATGCAAATGCAGAGTAAGTGACCCCCCCCACCCCAACTTAGTAGCTATTTTGAGATAATTGAAGTCTATAGTAGCAGAAAGTGGTTCCTTTTGAGAGCTATGTTGCCTTTTGCAAAAATTCTAAAAATTTCTATGAGAAAATGTACAGCCTAAAAGAAAAAAAAAAACAGAGTTTTTACATTTTTCAGACATGTGCCACTTTTTTATCAAGGATTTCAATCTCCTTCCTACCTTGCTGAATCTCTCTCCTTCTCCCTCTTCCTGCCACTAACACGTAGGGGAGATGACCCAAGCTTGGCCAATCTGATGACCCTGCCTGACACTTTGAATTGTGAGAAAGTGACAGAAAAAAAGCAAAGACAGTTTGGAATTCATTTCAAGATGCAGTTCCCAATGCCAACAGCAGCATTCAGTGCCCAGGCTGGTGGTCAGAGAAGGTGTGGCTGCAAGGCTGGGAAGGATGTTACAACCAGGCTACATCCATAGCATGACCTTGGCTGTAGTTCTTGCTGCTTGAACCTCCCTGATTTCCTGCCAGTTTAGAGTCTCTAGACTTCTCTGCAAACAAGTGAGCTTCCTGGTATACCGCCAGCAAATCTCTTTTTTTGCTGAAGTTAATGAGAGTCAGTTTCAGATGTGATGCATTCAACAAAGAACACTGACTGATACATGAAGGGTTTATTCATTGTTAAGTGTTGTAAGCATTGCTCCAGTGTGTTTTGTTCTACATATGAAAAGAGGAATACTTGATGCGAATATACCCAGCCCTCCATGAGTCTCTTTGTATAATAAAAAATCTTGTCATTCTAAAGATACACCAGATAAAAATAATGCTTTAGAGAAATATTACTATAGATTAGATACTCATATGGAGAGATTAAAGATTAATGAAATTGTAGCTGTGTTGTTTTATATCAAAGAATAAATACAACAAAGGATCGGCTATTAAAAACAGTAGAAATTTACTTCTAATTTTTTAAATATCTTCCTTGATAAAGACTACTGAGAGAGAAATTCACAGATGTATAAGTGAAACTGTCACTTCAGCAGCAAGTATAAAGGGCCAGAGAGATGGTTCCATGAGCTGAGGCATATGCTTTGCATCCAGGAGGCCTGGATTCAGTCTCATCATTTCCAGAGCACCACCAGAAATGGCCCAGACTAGTCTCCTCAAAAAAAAAAAAGGCACTCTCTGTCCTCCCATTGTTAATTGAGTTGCTTGAGCGGGCACCAGCAACATCTCTATTGTGAGACTTTACTGTTTTTGTCAAATATGTCATGGGTAGCTTCCCAGGTTTTGTTGTGCAGTCAGGATACTCTCGGTAGCTTGCCAGGCTCTCCAAGAGGAAGAGAGGAATTGAACCCTTGCATGCAAGGCAAATACCCTATCCGCTGTGCTATCAAAAAAAATAATAATAACAAACACAAGACTTTGGAAGACAACATACTAATTATTATAATTATAAATCTGGGTTCCAGTTCTAATTTCTCACTTGCTGGCAATGGGATATTAGCAATTTATATCTCCCACCCTTTGGTATTTGATGCATAATTTCATATCAATTAATTCATAGTACTAATTAAAGTATTAAATATAAATCTGAAGGTACAATACTAATAAGTATTAAGAGTTTATGGGTAATGGAGCTCCAGTTGACTGGTGAGTTTCTTATTCATTGACATATTTGTCCCCTCCTTCCCCCTTGCTTGTGTAAATATGCACACAAAGGTATATATCAGCACCCATTTGCCCATAAACCCACATATAGATTTCTTGTAGTTTATATTGAGAAAGTGACTATAGCTCAAACAGCTCCATCTTAGAATCTATCCTTAGTTTCTCAGGAACTTCACCAAAAGCCCAATCCTTTCCCTAGGCCTCAGCGACCAGAGTGCTGCTGGCACTGTTTTCTACCAACTTCAACTTCCAGCAACATTTTTTAACAACAACAGAAAAATTAGTCTTCCAAGGACAGGACAGAAAAAGAAACATAAAATTTCAACTTTGTCCTAAGAACAATATTAGCAAATTAGCACACTCCTGACTGAAACAATGAAACAGTGATTTGGGAGACACTGTTAAATTCTTCTTGACCCTATGTAAATTAGCACCTTATTTCTTTCATCCTTACCACTGCCACCACCACCCTTCAGTCCTTTCCTCACCTTAGTTACTGACTGATGAGATCATCCTAAAAATTAGAACTAGGTTCTGTAGGTGACAGCTTTCCATTGCTAAAGGACTGATCTCCGTTCTTCACCTCCATAGCCCAGTCCCACACAGAGCGATGGCCCCTGAATCACTTACTTTCACCTCCATATGATCTCCCCAGCCTCTATTTCAGCCTTCAGTTCTCTAACATCTTTTAGAACAACAGAAAGCAAATTGCCATACAGTCCTTTCAGAACTTTCAGTCATGTACATCTGCATTTAGAACCAAATTTAAACCCTATAGATATGAGGTCAAGTCTCACAATGGAAACATTACTGGTGCCTGCTCAAGCAAATTGATGAACAATGGGAAGACAGTGCAGATATGAGGTAGAGCCCCCGCCCCCCATCCAGCATGCACTCCAATCCTCATTGCTACAGGCACCTTAGACCACTTAGTTATTGCTGCTCATGACCTAATCTTCATTTCCTTTCTGAGCAAGACAAGGAAAGACCTAAGGCTTTCTGTTAACATCCTGCTATGAACTACCTTTTTCCAAAAGTTGCTCTTTGGGTTCTATCCAACATCAGGTATCAGATTAGACAGCACCAACACTTTCTCTATCTCAACATTTTTATTCAATTCTCAGCACAGTGGGTTTGTTGGGGAGGGAAATATGTTTTATTTATTTCTTTCCCATGCCCCAGCAGATTTAAATTTCATGCAAGTGAGAACCAAGTCAGCCTTGTTTATTAGTATGTTTCTCCAAAACTCCTAAAGAATAATCTTTGCTACCCACTCCTCCATTCCCATTTTTTAAAATTCTCTTATTTGGGTAGGTGTCCATTAGAAAGAAAGGAAAACATGATTCCATCAGTAACAAGAACTTGTGATTCTTCTATAGAAGGAACTTGATAGTTTTTGCATATTTTGCCAGTTTTCTACCAGTTTTCTAAATACATCTAGAATTTCCTTTGCTAAGAAGACTTCCACACTTCTCAGTGGACTAAAGAACCACTATCCAGTTACTGTGTGCATTGGTCAGACTGTAAGAAAAGAATTTCACCCAAATTGTCTTCTTATAACCTCAGGTCAAACTGAAAATTTCTCATCAGGCAATTAGGTAAAGGAGAGAGTGAAGTGGGATTTCATGTCAGGTTCCCTGCTCCTTAAAACCAAAGAGCAAGTAGTGAATTCATTAGACAAGTTTGAACTTAAGTGTAAACAGCTTCTAATTTCAAAGAAAGAAGTAGATATACTGTTTTGCAAGATTTTCCATCTGAAGTCTTTTCATTCCTAAGTGCAGGGGGAGAAAAGCCTGTTAGGATACATACATAAACAGCTTGACTTAACCTTAGCTATTTAACAATTCATTGGTTTTATAAGTGCCAGAGATTCATTAAATATTGTATGTCTGTGTGTGTATGCACACGCACACATAGCTTTGTGTGAGTGAGACAACGGGTAGTCCATGGAGTGATCATGGTGACAAAGACTAGTGGCATTGAATAAACTATGGAAGGACTGAAATTAGGAGGCAAGCAACAGTGACATCTAGTGTAGGCAAAAAAATGCCAATACAGGTAAATTCCAGTTCTTCTTTAAGCAAAAGAAAGAAAACAGAAATGGCAATTAACGATCAGGAAAAATAATGATGTGAAATGAGAGTACAGATGTAATAAAGGATGACAGAAAAAAGTATATGCAAGTAACTTTTTTACAATCGTGACACATCTTAGCTCTCCAAGTCCCTGCACTGATTGAACTCACCCACAAATGTCCTCCCACTCCATCCCAACACTCCCACTGGGCTCTCTGGTATGAGAAAACTCTTCCTCTTATCCTTGATCTTTGGCCATTTATTCACCTTTTTAAAAAGTCTGTTTGGATAACACCTGTTCGGAAACCCTCATGAGAAAATAGTTTTTTGTGGGTTTATCTGACTCCATACTTTCATCCTGCCATTTTTGTTTCCCCTCACCTGGCCCTTCCTCTTGCCGAAAACTCCTGCTTCTTTGATCTTATGCTCATTGGACATATAATTTCCCACACTAGTGGCAATCACCTGTCAAACCTCTGATTATTCACAAGATTTGATCAATACTTTAACTCCTCATTCTTTGTTTCTATCCAGCCCATATGCTCAAGGCCTAATGTTTTATTACCTGCCTTGTAGTTTCTTTGTCGTTCACCCAATTGACAGGTAAAATGGTTTATTTGTATATTTAATAAACTGAGTATTTCTAAACAAAAATAACTCAGTCCCACTTGGTTTCACTTTAAACCAATGATGACAATTTTTTTTTGCTTTTTGGATCACACCGGTGATGCACAGGGGTTACTCCTGGCTCTGCACTCAGGAGTTACTCCTGGCAGTGCTAAAGGGACCATATGGGATGCTGGGAATAGAACCCGGGTTGGCCGCATGCAAGGCAAACGCCCTACCCGCTGTGCTGTCTCTCCAGCCCCGATGACAAAATTTTTAACGATGCTTTCAATCATGTGGCAATCCTACTGCTTTTCTAAGTTTGTGTTACTTCTCTCTCTTGAAGAACAATTTATACATACTTTACCCTCCTTCTATAAAAATCCTACCTAATTACTCTTTGAACCTAAGAAAATAAGTGACCCATACGATATTCTGTGTGAATCTACTCCCATTTTTTTCTCTCTCCTCCTACTAGCAAAATTTAGTTCCTCTTTGTCTACACGGATTCCCACTTTCATGCATTCTTGGGTACTTATTTAGATAATTTCTACCCCTGTCAATATCAGCAATATCGCTCTCTCCTGAATCAGTTCTATCTTTACACAAATATGGATGCAGTATTATGGATCTAAAAACACAAAAATAAAACTACCAAACCCAAAAGGATCTGTTTTTCTCCTCAACTGCCAAATACATCAAAAGAGGCATTGTTTGCGCTGTCTTCACTTTCTCATCTCCATCTATTCTCCGATCCACCTCAGTCTGGCTTCTACCCCTACCCCTACCATTCTTGGGAACCTATCCCAATCTTTTACCTCTCAGAAGCATGAATCAGCATTGGCAGGCAGGGATACTAACCACTATGCTAACGAGGAGCTGGTGCATTAATCAGTATTGAGAACTCCATCCCTCCACTGAGTTCTGGCACCTCTTTTCCGAGTTTTCCTCCACTTATCTAGTCCCTCCTTGTCAACCTCCTTTCATTGTTCCCTAATCCCATCATGCTCCCATCCCAAACACAATACTAAATCTGTAAGGTTTTGCAATTCTTTATGCTCAGTCCTTGACCAACTTCTCTACTTGACTTATAGGTTTCTTATGCTTTCTGAAAATTTTTATTTCCCAGAAACTTAGATTTCCAGAATTAATCTTTATTTTTGATTAAATGACTTACCTGATATTTCACATATATATCAAGCTCAGCATACCCACAACTAAACATTTCTTTACCTTTTTAGCCTATCTTTTCTTCATTCTTCCTGCTCTTCACAAGTAGCAAAATCAAACAAGCCAACAATCATTTTCTGAGTCTTTCTTCTCCTCCCTGCATCCCCTCATTCAGTTATTGACAGTGTTTCAGAATTCTCTGTCCTGGTATGGAACTTGATTAAAGTATTTACTCCATTTTTGTTGTTATTGTCCTATTGAGAGTCACCATTATATTTCACTGGTTCTCTGCAAAAAGCCTCAAAGTTAGTCAAGAAATGAGTTAATGTTATAGCACAAAAACGCTCATAAAATCTGAGTGACCAAAAAAGGAGAACTTGAAATAGTTGGCATTCAGCACTAATGAATATCACTGTCTACCCTCCTAGCCATTAAGTGATTTTATTCCTACATTCCGTGGAAACTACCTAAGATTGTATCCAGCTGTGTGGTATCAAACTCAGTGTCCAAGATTTCTTGGTGTGGTGTAACAGTCGCTATGTTTAAAAGGGGCCAGGATAGAGTGTAGCTAGACAAGAGCTCTGCCCTGTTGAACTTCTGGCATCATGAGGCCCTCTGAGGAATGCATGGTGCAGCCCTGTAGGCCCCCAAGCACCTTTTGGGGTGGCCAGGTAATACCAGGTGCTGCTGGGCCTAAATACATTTGCATCCTCCCATCTTTGCATTAAAATGGCAGCCCAGTTTTAATGCAAACTAAGAGTAACTGGTGGGGCCCCTAGGCCTTCTAAACACCACTTGAGAGGCAAGCAGAAAGGAGCAAACAAAAAAACCAACAAAGCAAACAAACCTAAAACTACCCTCCCCACAAATACCCTGCACACAATAGAACACACTACACTGATCATTCCCTGTCAGAAAGCAAAATAATGAGACAAAATATTCTAAAAATTCTACCTGAGGATGTAAAGCATTCTTTGATTAGACCCCCTGTTCATCTGAAGAGGGGTGAACTGTCCATTGTTTGCCATGGTATGGTGCTCACCTCAGGGAAGGTCCTGCTATTTCTTCAACCCTTTGAACTCTTCCAACATGCTCATTGGAAATACTATAGGATCCCTTTCCCACTTTCAGTAAGTCTGTTTCTTTTATTTAGAAACTTGGAGCATAAGGATCATTCTATCTCTTAACCATCATAAAATTGCTTACTTCTTGAGACTACAACTTCCTCTCAAGAAACTTGTTCCTCTCATATTTAGTTCTATATAGCATTTGTGACACCCACAGTTTAAGAAAGTACCTCTCTCTTTCTCTTTTTCTCTCTCTCCCTCCCATCCTCTCCCTGTTTTCCTCATTCCCTCTCTTTCCTGCATGAAAATCAAGTGACATGAAATCTTAGCAACTGATCTTATTCTTTATTCTTATATTCATAATACTTAGCTCGGTGCCAAAGGTGCCAGTAAATCGCTATTATAATAATCAAGGACCAGGGATGTAATTCAGCAGTAGAATACTAGCCTTGCGTATGTGAGGCCCTGGGCTCATCCCCAGCATCATGAGCAACAGTAACAAAATTAAACACTTAAAGGAACTTACCTCAGCTTAATACAATGTTTCTGCATTCTGCTCCATATGTGACTTCCCTAAACTGTTTGATTTTCCTTCTTCCTTACTTTATTTTCCTTGTAAAAATGCTCTGACCTGCTGGTCCAAGTCTAAGCAACTTCTAGTTCTAGTCTATTTTCTGCTCTGTAATTTCTCACTTTCCTCTCTCAAATATCATTTGGACCTTGACAGGGTGCTGAATTCTAACTAATATTCTTCAGCTGTTTCCCTAAAACATTAATATTAGCCTCCTTAATTCTAGAGCAGTGGTTTTCGATCTTGGCTGCATATTAGAAGCAGCTGGAGAGCTTTTGAAACTCAGCACACTAAATACACAGCAAGTCATTTATATTAGAGCCTCTGGAGGTGGAATCCAGTCATCAGCCCTTCCTACTGCTCCTCAGGATTTTCAGCGTGCAGCCAAGGTTGAAAACTACTGTTCCAAGCTGAGCTATCTTCTTTTTCCCTCTTGCCTCCATAACTTTGAACCCTAATACTGATTGCTCAACTTATGGATCTACATCATTTCAAGCAGCAAATCAACAAGTATTGAATTCCCTAAGTACTCACATCTGTGCCTAATTTTACTTCCTCCTCATGCTCCCCAGCCCAGCTGCTTCTCAATCCACAGCATTAAATTCTTGATTTTAACAATCGAACTATAATTTCCTTTACATTTGATCCTATGTCGTTTCAATCTCAAAACTTTCCTGAACATTTCAACTAAATCTACATTTTTCTCATGAAAGAATGAGTGTGCTCATTTTTTTTGCTTTCACTTATTTCACTTTTTCTCGCTCACTTATCTTCATTTGTTTTAATATTAAAAGAGAGTTATATTAAAAAGGCTTGTAGTAACTCAACTGATCTCTGTATTGTGTCTGATTTGTTTGATTTTTAGTTTAAATATTTTGATCACATGCTGAGAGCTTCTTTAGTATAATAATTATAAAAGCACATTATTATTTAGTATTTTAATATCCAAAGAAATCTATAAAGTTACAGACCACTGGTTCATATCCAGTTACTAACTAGTAGAGTATATTCTAAAAAAGAATGAAAAATGGTATTTGACTATTTAAATTTTTGTGCACACACATAAACATAAAAATATGTGGTGAAGACGTAAACATCTTTTGACAGTTCACTGACTTTCCTTAACATATCAAAAAGTGCTAAATATGTGTGTATAATCACTGGATCACTTGGCATACCATTACTCATTGATTTGCTCGAGCGGGTGCCAGTAATGTTTCCATTCATCCCTGTTGCATGCTAGTGTAGCCCAGTGGCATCTGCTTGTTCTAGGAATACGAAGAGTCTCAAACCAATCATTCAGGGACTTGATGAAGAAGTCTTACCATCTCGTAGGTAGGTGGCCATGCAATCTTTTCATGTCCCGTGGAATCCAGTCGATAATGGCTCTAGTCCAGCGGTCATTTCTAAATCTCATTACATGTCCACCCCATCTGATTTTCGACACCTTGGCAAACGAGACAGCGTTCCTGATCTTGATGGTTGATGGAGGTCAGAATTCCAGATTCTTTCTCTCATTTGAGTGAAGCATGATACTCCTAAATAGCTCTTTCAATTCCTCTTTGGGAGACCCAAATAGCATTCTCATCCTGTTTTCGTAGGGCCCAGGTCTCTGAGGCAAATGTTAGTGCGGGAAGAACAGTGGAATCAAAGATATGTGCCCAGAGTCGGAGGTTCTTCGTCCTCTTAGCTATTTATTCGATGCTCTTGAAGGCATTCCAAGCTGCTCTCTTCTTCCTGCACAACTTAGGTGCCAGGTCATTCGTCATGTTGACTTCTCAACCTAGGTACACATAACTGTTGCATTCGGAGATGTTCATTCTTTTGAGAATGAACAGACCATCAGGAACGAGATTGTTTCTCATAAAAATTGTCTTCATGGATTCAGCTGTAGTCCAACCTTTCCACACTCATGGTTGAAGTCAGCCAGCATCTGTGCCGCTTGGCTAATGTTTGGTGTTATTAGAACAAGGTCATCAGCGAAGCAGAGATGGTGTAGTTGCCAACAGTCTATTTTCATTTCCATTCCTTCCCATTTCAGTTGTTGCATGACGTTCTAGAGGGTGGCATCGATGAGTTTTGGTGAAATGGTATCACCCTGCCAAACCCCTCTCTTGACATAGATGATCATTTCCTTGTAGAATGATGAGATCATGGTAGTGAATCCATAATACAGTTCATGGAGGATCCTAATGTATTGAGTTTGAACTCCCTGTTTGGCTAGGGCTTCGATGACCGTTTCCATCTCAACAGAATCAAAGGCCTTCTTTAAATCAATGAACGTTAAACGGAGCGGCATCTTGAACTCCTGAGAAACCTCAATGAGTTTGGTAGATCGTGCTGAATCCTTTGTGGAACCTGGCTTGCTCGCATGGTTGTCCTTCACCTAGTGTTCTGCCAATCCCATTCAGGATGACTTGAGTGAACAGCTTATAGACGACAGACAACAGGCAGATCGGGCAATAGTTGCCAATATTGTGGATGTCTCCCTTCTTGTACCTTAGTATAGTCCTGCTGGGTTTCCACTGGGATGGAATCTTGCATTCAGACAGGTAGTGTGTGAAGAGTCGAGCCAGTGTATTGATGAGTACTGATGCCAGGTTCTTCAGGTGTTCACGTCTGACCTTGTCTGGGCCGGGTGCTATTGGCTTCTTTACTGACAAAATGGTTTGTCGGATTTCAGAAGGGGGAACTTTGAGAACGACATATCCATCCTGTGGAATTTGGTATGTGGGCAGGTGGACATGGCTATCAAAGAGATCCGAGTAGAAGTCATGGATAATCTTCCCCACTGCCCTTCTGGAAGATGTGATAGATCAATCAGGATGTCGGAGGGCAGTCATCTTGGTCTTATAGTTGGTGAAGGACAGGTGGGCATTGCAAATGCTTTTCCCGGCTTCTGCTGCATCTTCCAGCTCCGCTGCTCTTCTCTCTTTGAGGTCTTCCTTTACTGCTTCTCTGCACTGCTTTGCGAGTTCGGATGTTTGCTTGCCTGAGGTGTGTGTATAATATATTTAACACTTGCAAGACCTGAATCAGGAGCCAGAAAGTTACTCTGGTCAGCCTGTATTTAAATGATTCTTTAAATTTCATCATACTCTAAATGCGAAAGTGCAAACTGTTAAAAACCTGATTGTGGAAATATTTTCATTTCAGAGTATAGGTTGGGTAGGTTGCAGATACATGCAGTAGTTAAGTCCAATACAGACCCATCTGGAGTAAAGGTAGTAGCAATAGAAACGATCATGATTCAGTCAGAGGGAAGGAATATTCACTGACAAATGCTTGTTTTCTCAACTGCCTCAGGCACAGATTAAGACACAGAGATTAAAAAAGCAGCACTGTCCTCCCGTTATTCATCAATTTGTGTGGGCCCAGTAATGTCTCCATTGTGAGACTTGTTACTGTGTTTGGCATATGAATACATCACGGGTAGCTTGCCAGGCTTTGTGGTGTGGGCGAGATACTCTCAGTAGCTTGCTGAGGGGAGAGCCCAAAAAAAATAAATTAATAAATTTAAGGACTAGAACTGCAGTCTGATAAGTTATTGGCCTTGCAGACAGCAGACCTGGGTTTAGTCCCTGGAACTCCACTGGATACCATAAGTAGCAACCACAGGGTTTGACCGAAATCCAAAAGATAAAAAAAGTATTTGTTTAGAGTCAATGCCCTGCCATTAGGTTTTTCAGGATGCAAGTTTGGGTTTTGAGGCCACAAGTGGCAAAACTTTGGTCTTATTTCTTGTGGTACTTGGGGCGCCCTGCATTGTGCTGTAAATTGTACTATGGCACACTGCTTGTAAGGCCAAGGCCTTCACTCCTGGCCTATCTCTGACCTCAGGAATTCAAATTCTATATAAATCCTATAAACCGTGTGAGAACGATACTTAAATAACATTACCATAATAGAATGTTGAGATGTATACTGTGTTGAAGAATGACACAAAAGAATGTTTAAATAGAACTCAAATGGAATCTAGGAGGTAAATTTACACATAAACTAAATGTGTGAAAACTTTTGCAGCAATTAATTGACAAATATAATAATGCAATAGATTATTCTGAAAAATGATGAGTTTCCTTTCCATTTGAAACAAGCTGATCACATTTGACAGCCTGGAAAATTGTTAATGATGTTAGAAAATGCTTTACTGAGCAGTGAAGACAATACAGAGTGCCTCTCCAAGATCTTACTCCCCTACTTCTCTCTGCAATTTTGGGGTTCATGATGGAGAGTTAAAAAGAGAATTCTGGGGGCTGGAGTGATAGCACAGCGGGTAGGGCATTTGCCTTGCATGTGGCTGACCTGGGTTCGATCCCCAGCATCACTTATGGTCCCCTGAGCACCACCAGGAGTGATTCCTGAGTGCAGAGCCAGGAGTAATCCCTGTGCATTGCCAGGTGTGACCCAAAGAGTGAAAAAAAAAAGAGGGAGAATTCTGTTACGAAAATAAAGATATTTAACATAAAAGTGAAAGAAAAAAGAAGGCAAAGGGAAGATGATAAAATCTACTAAAGTACAATCACTTTTAATGAAATCAATTACATGAATTGGAAAAAAATTTCTACCATAAAATCTTTTCAAATGTACTATTTAAAACAACTTGGATATTTTCACGGACTGTAGTGATAGCACAGCGGGCAAGGCATTTGCCTTGCACACGGCCGACATGACTGACCGAGTTCAATTCTTCCACCCCTCTAAGAGAGCCTGGCAAGCTACCCAGAGTATCTCGCCCACACGGCAAAGCCTGGCAAGCTACCCGTGACATATTCAATATGCCAAACACAGTAACAAGTCTCACAATGTTACTAGGCCTACTCGAGCAAATCGATGAATAACAGGAGGGCAGTGACAGTGACAATGGATATTTTCATGATGAGAAGGGTGATTCCCATACTAACATTATACTGTATCATATTGTGACATATTTAGTTTCATAGAATCCTTTCATCTAAGAATATTTTTATCACTTCATTACTCTGATTTATTATTATTCTTCTAAACATCCTCCTCAGGTGATTTCCTATAGTTCCTGGTCTCCATGTGGCTGACCTGGGTTCGATCCAGAATCTTCTCATCATTCTACAGAGTTAAGTTCTAAGAATGTCTTTGATTATGTCTTAAATACCCTGTAGCATGGTAGCACTCTCCTCCTGTTGTTCATTGATTTGCTCGAGCGGGCACCAGTAATGTCTCCATTGTGAGACTTCTTGTTACTGTATTTGGCATATCAAATATGTCACGGTTAGCTTACCAGGCTTTGCTGTGCGGCGTGATACTCCCGGTAGCTTGCTGAGCTCTCCAAGAGTGGGGGAGGAATCAAACTCAGGTTGCCAGGTCATCCGTGAGCAAGACAAATGCCCTACCCACTGTGCTATCGCTCCAACCTTAAACACCCTAATCTACCTTATTATGTGTTCATTATATCAATAGAGTGTGAAGAGAAAACACAAATCTAAAATGTTCTGTAGAACCAATGAAGAAGGGGTTAATAGTTTTTCAGCTGCATTTCTTTCTGGTGAATATGCCACAGATGAATATTTTCAAAATGAATATGAACGGTTTTAGATGAGTGCTCCTTAAATGTCACTGTATATTAGTCATGCAAGGATCATTAAGGGATGAGAGGTAGACTTGCACATTTCATCCAAGACATAGATTCTCACTGTAGACTGTTACTGTCAGGTTAGTCCGTGCAGGTAATGATTATTAATGGAACTGAAGCATTAAATGGTTCATTTTTCTCCATTTTCTCTATATACAACAACATCTTCAAAATATTCAAAAAAAGGAAAACTTTTTTGCATGAGTCCATGAGTGAAAAAGAATACAAGGTTATTAAATGTGAGAGTCCAAATACAAACCAAATGGAAATTATCTTTTTAAAATTTAATAATACTTTAATATGCCTGCTTATGAATAGAAAGCAAGTTTTTGCCAATGAACCACACTAGTTTGTTAGGGAAAGATGAATCATTGAGTATCTTGAATATTTTAATGTCAGGCAAAAAGTATGTTTTTTTTTTTAATTTTGTGATACCTACGTCAGAGATCAAGCATCGATTTATAGCATACAAGTATAGTTTATCTTGAGATTGATATCCAGAATCTCCTCTAGATGATATCCATTTGTCATATATGGAATATATACATATATATAACAAATCAAAAACACTTCACAATATTTCTTCAAAATACAGTGATGTCCTATCATTCAGATTTTGCTGAGTCTTCACTTTTACTTATTTTTATTTTTTAACTGAATCACCACGAGATACAGTTACAACAGTATTAAAGATTAAGTTTCACTCATACAATGTTCCACTCATCCCTTTACCAGCGTGAGTTTCCTGGCACCAATGTACCAATATCCCCATTTTTCCTACCACCTTGCTCCTACAGCCTGCCTTTCTGGCAGACACTGTTTCACTGTTTCTCTCTCTCTCTCTCTCTCTCTCTCTCTCTCTCTCCTTTCTTTCATTTTAGGCACTGTGGTTTGCAATAAATTCTTGTTCAGAGTGATCATGTCCAACTATCATTGTCACAGTGGTCCCTTCTCTGTCCTTACTGTATTCTGCTCCCCCACCCCTCACCTTGTGGCAAGATTCCCTCCATGAACCAGTTCTCCTGGCCCTCATTTCTTTTGTCTTTGGGTATTAGTCTTTACTACATTTCAAGATTAATTACTAAGCGGAGATCATTTGAAATTTACCTTATTGCCCCAGAGAATTCAGATAGGCTAAGAGCAATGTTCTCACTATGCCAAAGTGACATATCTAGACCAGTGATCTGAGTAAAACTCTAGGCTGTTAGTTAAGAAATAAAATCTTCTATCAATACCAGATCTCATATGACCACTTCCTTTGACTCCAAGCTATTATTTACCTTCAGTTTCTCTATCCATAAAGTGAGAAGCAACTGCCTCATGGGGATGACAAGGTTGCTTAAGGCTTTTAGTAAGAGGCTTTGAAGAAAGCTTACATAATTTGCTTATAATTATACTGAAACCATTTAAATTCAATTTTAGACACTCTTTCTTGAGTAATTGCAGTTACTGAGCACTCATTGTAGGTGTAGTAAACTTTCTGTAACAAGGTAAAGCTAGTCTACATTTGTGAAAAGTTGCTATCAGCATTTTAACTGCACAAAAGAACAAGCTTTATTTCTTAAAAGTGCAAAGTATTTTACCAGGCTGGATTATAAGTAAGATAGCAAATAAATGCAATTTTAAACGTTTTTGTCAAACAATGAGTTCTTAAATTGAGTAGAAATTCCCATGCAAGAAAAAGAATTCAGTGGTATCCATTGTGCTTAGGAGGAATCCAAAACTTTCTATTAAAATCTATAATTACATTAATAAAAAATCAAGTAATAGCATAAATAAAACATCCTTTTCTCTCAGTAGAACAAATATGATTTTCATTACCAGGGGGCAGAGGGGCAAGCTTCCTCAGGAAAGAGTTTTCTTGTCTACCTAGTTCTCTCTTGTTCTATTCATCACTACCCTGTGTATAATCAAGTAAAAAGTCTCCAAAGGCTACTCAAATGATTAAATGAAGCAGCCCGACTTTCCACAACCCTATTAAGTGACACTATATAACTTTCCTATGAGATCAAATACATTTGCACTAAATAATATGATTCTTTTTCTATTATCTTAAAGTCCTATACTAGGAGTATAAGCATGAATATAATCGCCCAATTAATTACGATACTAAAAACCAAGGAAATTAAATATAGAGTAATACTTAACAACAGAAATATACACGCACATGTACACATGAAGCAGGCATATTGAAACTTGTCCCTTGCTTGGTTCTATGAAAATGCAAAGAACTGCAAAAATGATTTCCCAGCATTCTTTGCCTGAGTCAACTCTTCCTTCCTACCACCAGTCTATATAGGGTGAAGTTTAAATGTTTACCATCACTCTTACAAGGTTTCAGGCCTCTCTCTCTCTCTCTCTCTCTCTCTCTCTAACTCACTCGCTCTGCCATTCTCTCTATTTATTGCACTCCTCAATGTACATTGTGGTTTTGTCAATCTTTCCTGATGTATTATATACACACAAGCGTTACACCCACCATCAACAGCCAAGACCCAGAGACTATAAAACCCAGCTCCCAGAAGAGAACAGCATAAAGTCTCATGCTCCCACGCCTGGCTGTTCTAAGGGTCAGGGCCCCCTGACAGGGGGGGGGGGGGGCGTGTTGAGTTTCCCTCCCAGTCCTGAGCAGAGCCCCGGCAGCTGAAGACCTCCAGAACCAGCCACAGCCATGCTGAGACCACTCTCCACACATCCGGACAAGCCTCATGAATGAAGGAACTGGCAGAGGAACCCAGGCATGCGGGTCCTGGGGCTGAAATCTCCAAGCCTGCTCGTATTGGGACTGGGCCTTCTCCACCCAGATCCCCCATCTTCCAGTAGGTAGGCGTTACACCCACCAGCTGCCGCCAGCACCAGGTGGTCCCATCAACGGCCAAGAACCAGAGACTATAAAACTCAGCTCCCGGAAGCAAATGCGACCGGCGCAACCTCTTATTATCTAATTTTTACTTTGAAGAACCCGACAGATTACCAAAAGTATCCTGCCCACACGGCAGAGTCTGGCAAACATCCCGTGTTATACTCAATATGCCAAAGACCAGTAACAATGATAGGTCTCATTCTCCGAGCCCTGAAAGAGCATTGAATATGACTCTTTTAAAATCTCAGGGCTAGGAAGAAGAAGACATTACTGGTGCCTGCTCGAGGCAATTGACGAACAAGAGGAGGATGGAGATCATGATTGTGATCGTGAATACTTGAATATTCATCTTCTGTTATCATTATATGCTAATAATAGTACTGAAGAAAAATAGCTACAGCTAAAAAATGGTTATAACTTATATTAACTGAAAAAATAATAAATATATGGCTAGAGAGATAGTAGAGGCAACCAACTAGGTTTGATCTCCAACACAATATTAGGTCCTCTAAGCCCCCTCTGGGAAAGATGACTGAGCACAGAGTAAGGAGTCATGTGACAAAGCTGAATGTGACCCTTCTGCAAAATTCAAGTTTATAAAATATGTTATACAAAAATTTTATTTTATGATAAATTGCCAGTTTGTCCAAAGTAGGAATGAAATAATAAGATGTCATGCGGCCGCATTTGCGGCCGCACGCTTCCAGGAGCTGGGTTTTATAGTCTCTGAGTCTTGGCCATTGATGGGATTACACAGCGCCAGGGTGCCAGTTGGTGGGTGTGACCCCTGCCTACTGGGATTTGGAGGATCTGGATGGAGGATGCTCAGCCCCGATCCAAGCAGGCTTGGAGATCTCAGCCCCAGGACCCACATGCCTTTGTCCCTCTGCCAGGACCTTCATGTGTGTGGAGAGTGGTCTCAGCATGATGGTGGCTGGTTCTGGAGGTCTTTGGCTGCCAGAGCCCTGGTCGGGGCGGGGAGGGAAACTCAACCCACTCCCCTCCAAGGGGCCCCGTGGCGTACCCAATATGCCAAACACCAGTAACAATGATGGGTCTCATTCTCCTAACCCTGAAAGAGCCTTGAATATGGCACTTTTTAAAAAAATCTCAGGGCTAGGATGAAGGAGACATTACTGGAGCCTGCTCGAGGCAATCGACGAACAACAGGATGGTTGTGATCGTGATCGTGATGATAAATTGACAACAAATTTTAATAAAATAACATATTAACAGTGCAGACATTATGAAAAATTTTAGGTTACATTTATAAAAGAATAACCTATTTTTATAATAATCAAAGTAATAAATTCATCTTTACTGTCAGAAAATTCTTTACTGATACTATTATAATTGAATAAGGATAACTTAAAATAGCAAGACCATTCGTCAAAAATGCTGAGATTGTTTTAGAATTAAATCAGATGGAATAGTTGGTAGCATCCAATGAGGTCAAATGTGAAAGATATTTCAGAATTATAAAAAGAAAGTGAATGCACTTCTCTTTTTCTACAGGAAGTAAATTTTTAAGGAAACTAAATTTAGTTCTCCACTACCAGAAATTATGCAGAAAATTTCTCACACTGGAACAAATTTCAGGGGGCAGAACATCTGCAATACAATAGATAAATATAGTCCTAGAAAAATTACCTTCCTGATCAGATATTAACCCAGGCAACCTAGTATAAAATGAAGCCAGCTTAATTTCTTGAAGCTTCTTTTCAGGAAAGTTTTAGAGGATATGTAAAACATTTGCATAGTGTACAATACAGGAAGGACAGTCTGGCTTAAACAACATGAAGTGGATTCTCACTGCAAGACATGTAAGAGCTTTTCATAGACAGATTTTCACAGTAGTTCTTCAATATCATATATTACTCAATTTTTCCAAAATATATTTGATCCTCCCCCCAAAAAATGTTATGGGGTTCATGCTTCACAAAAACTTCAGCAAATGTTTAATTAAAAAATAAAAATGTAGTATTAATTTTGAAATGATTTCAGTACAATGAAAATGTATGCAAGAATGGCACAATCAGTTTTACAGTGAAGGTATTAAGTTAGATATCTGCAACCTTGGCGATACTGACTTTTGGAGCTAGATAACTCTTTGCTATAGTGGATTTCCTATAGTGCACTGCAGCACGGTCAACCATTTCCTGACTTTTAGCCACTAGATGCTAGTAACAGATACCATTTCCATACTATACAACTATGACAAACAATATCTCTAAATGTTGTCAGATCTCCCTAACAGTGGTAAAGAGCACTTATTTGAGAATGAGACTGGAAAACTTTGGCTGACATCAGAATTTCTAATCTCAGTTCCTTAATCTTTTAAAATATAAACTGTTTAACATCTTGTAAAATGTCTGTCTGCTGTAGCAAATGCAGAAGAATGTCACCATGTAACTTTTCTAAAACACTATGTCAAAACAAGCATCTGTTAAAATACTGCATTGAACATCATTGTCGTCTTATCAATATAACATTTTGATGAATGTTTAATTTAAAAGAGCAGTTATGACTTTTACAAACAAATTAAAATGTCCTCTTTTCTCTGTTAATTGTAACAAATTAGTATATTTGGGGAAATCTCTTACTTAAAGTCTTAGTTTCCTCCCACACAAAGCAAAAACACAAATGAAATTGAGTCCATTGTCCAGAGCCATTCTGAACACCAAAAATCAATAAAAGTTATAAAAAGTGACTTTTATTTTCCATTCATGATATGAAACATTTTGAACAGTAAACTTTGTTTCTGGTTATTGCAATACTTTCAACTGGAAAAGTGCTACATTCTGACTTTAAACAATTATGTTCAAAAGAAATCAGAGTTATTGGAAACCCAGTGGACAACTGGGGAAATAAGCAATGAGTTTATCAACATAATACAAATAATACAACCCAAGAAATAAGAAAAGAGATAGAATTAAGATAAAATTAAGAGCTCGACATTCTGAATCAATGCTATGCTAACATTAAATTTAGTATTATAGATTTAAATAATTTTCTTGAAATGAGATGAAAGAAATTGGAATAATTTGTCCAAAGAGAATCCAGGATCAGATTTATGGTATAATTTTAAACACAGATCATTCTTTCCTATGCCATTTTTTCATCCTTTTCTATGTTATTTCAGCTCTTTCACAATAGAAAATCCTTAAAAACATGTTGTAAATACGTTGTAAGCCTAATACTAAAACCTGATAAATATATCATTAAAGAGAATATTAAAACAACAGTTTTATTAACACAAGTGCCAAAGTCCCAAGGATAATGTTAGTAAAATATACGCTGTAATGAAGCAAAGGAAAGATCAAATAGATAAATGAGGTCCAAATCACCCACTAATTCTTTCAACATGTTTATTAATTAAATATTATAGATGTTATAATTAAACATAACATCTATAATACAAGTAGCAATTCTCACTACTGGGGAAATATAAGCAAATAAATCAAAATTCTTGCCTCACGAGAATTTTAGTAGGGGAATAAAGTCAATTATAACTTATTATAAATAAATGATACAATAATTTAGGGAGTGACAGTAAATAATATACAAAAAGAAAAAGGAGGTCAGGAAAAGAGGGTCAGGAGGAGTGCTGAAAATGTGGGTTGAAGTTTTAAATTATGAGGTCAGGAATGGACATCTTCTGACTTGAACATTTGAACAAAATCATGAAGATGTTACGGATGTTAGCATTATAGATGTTCTGAGGCTAGCATTCCGGACAAGAAAACCCAAACAGAAGTTTTTAACCCATACTATGTCTGGTAAATTCAAGGAATGTCTGAAAGACCAATGGTATGGGGAAGAGTGAGAGAGAAGAGTAGGAGACAGAAAATTAATAGGATCCTCTTCAGGGTCCCGCCCTTCCGCTGCAGGTTCATAGGGGAGCCTAGGGGAGCCGGGAAGCGCGTCCTTTTCCCGCGCCCCTTTTCCCATGCCGGGTGTATGTTCCTTTTGCCATGCCGGGCCCCTACCTCCAGGTAGCCAGAGGAGACTTTGGAGAACATCTGCCCCAGTTCCGATGGACCTCCCACCCACCTCTTCAGGCACTGCCCACCTCGGCAGGTTTCCTAGGTCAGCATGTCCTTGGGACCTGCTGGGGGCGTGGCCTCCTCAAAGTGGGCGTGGCCTTCTCCGAGTCGGGCGGCCGCCCATGCTGTGTAGTTTAGACCAGGGGATCTGTAATTTAGACCAGGTGAGTGGTACTTATGGAGGTGGTAATTAGTAGATAGTATCTGTATATTTGAAAATAAAACCATCAGGAATCGGTTTTATATCATAGAGAGAGGCATCAAGCATGACTCTATAGCTTGTAATCTTGACAACTGAAAAAAATGAAGTTACTGTCAACTGAAATTTGGATAGTTGAGCATATTTGAAGAGGAAGCTTAGGAAATGCTGGAACATATTATATTTAAGAGAAATTTGACATCCAAGAAGTGATATAAAGTAGGTATGTAGATGAAGATGATTGATTACTTCCGAAAGTCTGAGCAAGAAATAAAAATATGCAAGTCCTCAACATTTTATATATTTTTAAAAGCCACGATGCTAGATAATTTCAAGTTTAGAAAGAAATAAAATATAAATGACCTGGCATTTGAACTTTATGAGATTGAAGGAAGGATACCAGCAAAGAATAAAGAGGAAAAAAAAGCAGGAAATAAGCCAGTTGAGAACAATGTTCTAGTAGTCAAGTACAGTAAAGTAAGATTGCTCAGCACAAGAAAATCTACTAACAAAATTATGTTAATATAATTAATAAAACACTAATTTAAAGAAAATTATTAATGGTATTTGAAATACTAACTTAAAGATAGCACAGCGGGTAGGGTGTCTGCCTTGCACGCAGCCAACATGGCCGACCCGAGTTCGATTCCTCCGCCCCTCTCTAGAGCCCGGCAAGCTACCGAGAGTATTCGATATGCCAGACACAGTAACAACAAAGTCTCCAGTGCAGACGTTACTGGGCCCGCTGGAGCAAATCGATGATCAACGGGAGGGCCATACATACATACAACTTAAAGAAACGCATAACCAATTAATAGTCGACATCATATTTAACATTGAAACAGTGGAGTTATTCTTACTGAACACAGAAAGAAGAATGGCATACCTACCAACAAGATTGCAGTCATCATTTCTCTGCAAACGTGACTAAACAAGATGCAACACTATGAAAAAAATAAATGGGTCATAAATATTAGAATAAATAATGATTATCCATACAAAAGTCTTTAGAAATAGCCAACTCTTAAATCTTTATTGTAACTAGTGAGGCTAGTTAATATAAAAAATAACTGTCTTGGGGCCAGAGCAATAGCACAGCAGGTAGGGCATTTGCCTTGCACGCGGCCAACCTGGGTTCGATCCCCGGCATCCCATATGGTTCCCCAAGCACCGCCAGGAATAATTCCTGAGTGCAGAGCCAGGAAACCCCCTGAGCATCGCTGGGTGTGACCCAAAAAGCAAAAAAAAAAAAAAAAAACAAAAAAAAACTGTGTACTATATGAAAAATAACTAGTCCAAATAAAGTCATATATTTTATATATAACTATATATACTAATAATATATGACTATATATAGTTATATTTATTTAAGTATATATAACTATAAAATAGTTATATGTAGATATAGTTCATGTGGCATTTTCAATAAGAGCAAAGAGAAGTTATTTAAAATAGTGGTAAAATGTTTACCATATTTAAAATATGATAAAAATGTGGGTTCTGAAATTTTCTATTACAAATATGTAACTTCAATCGTGTGAGGCTATGCAAAGGGAGTTAGGGGCTATTATCTCCTTGCAAAAGAGGAAGTTAGATTTTCTGGGTCACTAGGTAAATATATCACCATGCCTCATGTTGAACTTTTGACAGTGAATCCAGCATCTTGCCCACTACATCACTGTGTATACAACCTAGATTACATCTCTGAAGACACAATTTACTCACCTCTGCAACCCACAATTATGAAATTCTATACTTTTGGTTTTAAATGTTTTGTATGTCATAGAAGACCAATAAAGGAGCATTGTTAAAGTAAATCAAAAAGTATATTATGAATTGAAGCTGAAAATACTACGTCTGGCTTTTGAAAAAAATCATCTTTAAGATATGTAACACACTCTCCACACACCTTCATCTTCATTTATGGCACCAACAGCCTAATCCACATATTCTGATTTCAAATATAACCCTAAATCCTCACTGTTTTTACTGCTGTACAATTTGTGTGGTAGAGATGATGTCAATACTTACAACACTTGCTTGCTCAAGTACTTTTAAATATTTCACCATATTATAAATCTTACATCTTCTGTTGTTCAACTCCTCTCTGATGTGGCCCAATTTTCTCTAAATTAATTCCAATTTTGTATTTCTCATACAAGAACTGGATCCTTGTCAACTAAAAGAGCCAGAGTTCAAGTTCTATTTTGTTTTGGTTTCAGTGTTCAAGGAATTATTTCTCTGACATTTCCCATGGTTCAATGTTGTGTCTCCCTAAAAATTCTGCTCACTTTCAGCTCTCACCTCAAAGTCTCATGACTGCATATCAGCTATAATCTCATTGACTCTTTACTCATTTAAAAGCCTCAAAATGCAAAGAAGTGTTTGCATCCTTAAACAATCCTATCTAGTACCAAACCCTATATTTGTTTAAATTTATGACCAGAGAATATTGTCATACCCATCTAAATTTAAAAGTGAAAGAAATTCTACCTCTGTTGTATTTGGTAAGCTATTATGTTGTCACCAATCCTTAAACTCCATGCTTTTAAATTATTTTGTGGGAATTTTATTATTTTATAGTGTTCTATGGGCTGGAGCGATAGCACAGCGGTAGGGTGTTTGCCTTGCACGCAGCCAACATGGCCAACCTGAGTTCGATTTCTCCACCCCTCTCGGAGAGCCCGACAAGCTACCGAGAGTATCTTGCCCACACAGCAGAGCCTGGCAAGCCCCCCGTGACGTATTCGATATGCCAGACACAGTAACAACAAGTCTCATGATGGAGACGTTACTGGGCCCACTGGAGCAAATCGATGAACAACCGGAGGACTGTGACCAAGTGTTCTGTATGAATGTTTTTGACTTTCACTGGAAATACTTCTTCAATCACAGTCCTTAAAGGAAAACCAAATTAACTAACCAAAGTTTTAATTAATTGCTCTGTTTAAATGACATAACTAATATGAAGTATCATTTTAGCATATAATTATAATGTAAGTATAAAGTAATAAGATATTAAAATCATACAAAACACTTAAAAGTTAGAGCATCTTAAATCTTTTTATTATTTATTAAAGGCAAAACATAAACAAAATATTCTAATAGGTGCTGGAAACATCATACTTTAGATTTCTTGAGAAAAGCCTCACCTTATATTTTCCTGAAAGTTTATATCTGACTCATTACTTGGCAAAAAGTAAGTTGCATTTAATGAATATTCTTGGCTCAATAATTTTGTGCTGACTGCTATAATCAAGTGGGTTTATCTTACTACAGTTTAATTTATTAATTTGCATACTTGGAAGTTTCACATTAAAAACTATAATGCATCTGAATTCCATAGAGTAGACAAATGCAAGAATGGAATATCTGGAATTCCAAGTAAGAGACTACAAAAAGGGTTTCTCTTCATAGCACTATGGGAACTCCACCTTATATACCCATAGTCAAACAATAGCCATGGCTAACTTATAAAAAATTAGTTGTATAAAAGTGACTTTTAAAATGGACTTTCTGTCTGTCATAGAAGCAGGCTGGGAAGAAGGGTGTGGCAGAAACTGGGGATGTTGATTGGTAGAAAAGTATACTGGTGAAGGGATGATGGCTGGAACATTGTATGGCTGAAATCCAATAATGAGCAACTTTGTAATTGTGCATCACATGGTGATTTCATAAAAATCAATAAATAATAAAATTTCAATTCAGGTTTTTGTACCTTGGATTAATGCTAATAATTAGAAAAATACAAACTTAAAATTGATTTAAGAGGGAAAATGGTTACATACTGGTTAAGGAAAAAAGCAAAGCAGATCCATTTAAGTGGAACTCACAGTGGTTTCCTCTTACAATCAATGCTATTTGTGTGTGTGTGTGTGTGTCTGTGTGTCTCTGTGTGTGAGCACGTATGTGTCATCAACTCTAAAGACACAACATTATGTTTTTAATTCCTTCAAAAAGCATTTTAAGTGTTTCAATCACATTGCTATATGTGATTTTAAAGAATAACAATAAGAGCTCACGTTTGAATATTTTCCATGTATGTTCAATCTCCTGGCATATCTGAAGGGTATATGTAATGTTTCTCCTTCAGATAAATCAACCTATCCAGGAAAAACTACAGGAAAATTCAGTAGTTGTTATTTTCTCCTGAAAACTGCTTCTTTATTTGAATGGTGTTCTGTGATATGGATATTCTTATTAGTTATCAAATTATTATTTGTTGAAATTTAAGTAAAATATCCCACTTACTACTATAAATTACTAGTTTCTATGTAACATTTAGTAAGATTTTCTAAAATTAAATTACTTAGAAGTCTATAGTCAATATTGAAAGAAACATTTTAAAAGGAATTGTATTACTCCATCAGCACTATATTCTCACCAATATAGTACAGATTCACTTCTATCGTTTAAGATTTCTCTTGTGTTTGATCATATTTTCCCTTGTGCAATTTAAGACTGATTCCACAGATTCACATAATGATTAAAACCTGGTAAATAAGGCTACTGAACTTGGGACCATGGTACTAGAGAGTGTACAGACATGTATGTACCTATTGCACCATATGTTAGTGATTACTACATAATCCATCTTACCTCACATCTGACCTACTGAACCTTTATACGAGTTAATCCTCAAGACACTATTGTTCTTATGCAAAAATTCTCAGAGACTTTAAGATCACTAATGAATATTACTATTATGTAAGTTATGGAAAATACAATTTAGTTGTCTTTAATAAATGTCTAAAATGCTTGTGGTGAGCCTACAGCAAGCATCATCCTCAATGGGGAAAAACTGAGAGCCTTCCCTCTAAGATCAGGGACGAGACAGGGATGCCCACTCTCTCCACTGCTGTTCAATATAGTACTGGAAGTACTTGCAATAGCGATTAGGCAGGAAAAAGATATTAAGGGCATTCAGGTAGGAAAGGAAGAAATCAAGCTCTCACTATTCGCAGATGATATGATACTCTACTTAGAGAACCCAATAACTTCCACCAAAAAACTCCTAGAAACAATAGACTCGTATAGTAAAGTTGCAGGTTATAAAATCAATACCCAAAAGTCCATGGCTTTCCTATACGCAAACAGTGAGAGAGAAGAAAGCAACATGAAAAAAACAATCCCGTTCACAATTGTGCCCCAGAAAATCAAGTACCTAGGAATCAGCTTAACTAAGGAAGTAAAGGACCTGTACAAAGAAAACTACAAAACGCTACTTCAGGAAATAAAAGAGGACATGAGGAAATGGAAAGATATCCCCTGCTCATGGGTCGGGAGACTTAACATTGTCAAAATGGCAATACTACCGAAAGCATTGTATAAATTCAATGCAATCCCTATAAGGATACCCATGACATTCTTCAAAGAAATGGAGCAAACACTCTTGAAATTTATATGGAACAATAAGCCCCCACGAATAGCTAAAGCAACTCTTGGGAAAAAGAAAATGGGAGGAATCAACCTCCCGAACTTCAAACTGTACTACAAAGCAGTAATAATTAAAACAGCATGGTACTGGAACAAAGGCAGAACTGCAGATCAATGGAACAGGGTTGAATACACTGACATCTCTCCTCAATCATATGCTCATCTAATCTTTGATAAAGGTGCAAGTAATGTGAAGTGGAGTAAGGAAAGCCTCTTTAATAAATTGTGTTGGCATCACTGGACGGCTACATGCAAAAAAATAGGCTCAGAACTCTGCCTAACACCATGTACAAAAGTAAGATCAAAATGGATTAAAGACCTCAACATCAGACCAGAAACCATAAGGTACATTGAAGATAAAGTTGGCAAAACCCTCCATGACATTGAAGCTAATGGTATCTTCAAAGATGCCACGCCACTGGTCGAGCAAGTGAAAACAGAGATAGATAAATGGGACTATCTTAAACTAAGAAGCTTCTGCACCTCCAAAGAAACAGTGACCAAAATACAAAGACAGTCTACAGAATGGGAAAGGATATTCACCGAATACACATCTGACAAGGGGTTGATATCCAGGATATACAAAATACTGGTTAAACTCCACAAGAAGAAAACATCCAACCCCATCCAAAAATGGGGCAATGAAATGAACAGAAACTTTCTCAAAGAAGAAATCCGAATGGCAAAAAAGCACATGAGAAAATGCTCTACATCATTAATCATCAGGGAGATGCAGATCAAAACCACAATGAGATACCATCTCACACCTCAGAGACTGGCCCAAATTCAAAAGAACAAAAGCAACCGATGCTGGCGTGGATGTGGCGAGAAAGGGACACTCCTTCACTGTTGGTGGGAATGTCCACTGGTTCAGCCCTTCTGGAAAACAGTATGGACGATTCTCAAAAAATTAGAAATTGAGCTCCCATTTCACCCAGCAATACCACTCCTGGGAATATATCCCAGAGAGGCAAAAATGTATAGTCGAAGTGACATCTGCACTTGTTTGTTCATTGCAGCCCTCTTTACAATAGCCAGAAACTGGAAGAAACCTGAATGCCCAAGAACAGATGACTGGTTAAAGAAACTTTGGTACATCTACACAATGGAGTACTATGTAGCTCTTAGAAAAGATGAAGTCATGAAATTTACATACAAGTGGTACAATATGGAAAGTATCATGCTAAGCGAAATGAGTCAGAAAGAGAGGGATAGACATAGAAAGATTGCATTCATCTGGGCGATATAAAGTAACAAAGTATGAGATTAATACCCAAGAATAGCTGAGATCAGCACCAGGAGGATTACTCCATAACTTAGTGGCCAGCCGGGTATCCTAGAGGAAAGGGCTATTCAGATAGAGAAGGGAGCACCAAATAAAGGATGTTTGGAGGATCCTCCCAGGAGGGGAGATGCATGTCGAAAGTAGACTATGGACTGAACATGTTTGCCACTCAATGCCTCTTTTGCAGACCACAACACCCAAAAGGAGAGAGAGAACACAGGGGATTGCCCTGCCACAGAGACGGGGGGATGGGGGGATGGGGGTGGGAGGGATATTATCCATGGTGGTGGAAAATGGGCACTGGTGGAGGGATGGGTATCTGATCATTGTATAATTGAAACCAAAGCACAAAAAATTGTAAATCTACAACTTTAAAAAAAATAAAATAAAATAAAGGGGAAAAAAAAAAAGAAAAAAAAAATGCTTGTGGTGGGGCCGGAGTGATAGTACAGTGGGGAGGGTATTTGCCTTGCACGTGGTGATCCCAGGTTCGATCCCGGGCATCCCAGATGGTCCCCCAAGCACTGCCAGGAATGATTCCTGAGTGCAGTCAGGAGTAACCCCTGAGCATCACTGGGTATGACCCACAAAAAAGGCAAAAAATAAAAAAAATAAAATGCTTGTGGCTAGGGGCCCAAAAACACACTGCAGAAAAGCCATCTGCACTTCTATGTTCATTGCAACATTATTCACAATAGCCAGAATCTGGAAACAACCCAAGTTTCCAAGAACAGAAAACTATATAAAATAAACTATGCTACACAATGAAATAGTACACGACTACCAGAAAAAATGAAGTCATGAAATTTTCTTATAAATGAAGAGTTTCATGCTGGGTGAGATAATTCAGAAGGAGAGAGACAGACATAGAATGATTGCACTCATTTGTGATATATATGTGTGTGTGTGTGTGTGTGTGTGTGTGTGTGTGTGTGTTTAAAAAGCATTGTATGATACTAAAACCCAAAGACAGTCGAAATGAGGGCCATGAGGAGTGTTCCACAGTTGGAAGTTTGCCACAAGTATATAGGGGAGAGGGGAATTAGGACAGAGAAGCAACTACCATAATAATGATTGTTGAAAATGATCACTCTGGACAAGAACTGAGTGCTGAAAGTAGGTAAAAGGATATACATGCAAACCTTTCACTATCAGTATTACAAAAAATAATGTCCAAAAGGAGACAGACATAAATACAGACGGACAGACAGACAGAGAGAAGAAAAGTGCCTACTATAGAGATAGGCTTGGGGCAGGGGGGTGCGGGTGCAGGAGGGAAACTGGGGACACTGGTAGTGTGAAATATATACTGGTGAAGAAATAGGTGTTGGAACATTATATGACTGAAATCCAATCATGAACAACCATGAACAACTTTATAACTGTTTATTTTATTTATATTTATTTATTAAATAAATAAATTAAAAGAAAATACTTGTGGTATTGTTAGGCAACTTGATGTTAACCTTGGCATTTCAAATGTGTTAGTCTTGTTACATATACCTACTTTATGAAAAGACTACAAAACCACGCAGTATTTATACTTTCTCAAAAAGGTATGGTCAAATACTAAGTGGAGTGCTGAATCTCCATTTTCCTTCCAGATGATTTCTCTCTCCTTATCTATTATGCTCTGTGCCCAGTATGCTGACTATTATGCCTTGCTTATGCATTTTTATTGCATTTGACCAATGACAGCTTCTGGTCATTGGAAGGGATGACCTAAGGATATTTATTTCCCTCCTTCCTTTTCTGCAGGTACAGATCTGGTAGGTACATTATTCTACTTAAGCTCCTCACTGGTCTTCCTCTCTTTCAGCTATAACTCTCTCTGATTTCAGTGAACCCTCCATCCCCTTGTCCAAGCAAACCTATGTATCCCCTTTGATTATAACCTCTTTTACCATAGTTACCACAAGTTATATATTCCCTTTATTAAATGAGCCAATTATCACACTAGAGCATGTCATTTGTTTTCTGTAAGAATCCTAATTGTACCAGCAATAAAAATATCATGGCAACTTCTTGATTCTTAGAGATGAGTGTTGTAATGTCTGTTCATTAGGCAATTATTAAGTGGCTGTTTGTTTCAAACTGGCAGCAGTTTCTGTGTTATCTTATTATTTCAAGACCCTCAATAATGTTCCCTAGGACAAAAAGAAATCATTTAGCAAAAATTGTATCATCAATAAAATATGAAAGAATTCTAAAGATCTTTAAGTTTATCAAAACTTAAAACTTTTGAAATTCCTAATACTACCTTTGGGAATAGTGAGCAAAAGTGAATATTGAATAAACAACTGAGTAGAAAAGAAATTAGAGTTTTTAATCAAATACAAACTTTCTAACTGCATACATTTACAAATGGACAGAATTTTGCCTTTACTTGTTTCAAGTGTGAATTAATAAGTGTTTAAAATAAAAATAAAGCTTAAGAAGCAGATGAATTTAATTAAAATGTATATATAAAAATTCTATTTCCTGAGTTTTCATTATCATTACAAAATTACATGTGTCTACTTTATATTAATTCAAGAGTTACTATGAATAAAATTGAAAAGAAAACAATACATGCATGAGAAAGGCAGACAATGTTATTCCATAGAAGATTCAAATCAACACTGAATTGTTTTGTCTTTCATTCTCCTAAGTTATAAAAACTTATTTTCACACTTAAAAATAGAAATCTTGTAGAAATTGCACCTTTCAGAAATTTATTTAACTTTTCATTATGTAAATTGAAAAAGCAGAGCACCCACAGCTTTGACAAATGAAGATTAAGTACTCTATTTGAGTTGGTTAGTTCACTCTCTTTCACAAGCCACAGACCTACAAGTAAGAAGGACTCCTTTCCAGGTTGAAAGGCAAACACTTTAAAGTCCAGATCAAGCAAACCTGCTCATCCACAACTCTGCTTCTAAAAAAGAATGGGGTCAATAAATTTAGACTCAAAAAATGTGCTACCCCACACAGTGAAAATTCAAGTATATGAACCATCTGAGATCATGGAGAGAATTTGTGACCTACTCTTAGTACATTAGAGGTGTGTTTATTTACTTTAATTATATGCAATGTCACTCTCTTTCAAATGGAAGATCTAGCTTATAAAGGAGAATTGTGCCCTGAAAAACAAGTACAGCAATAGAAATCTTTAGAATGATAAACAATGTCTATTTTAGAGTCATTAAACGACAGTTTCTCTGCAAAGTGCAGTCTAATTCATCACACAAAGTAAATAACTTTTACATCAGAAAGGACTCAAAATGTTTCAAAATTCTCTAATATAAACCTTAAGTAAATAATTATGATATTAAATCTTGTCATATTAATGTATAAAAACATCTTTTCTCAAGCTGTGAACACATGAATTCTTCTTTCTTTAAAGAATAGTGTTAACCTCACTAGTATTCAGGCTCCATAGGGCCACTTCTGGCAGTGTTTGGGCTGTCACCAGATCAGCATCTAGGGTAACTGAAGCGGTGTAATGTGGTGCTAAGGCTCAAACTTAGGGTCTTTCATATTCTAGACATGTAAAGCAACTTGAGCTTTTCTTTTAATACTTTTAATTCTTCTGTTGTTAGATTTCTTTGAATTTCTAATTACAATGGATCATTTTTTTTTGGAGGGGGCTGTTGGGCCAAACCGGGAAGTGCCCAGGACCTACTCCTGATTCTGTGCTCAGGGATGACTCCTGGCAATGCTGGGGATCCATATGCAGTACAATAAGAAGGCTATACAAAAAGCAACATTTAAATCCCTATGCTATTTTACTAATCTCTTTCTTTTCTAAAAATCAATGATCACAATAAACAAATTTCTTAGATATTGTACTGAGAATTTTAGGAGAAATAAAAGAACAGCCTCAGATATAGAGGAGGAAAAATGGTGATTAAAAAACAGGGTTTGTCAAGTGGGAAAATTTGATAAAAGTGATCAAAAGGCAAAAAGAACTGGAGAAAAACATATACAACACATTTATTTAAAATATGTAAATATATAATGGAATATTATTCAGTTGTGAGAAAAAAGGAACTTCTGTCACTTGTAACCACATATTGAGACTGACTTGAGGGCAGTAGGATAAAAGAGATGAATCAAATAAAAACAAATACTATACAATACCACTTAATATGTGAAAATGTAAAAAAAAATAGAATTCTATACACAAAGAATAGACTGGAAACTACTAGGAACTGAGAAGAAAATTAAGATGCTAACCTTTAATACCACCTACTCATTGCTAAGATAATCACATTTTCCAGACAAGAAACTCTCCTGAAATTCTAAGAGGAGAGTCTATAAAACAGTGTCATGGTGACATTTTTAAATGATATTTTCATAAAGTAAATGACTTTTAAATTTCAGATGCAGAAAAACATAACAAAAATAAAAATCATCTCTAATAAAACCAACCAAAGACAGACATTATTTACATTCTGATGCTGATTAGGCCCTTTGATTTGCTGTCATTACTTAATATCATATTATCAGTATTTCCCTGTGACCTAGATGTCTCATAATTTAACTTTTATAAATAACACCCTAATTTGAACACCTTTTTGATGAAAGCTTTGTATGCATTTTGAAAATGTCATTAGGATTGGTTGTAATAACAAGAGAAGGAAAATGAACATTTGAGGGCTACAAATGGAGTCCAGTAGTAGAGTTAATAGATTTTCATGTGTGAGGCTCTGGGCTCAATCTTTAGCACCACAACACAAATTAATAAACACAAATTAAGTGTAAACAAAAAATTAACACTTTAAATATACTTGATATAAGTATTTCAAAAGAAAGGCCCATGATTGTTCAAGAATATTGCTTTTGCTAACTTTGATATAAATAAAAATTCACTCAAAATACTGAACATAGAACTAAATTTATAGTACAAGTAGAGCATGAGTAAAAATCATGTTTATTTGAAAATTACTGGCTACTTTTAATGAATAAACATTATACTGTAGTTAAATAAGCAAGAAAGGTTTTATTTAAGACTAGTACAGTAGTTATAAGGATTGAATTAAACTTCCCTGGAATAAAAGTTTGAAGGGATTTAAGTACTAAAGTGAGCAGGTGAGAGAGCAGGGAAGAGTATCCCAGGCAAAGTTGATCAGCGTGATTAAGTTATCCGTGTTTCTATTTGGTGATTTCTACCTTCCAACCAAAGTGGAGATTTGAAGCAAACTCTAAAAATTTCTTGAAGATTTTATTCCAAGGAAATGACTCCTGTGCCTTTGGAGAAAAAAAGAGGCCTTGAGTTGTAGAAGATTTGCATCTCAAAAAGGGTCAAACTGATCTATTATTGCAAGATCTTTAAAGGATCTGTTCTAAGTAAAAAGAAGTGAAGAACCTAAAATGAGTAAAACACCTAGGAATGGTAGGTAGGGCAATGGCCTTCACACAGCTAACCCAGTTAACCTAGCCCTTCCCTTCACACAGCCAAACCCCAGCGCATAGGGTCTCCTGATCCCCACCAGGTGTGAAACGTCAGCTAAGCACAGCTGAGTGTCTGTGTTCCCCCTATCCCACTCTCACACACACAATAAAAGTCTTGGTAGTTTAATACAGTTGAGGAGACTCTCAAGGTTGTATTGTCCACTCTCTTCAAGTGAGGATGTACAATGCCCCACTGTACTGTATGGCTGGTTTATGGACATGAAAACTCAAGAAAAGACTGTCTTAAGAAATAGGCATAAATTTCAATTTTTTATGAATAAATAAGAAAGGACATTATTTTTTGTTAACTATCTTGTTGACAGAAGCATTCTAAAGATGTATAATGTATCCAGACACCAAGCACCTAGCCCTTTCCCTGGTAAACATAATATATTCAACTACATAGAATAAAATCTCCACAGTCTACCAATGGTGTGTGGTGTCAATAATGAATAAGTCTTCAATAAATTCTAAAGATTTGAGTGTTTCTTTTGTTGCCAGACACCATCACCTCCACCTCACTTGTTCAACCCTGGAAGTAGCAGAAATTCAAAAAGTGAGCAAGAAAAGCAAACTCTATACTTCAAGGTGAATTTCCTGTAAAATAGTGATCTTCAAGGATCACAAATTACTTTTAAATTTAATTCTTTAACCTAGTAATACTTTAAGTCTTCAACAAAATGTCTCTTTTAGCAGCTGGCACCGAGTCATATCAGAGAAGTTCTTTATCTTGGGCATATCTTTGGAGTTAGAAACACAAAAATTGAATGAAAGCAATAGTACAGAGGTAGGGCATTTGCCTTGCACGTGGCTGACCTGGATTGATCCTTGGCATCCAAGCACCAACAGGAATAATTCCTGAGTGCAGAGCCAGGAGCAACCCCTGAGCATCACCGAGTATGACCTAAAAGCTAAAAACCACTACCACAAACAAAAACACCCACAAAAATTGTTGTACAGAGGAATAAATAGTGGAGGATATAAAATTAAATTTTTAAATGAAGAGTCAGTTTTTAGTACATTATTTAAATTTTCTCTAGTTATTAATATCTATATTTAGATAAAGATAAAGATAAAGGCCCTCCCGTTGATCGTCGATTTGCTCGAGCGGGCCCAGTAACGTCTCCATTGGAGACTTTGTTGTTACTGTGTCTGGCATATCGAATACTCTCGGTAGCTTGCCGGGCTCTCCAAGAGGGGCGCAGGAATCGAACACGGGTCGGCCATGTTGGCCGCTTGTAAGGCGAACGCCCTACCCGCTGTGCTATATTTAAATAAGTAAAATATATTTTTGCTAAAATGGACTGATTAGTAATATTTGAAAGAAATCACTGAGAATATAAACTTGCATTTTCCAACCTGTCAGCTTGTAACCTCAAAAATAAATAAATATATATATATAAATAATAGCAAAAAGTTTTAATTGGGGTGGGAAAGATAGTATAAGGATTAAAGGGCTGGTGGCTTTCAGCTAACCTTGATTCTATTCCTGCACCTGCATATCAGGAGTGATCTCTGAGCACAAAGTCAGGAGTAAGTTCTGAGCAACATCAGGCATGTCCCAGCTACTCCCCCCAACAATACTTTTAAATCAAATATAAAGACTTTTTTATAGATTAAAATGTGAATAAAAACTCTTGAAGTCCTTCAAAAATATTTTAACTTTGTTCAAATAAATATTTCTATCATAGAAATTTTCTTAGAAAGTATCCATCTAACCACCACATTAACCCGCTTTGTGGCTTTGTATAATTTTGTATAATTAAATACAAATAAAATTTGTAGATTTTTGTAGAATTTGGGTATTAACAGAACAAAAGCATGTTATAGAGAGCTGGGTAATAACAGATAATCTTGTCATTCAAAAATATATGTCTTGCCAAAAACAGAAAATAAATCATTTTATAAATGTATTTAAGATTTCTAGTACTTTTTTCAAAATATACTTTATTATTAATTTACTGTTACAAAATAGTTAGTAAAGATTAGTGTCTCAGCAATTTGATTGTGTAGTTTCTACTTTGTTTAGATGAATACATGAATTGTTTCGTGAGATTTTTTTATCACTTTTTTCATCATTTAGTCCAATCACCATAAAAATATATAAATCACTTAATCACTTAATCACTTAACTTCCAGTTAGTCGTCGATTTACTCGAGCGGGTGCCAGTAACGTCTCCATTTGTCCCTGTCGCATGCTAGTGTAGCCCAGTGGCATCTGTTTGCTCTGGGAACATGAAGAGCCTCAAACCGATAGTTCATGATCTTCACAAAGAAGTCTGACCAACTGGTAGGTGGGCGGCCACGCAGTCTTTTGACATCCCGTGGAATCCAGTCCGTAACAGCTCTAGTCCAGCGGTCGTCTTTAAATCTCATTACGTGACCAGCCCATCTGATTTTTGACACCTTGGCAAATGAGACAGCGTCCCTGATTCTTGATCGTCGACGGATGTCGGAACTCCGGATTCTTTCTCTCATTTGAGTGAAGCATGATATTCCAAGCATAGCTCTTTCAATTCTTCTTTGGGAGACTGAATAGCATTCTCATCCTGTTTGCGTAGGGCCTAGGGCTCTGCATATAAATCACTACACTAAAAACTGGTGCCCCAGAGGCTAATGCCACTTTTTAAAAATCTATGCTTTATGTAATTAATTGTCTTGGGAATGAGGCTGGAGAGAAAATTCAGAGAATAGGGTGCTTACCTTTGCACATGCCAGACCTGGGCTTGGTCCCTGGCACCCCATATAATCCAGGAGCCCCACCAACAGTAATTCCTGAGAGCAGAGCCAGGAGTAAGCCCTACTAAACACCTCTGGATATGGCCCAACATCAAGAAAACAAATAAAGATTAATGACCTTGGAATGGTGAGTCTCTGAGAAGTCCACAATCATGCCAATCCAGATAAAGTATTATCTATTTTTTACATTCAAACTCCTTCATCATCTTCTCCCACAAATCCTTTTCTTTGGCTATGTCACCTTGAAAAAATGTCATTTTTTTTGTTTCAGTTTTTCAAGTTCTTAATCTTGGAGGTATTCTACTTGGACACAATGTCCAAGTCCTATTAAGCAATATAAAATAACATGTCCTCTCCTCAATGTAAGTCACATTATCGCAAAACAAAACAAAATACAAATTGAAAACATAATAAAATATCACTATTCATACAAAAGAGAAAAATACACAAAATATACCAAATATACAAATGAAATAGTCAAAAGGTTTATACAAATGCTCGTGAGGTGTAAATTGATTCAATTTGCTTGACATTCGTTTGTAATATAAACTAAATCTGAATGGAACTACTTCCTAAACCCCCACAACTTCTCTACTAAGAATATTCTCAAAATGACAGGGATTGTTTCCACAAATATAAAGTCCATTTTCTTCTCAGATAAGAATAACATTTAAGAAAAGAGAAGCAGCAACTTTTGACATAACTACTAAAAGGACAAAGAAACACACTTTTATTTCTCCAACTTATCCATAACCACAATATAATTAATAAAATACAATGGTTAGCTTTAACTATAATAAGCTGCATTATACCATCAAATCTGTGCATTCAATTAAATTTAGCATTAAGGGCATGAACCAATGATTGTCTGTTTTAGTGCCCTTCTGCACTGCCTGCTGGCTTCCTGGCAACCACTCAAGCTATTATGTCTGCATTCTTTGTACTTATTCACGATTTTCTACCTTTCTCAGTGATTTCATTTTCTGCCTTAATTTCTTCACTATTTTACAGTTGTTTATTATAGTTTCATTGAATACATCCTAATTAGTTCATTCATTAAAGTTGAAGGCATATGAAGTTAAAGAAGCTCTTTTTGAGGAATTTCTATAAATAATTTCAAAGGGAAATCTAGATTCAGAATAAAAATAATAAATCAAATGTTATACTGTAAACAAGATTTTAATTACTATTCTAAATACATAAAAATCACATTTTGATTGTGTGGCTTACACTTTATGTGAATATATGAATTGTTCCTGCGATATCCTTTATCATAGTCTTAGCTCTAATTATTATTTTTAAAAAATGTGAATTGATATAGAGAAGATTGATCCAGGAGGACAGCCTATAAATTACCTATCTATTTGTCTTTTATACTTTTAACAAGAAGCACAAAGAATCTTTCATAGCTAGAATCTAGTAGCAAATAATTTTCATTGTCATAATACACTTAGTCATTAGTTTGAACTACTTGTGTTGAAAGTAAGTTGAACAAAGTTATACATATCAATTCTTTTAATTATGACAGAAAATCAAATAACATATGCTTCATTGCTGCAGGATAATCCAGGATAATTTTTTTGTCAACACACCCACTGCGAAGAATGGATTTCAGTTCGAGTAGTTATTCTGCCTGCTTTTGTTTGTAATGAATCATTTTGAAAGTGTCATGACATTTTGCTCTGTCAGATAATTAATCTGTACTTTTCCGTAATACTCTGTGCAAGTCTGTGAATCATATTATAGTTAATAAAACTTACTGTTTAACAAAAAAAAAAAAACAGGAAAATGAGACTATGTAACACTGAATTGGGACTTAAGGTGATATTCCAGCAAGCATCCTTCAGGCCTGTCCCACACACCAGAAAATGCTGGTACTCCAAGAGAAAAAAGAAAAACAAGAAGCAGTCTCTTAATTTAAGGAGAATACCTAAGAATAAGAACAAGTAACTCCTACAGCATGAACTCTCATTTACTAAGGGGACCCAGAGCAGAGAATGACTAACAGGAGATTTGAGAAATCACTGGAGATAATCTTCAAGGTGGACCCTACAGAATGACTGAATTCTCTGCAATAGGACCCCATTTGGTCAATGAAGACTAAGGATTCAGGCAGAGGAAAGACTCCTGGAGGGCCATCATGGACCCTTCTTCTTTCCAAACACACAATCCCAGATAAGAGGAAAATCATCTTATTTTAACACAAAATAGTCCGCATAGACTATACCCCTTTCATTGTGTAAATCAAATAAAGGCATCGGAGCACTCCAGTAATTCTGCATTTATTTGAATTGGAGGAATTTTCTGAAGGAATTTATCTCCTGCCAGAAAACTGAATTTATTATTAAAGCCATTAAAGAGAGGCGCTTAAGCAGAACAATTGCCAGTGTGTCTGTCAGTACATGTTGAAACCCGCTAAAGGGCCTTTTACTCTGGATTTAATAATCCAATTAAAGGCTACAGAGTTAGACTGCATGGAAGGGATAAAATGCTTTCCCCTTTTGTTCCAGAATTTTTCTTTTGTCTCACACTGATATTTCAAGACCATTTATGCTAAATGCAATGTGGTTTTTATCTCTTCAACTGTGTGATTTGACTTATTTGGGGATTGAATGAAAGTGACAAAGTGGGGAGGAAGAAAAACTTCCACGTTAATGTTTCATGCAAAATTTTTTTTTAATTTAGGTTGGATTTTTTAAGTGGCAAATATTATTAGGGGCTTTTGGCAATCTCATGATTTGTGTTCAGATCATTATTATTAAACCCTTGGCATATAATTCTTGGCATATCATCATTTTCAAATCCTTGACATATAATTCTTGATAACTTCTCACCAACTGAAATTTCAGCAATAACTGCAAATGTGTTTGACATATGATGTTGCTTATTAATAATATAATAAAAAGCTAGATTATTTGCTAAATATATTGCACTAAGCAATTTTCTTAATTGTTCTTAAATGGAAAGTTATTTCTAAATTATAGAAATCAGAATGTTGAAACCATATGAATGTACCTGGAGGGCTTTATGTTAAGTGAAATCAGCCAGGCAGAGAAAGACAAATACTGCATGAAATAACTTCTATGTGCAATATTTAAGGGGAAAAAATGTAAGTCATAGAAACAGAGTAGAATAGTTGTTGCAAGAGGTTAAGGAGAGTCGGGTGGAATAAGTTAAGTAAAAGAGTACAAACTTTCAGGAGTATAAGATAAATAAAATCTAAGGAAATAAGAAAGTTATACCAGGATAATAATATTATATTCATTATATTTTCTCACCAAAAAATAAGATAAGTGAGAAGATGAATGTTTTCATTGACTCAGATGGGAATTTCTGTCACAATGTATACATAAATCTAGTCATCATGTTGTGCACTTAAATATGTATAGTTAATCAATCAGTAAGTGTGATAAAAATAATCAAATTGTTCATGATAATTTTTAAGGATCAGTTTTTACAGATGTTAAAAAAAAATGATCCTTTAAGCTAATATTTTCCTCTTCCTACGGATCCTCACAGAGAATATAGCTATTTATGTGGGAACTCAGGTCAGCAAATCAGATACCACCTGAAAGAAAAATGCTAGCTATATAATATATATATATATATATATTTAATGCTATATGTACAAGTACTGGTCCTAGTTCTTTGTGTTACGTGTATGTATATATATTCACGGTCCTCCCGTTGTTCATCGATTTGCTCGAGTGGGCCCAGTAACGTCTCCTTCGTGAGACTTGTTACTGTGTTTGGCATATTGAATACGTCAGGGGTAGCTTGCCAGGCTCTGCCGTGCGGATGAGATACTCTCGGTAACTTGCTGGGCTCTCCAAGAGGAACGGAGGAATAGAACTCGGGTCGACCTGTTGGCTGCGCGCAAGGCAAATACCCTACCCGCTGTGCTATCACTCCAGCCCATATATACATTATATGTGTGTATATCTACACATCCAGACTCTGCGCCAGGCTGTTTTCACTTGGGCGCCCTAGAGTGGGGCAGGTGAGAGCCCTGCCTGCTCCAAGGGACTCAGCCCTGACAGCTGACCTCCACTAGCCAACCACCACCACGCTCCAAGCCGCTTTCTGGACCGCAGGTCTGCGAACACATCATAAGACACTTCCTACCCATTTTCCATAATTACCACACCATATTTGATGGGGTTCAGATGTTAGGCAAAAAAATCATAGAGGAAAAAAATATATATGTATATGCCTGTCAGGGAGCCCAGCAAGCTACAGAGAATTCCGCCCACATGGGCAGAGCCTGGCAAGCTCCCCATGGCATATTCCATAAGTCAAAAACAGTAACAATAACAGGTCTCATTCCCCTGACCCTGAAAGAACCTCCAATCATTGGGGAAGATGAATAAGGAGAGGCTGCTAAAATCTCAGGGCTTGGAGGAATAGAGACATTACTGGTGCCCACTCAAGTAAATCGATGAACAGCAGGATGACAGTGATACAGTGATGTATACAAATAAATACATCACGATCATGATCACAATCATCCTGTTGTTCATCGATTGCCTCGAGTAGGCACCAGTAACGTCTCCTTCTTCCTAGCCCTGAGATTTTAAAAGAGCCATATTCAAGGCTCTTTCAGGGTTAGGAGAATGAGACCCATCATTGTTACTGGTATTTGGCATATTGAGTACAACACGGGAAGTTTGCCAGACTCTGCCGTGCGGGCAGGATACTTTTGATAGCCTGCCAGGTTCTCCAAAGGGAAAAAGAGATACACACAAGAGATGTGTAGATATACACACATAAATACATATACTGTACATATGTACAAAATAATTAAAACACATAAGAAATACACAATTTTGTTTTGTCCTGGTATTCATGTATTTGTATATTTTACCATCCAGTTTCATTTATTTAATGACTTCAAACTTAGATCTGTACTAATAAATTAAGAATAAAATTGCTTAAATTAAGAATATCCTTTAATAGTTCTTTAGGCCTATTGGTATAAACATTTTTATTTCCTACTTTAAAGCATCCTAAGTTTTTCTTTAAAAATTAAGAATATATGTACTAAATATAGTTATTGACTTAAGATATTTATTTCTGCTATTTTAAAGAAACCATTCCATTATCAGTGTAACTGTTGCTCTTGTGAAGATAACATACCTTTTACTCTGACTATTTAAACTACTGCCTCCATTTCTCTGGTTTACAAGAGTTTAATTATGCTTTGACTAGATATGGTTTTATTTATAATCAATCTGCAGAGATTTCTATTGTGATTTTAAAATATTTTTCAGTCACTTTTAAATGTAGTTTCTACCATATCCTATATATCTGTTCATTCTGGGATTCTAATTATAGAAATGTTAAACCTCATCATGTCTGATTCAATATTTACTTTTTCTTTGTATTTCATTCTTTTACTATTTTATGCTGCAGTCTGGATATAAATTTCTAACTTATCTTCCAGTTTGCTTCCAGTTCTCTTTAATTGTGATTAATCTGATAAAAAAACTGTTTTTTTGAATTTTTATTTTGTTGTCTTTTCTGTTTTTTTTTTTAATTTTTTAGTGAAACACCATGAAGTACAATTGTAGACTTAAAAATTTTTGTGCTTGGGTTTCAACTATACAATGATCAAGTACCCATCCCTCCACCAGTGCCCATTTTCCACCACCATGGATCCCAGTATCCCTCCCACCCCCCATTCTCCCCCATCCCACCCTGCCTCTGTGGCAGGGCATTTCTTTTTATTCTCTATCTCCTTTTGGGTGTTGTGGTTTGCAAAAGAAGCATTGAGTGGCAATCATGTTTGGTCTATAGTCTACTTTCAGCATGCTTCTCCCATCCTGGGAGGATCCTCCCAATACCCTTTATTTGGTGCTCCCTTCTCTATCTGAGCTGCCTTTCCCCCTAGCATGTGCGGCTGACCTCCAAGCCATTCTTTTGGCTATTCTTGGGTGTTAGTCTCCTATTTTGTTACTTTATGTTTCCCAGATGAATGCAATCTTTCTATGTCTATCCCTCTCTTTCTGACTCATTTCACTTAACATGATACTTTCCATGTAGTACCACTTGTATGTAAATTTCATGACTTCATCTTTTGTAATAGCTACATAGTACTCCATTGTGGAGATGTACCAAGGTTTCTTTAACCAGTCATCTGTTCTCGGGCACTCATATTCTGGCTATTGTAAACAGTGCTGCAATGAACAAACAAGTGCAGATATCACTTCGACTATACTTTTTTGCCTCTCTGGGATATATGCCCAGGAGTAGTATTGCTGGGTCAAATGGAAGCTCAATTTCTAATTTTTTGAGAAGGGTCCATACTGTTTTCCAAAAGAGAGGCATTCCCACCAGCAGTGAAGGAGGGTCCCTTTCTCGCAACATCTGTGCCAGCACCGGTTGCTTTTGTTATTTTGGATGTGTGCCAGTCTCTGTGGTGTGAGATGATATCTCATTGTGGTTTTGATCTGCATCTCCCTAATGATTAATGATATAGAGCCTTTTCTCATGTGCCTTTTCACCATTCAGATTTCTTCTTTGAGAAAGTTTCTGTTCATTTCATTGCTCCATTTTTTGATGGGGTTGGATGTTTTCTTCACCAACCCCTTGTCGGATGTGTATTCAGTGAATATCCTTTCCCATTCTGTAGGCTGTGTTTGTATTTTGGTCATTGTTTCTTTTGAGGTGCAGAAGCTTCTTAGTTTAAAATAGTCTCATTTGTCTATATCTGTTTTCACTTGCTTGGCCAGTGGCATGACATCTTTGAAGGTAGCATTAGCTTCAGTGTCATGGAGGGTTTTGCCACGGAGGGTTTTGCCAACTTTGTCTTCAATGTACCTTATGGATTCTGGTCTGATGTTGAGGTCTTTAATCCATTCTGATCTTACTTTTGTACATGGTGTTAGGCAGAGATCTGACCCCACTTTTTTGCATGTAGCCGTCCACTTTTGCCAGCACAATTTGTTAAAGAGGCTTTCCTTACTCCACTTCACATTTCTTGCTCCTTCGTGTTTTCTGTTTTAGGAACCCTATTCATTCTTTATAATGTCTCCTTGATCAAATTCCTCATCTTTAGTTAAATTATAAAACACATTGATCATATTGTATTAAATATCATTTGATAATTTTATATTTTCAATACCTGAATCTTCCGGTATTTGAACATATGCTGTTTTCTAAATGCTTCTCTTGACTTTCATTCAATTCTTATCTTTAATACATCATGTTACTTTAGATTGAGAGCAAATATGTTGAAAGTTCTAAATGGTATGATTCATAATTGCTCTTGGCTAGCAGAAATGAGGAAAAAAATCACAATAATCAGACTTAGAAACTAAATTAAAACTGAGTTTCTATCATTTTAAGGAATGGTTAATTCCTAGCATATCTTTTGTTCTAGAGATTATCTTTTGGTGTTTCCAATTCTAATTTTTGTCCTCCAGCACTCTGAGACCACTAAAATCTCTGTTATTTCCCATGCCATAAGCCAGGGTTTTAGCATCAGCTTCTCAATTACCACTTTCAAATTAGCAACTTTCTCAAGAAAAAAACTGACTCTGAATCATTTCTATGTATTTCTTTGGGTATCCTCACCTGAAAATTTGAAACTCTGATGCCATCAAATGTGTATTTATATATATACACATATATGCATATTTTTCAATATATTCACATCACTTGATCACTTGATACCCCATTACTCATAGATTTGCTCAAGCGGGCACCAGTGATGTCTCCATTCATCCCTGTTGCCTTGCTAGCGTAGCCCAATGGCATCTGTTCGTTCTAGGAACATGAAGAGCCTCAAACCGATCATTCAGGGTCTTGACGAAGAAGTCTGATGATCTCATAGGTGGGCGTCCACGCAATCTTTTGACATCCCATGGAATCCAATCAGTAATGGCTCTAGTCCAGTAGTCGTCTCTAAATCTCATTATGTGTCCAGTTCATCTGATTTTTGATGCCTTGGCAAATGAGACAGCGTCCCTGATTCTTGAGCGTTCACAGAGATCGGCACTCCGGATTCTATGTCTCATTTGAGTGAAGAGTGATACTCCAAGCATAGCTCTTTTGATTCCTCTTTTCATTCATATATACACATAAGTGACTGAAAATTGATATATGGATGATCTATCCTTATGTGTTAGAATGACTATAAAAATGTCACTTTAGGACCAGAGAGATAGAACTAGAAGTTTCCTTGAAAGTGACCAACTTGGTTTGAACCAAGTACCACATATGAAGTCCCAAGCACCACAACAAGAGAAAACAGAGCCAAGAGTAATCCCTGAGTACAACCAGATGTATTACAAAAACCAAAACAAAACAAAAAATGTCCATCACAGGACTCATTTTACGATGACTTTACCAACTTATTCTGATTCCCATGCCTTCCTCTCTTTTATATTATCTTGTTTATGTCCTTTATAGAATTTATAATTTAAAATTATTCTAACTATTTGAATATTCATTAATAATTTTATCTATATCTCCCCTATAGAAAATACTTCCATGATAACAGGAACGTGACTCTCCTGATCAGCTATAAATGCCATTACCAAACACCATGCTTAAAACACTCAACAAATATTATTTGAATGAATAAATGTATAAATAAATAACTTAATAATCAGAAAAGAGAGTCAAGAGGCATTTTCCAGAAAGAGAAATATACAAAATTAAAATATCATAGTTAACAGACTATTAATTGTAGTGATTCTATGTGTTTATTACTAATGCATAGGGTAATAATATTCCTCATTTTGGAGTTGATAAAGCTTAAGGAAATCATATTTGAATGCTCTGACATATTGTTGGACATGTCAATCACTAAACAAGACTATTATACCTTGCTCCAACAACATCTTTACTTGAAAATTATGAGAAGTCATGAGAAATTTTGAACAAAGCAGCCTATTATGTTTTATTTTATTACCTAAACTAGTAATAAAAAAACAGTTCTAGCTACCAATATTCCTCTCCTGAGATTCTCTGCAATTACTACCACCATAGTTGTGATCCAGATTTCTTCTTCCAGTATTTATTTGATCCATATTCTTTGCATTTCTAAAAATATTTCATGGGAATTTATTTTTATGTGTATTTTCTGTGGATCCCTCTGTCAGTTGTTGTGGGTGCACAAGGATACATGAATGTATGCAGAGGATAAAGAGAACAAAAGAGGGAATCAGCTTACGTCAGAGATCCTGGAACACTTTATTAATAAATTTACTCTAAATAAGTGCAGAATTCAATTTACCTGACTATCTGAACCATGCTGCAGGACAAGGACACTTTAGCAGGTTTGTTTTTACCTCTTCTAAAAGTCAGGGAGAAATATGCCCTGCAGCAAAACTGAAACTGAGCTTGTGAAAAAACACAAAGAGCCAATTTTTGTAGTCTGTTTACAAGATCTACTCTCGGGTCAGCTATGACAGCTAGTGATAAAGCACAGAAAGTTTGAATCTCATAGAGTCTCTTCTCACTCAAGGGGGTGCAAACTGTAGGTACACCTGAGCTACAATATGGTACTAACCAAAAACAGCTCTTCCAGAATGTGGATGTTTTACTTACTTTTCCATAAGCTTTAGTTCTGTTCTATTATATATATGAGTAATTTTAAAAAAGAAAAAAATGCTCTGATCAATCTAACATATATTAATTAATATTGGAATATTGAAGGGAAAGGGAAAGGACATGAAATACCTAATCATTTATTTGCTTGTAAAAAAAATCAGACTCAAACGTATTAAAGAAAAAAATGAGCTAATGCTTGAACATGTCAGAAGTGAACATTTTAGAACAAAAGTTGTAAATTGGCAACCCAATTAAATTTCACATTGTTGTATTCAGTTGACGGTGTTCTCAAAATTTTGAACTTAATGTCATTGAACTAGAATTCCTTTACCTAGTTGATTCTCCTAAGTATCCTAGAGATTTTACCAAATGTTAGTTGCTCAATCATGTCTGGCCCCTACAGGTAATTAAAATATATATGCAACTTTTTGTGGAAAGTAGACTATGGACTGAACATGTTTGCCACTCAATGCCTCTTTTGAAGACCACAACACCCAAAAGGAGAGAGAGAACACAGGGGATTGCCCTGCCACAGAGACAGGGGGAATGGGGGGATGGGGGTGGGAGGGATATTATCCATGGTGGTGGAAAATGGGCACTGGTGGAGGGATGGGTATCTGATCATTGTATAATTGAAACCAAAGCACAAAAAATTGTAAATCTACAACTTTAAAATAAATAAAATAAAATAAAGGGGGAAAAAATATATATATATGCAACTTTTAATAACAAAATTACCTTTCACTTAATCACTAATCACTTAACTTCCCGTTAGTCGTCGATTTGCTCGAGCGGGCGCCAGTAACGTCTCCATTTGTCCCTGTCGCGTGCTAGTGTAGCCCAATGGCAACTGTTCGCTCCGGGAACATGAAGGGCCTCAAACCGATCGTTCATGATCTTGACGAAGAAGTCTGACCATCTGGTAGGTGGGCGGCCACACGGTCTTTTGACATCCCGTGGAATCCAATCAGTAACAGCTCTAGTCCAACAGTCATCTTTAAATCTCATTACATGACCAGCCCATCTGATTTTCGACACCTTGGCATATGAGACAGCGTCCCTGATCCTTGATCATCGACGGATGTCAGAACTCCGGATTCGTTCTCTCATTTGAGTGAAACGTGATATTTAAAATTACCTTTAAAATGTATAATATTAGATTGCAGTATCTCCAAGAATGTTAAATAATATTTATTATCATTTTACTTCAAGATGAATATTCAACATATTCAACTGGAGAAAACAGAATAGCTAGAGACATACAATCTACAATTTAGAAGAGATAGGAAAGACTCTTAGAAGTCACTCCATGTTATTGTGTTGGATCACTCAAAGTCCTTCCAAGACATAAATTTCATACAGCATTATAATTTTCATTCCAATTAACTTTATAATTTTTCTGTAAAGGAGGAACAGAATAATACAAAATCTCAGGGGCATAAGCAATAGCATTAGTGCTCAGAAATGTAAGGGTTGATTGATTGACTCCATTTAAGCTGCACTCAATGAGATTCGACCACGTGTTTTGATAGCAGGGAGAGTGTAGAGAAGCAAAGAAAATTCTAGTTGGGACAAAATAATCTCTTACTCCAGACTAAACTTTTGTTAGCAGGGTCCTGAAAGAGAAAGCAAATCAGTCTTCTCCAGGTGTAGGCTTTGTGCTGACAAATCATCACATTATGCAATTGGCCAAAGTAAGAGTCACAAAGTCATACCAGATTTAAAGAGTGGTAAAATAGATACCACCTAAAAATTCACAACACAAAATGGAGAAGAAAATGACCACTATTTTATAAAAAATCAATTTAAAACAGTTTCAGTTTCTAAAGTGCCTTCTTTCAATATACCACAAGGTGCCTAGAATCTATAAATAATGACATCAATCAATTAAGTTTCTTAGGAATATTGTATTTCATAATGAAGTGTTTTAAAGTTGTCTTGGGGACAGATGACTGGTTAAAGAAACTTTGGTACATCTACACAATGGAGTACTATGTAGCTCTTAGAAAAGATGAAGTCATGAAATTTACATACAAGTGGTACAATATGGAAAGTATCATGCTAAGCGAAATGAGTCAGAAAGAGAGGGATAGACATAGAAAGATTGCATTCATCTGGGGGATATAAAGTAACAAAGTATGAGATTAATACCCAAGAATAGCTGAGATCAGCACCAGGAGGATTACTCCATAACTTAGAGGCCAGCCGGGTATCCTAGAGGAAAGGGCTATTCAGATAGAGAAGGGAGCACCAAATAAAGGATGTTTGGAGGATCCTCCCAGGAGGGGAGATGCATGTCGAAAGTAGACTATGGACTGAACATGTTTGCCACTCAATGCCTCTTTTGCAGACCACAACACCCAAAAGGAGAGAGAGAACACAGGGGATTGCCCTGCCACAGAGACGGAGGGATGGGGGGATGGGGGTGGGAGGGATATTATCCATGGTGGTGGAAAATGGGCACTGGTGGAGGGATGGGTATCTGATCATTGTATGATTGAAACCAAAGCACAAAAAATTGTAAATCTACAACTTTAAAAAAAATAAAATAAAATAAAGGGAAAAAAAAAAAAGTTGTCTTGGGGTCTAAGGACTCATGTCCCAAGAGTACGCTTGGGACATATAACTTTGAATTTCACATATTCAGAATGACACTGACAAGAAAATAAATAATTTAATAATAAAGTCAGAACTAGATATTTCCTGTTACCTTTCTGATTTGCCATAGACCTTTATTTTCTTTCTTTTTTTTAAATTAATGTTTTTTCCTATCTGAAGTAGTCATTATTTCTAAGACTATTTTCTGCTTCCAATATGGAAAACCTTCCAACTGATAAATAATATAAATAAACAATATGAGATTATACACAGTTGGAAGGCTTCTGAAGTTTGGTGCAAGTACTGACGAAATGAACTATTAAAAAGTGTATTCCCAGGCACTATCAGGGGTGCACAAGGAATGTCTTGCCATGCCAGGCACCGTCCACCCCTTGCCACCAAGATGAAGCAACTCCTGCAAGCCAGACACATACTAAAGTTGTAATTCAACTTATCTCTCCTTGGTAATTTTCTACCAATCAGTCATCGACTAGTTAAAAAACTTATTTGAGTAAATGGGCCTAAATGAGGATGAGTCCCTCACCTTTTGTCTAAGTAATCTTCAGTAGGGCATTTGCCTTGCACGGAGCCAGCCTGGCCTAGCCGGGATCAATTCCTCCGCCCCTCTCAGAGAGCCCGGCAAGCTACCGAGAGTATCTCGCCCACACGGCAAAGCCTGGCAATCTCTCCATGACGTATTCAATATGCCAAACACAGTAACAGCAAGTCTCAAAATGGAGGCCTTACTGGGCCGCTTGAGCAAATCAATGAACAACGGGAGGACAGACAGTGACAGATAATCTTTTCTTTTAGATGGGAAGTTTCATCACATAAGTTGGGTCTGTATCAGCTAGGGTATAGTTCTTATTCCCCCAAATAAGCTGTGACACGTCTCTGTATCACACTGTGCTAAGTTTCAACCAAACTTTGCTTTCTTAATCTTTTTGTTGTTGTTGTTCTTTTATTATTATTATTATTTTTAATTTATTTATTTATTTATTTTGAATACCCGTCCTTCCACCAGTGATCGTTTCCCACCACCACGGATCCCAGTATCTCTCCCACCCTCCATCCCTCAATCAACGAAATGCATCTTGCACACAACTAAGTGAATCTCAAAATAACATATAATCTTCCAACTCTGTTTTAGAAGGTTATTCAGTGATTTTCATGTTCTGTCAGCATAATGTCCACATCCTTAGTTCAGCATCATACATGCACACATAATATACACTACTCAGAACCATCTGGCTTCTTCTTACATCCAATCTCATTTTCTGTCAACTCTGCATCTTCCTTAAATTCTAAATGAACCTCCTTATTCTAAGAATGCACTATAACATATCGGTGAATCATTAAAATGCTATTCTCAGTTGCTCATGAAGTTGAAAAACACTTAAGACATTGAGACAAATGCTCAAAAATTTTCCTGGTGAGAATTCATTGCTGTTTTCAACTTTGTAGAAACAATTTGACATTACCCAAATTTATGTTTATGATAAAATATAAGACTGCCCATTTGAGTAGGAAATATACTTTAAATCCCGACATTCCAGCCTCAAGAATCAGTCTAAAGCTAAATGTAGAATATGAACAAAAAAGTTAATTTTCATTAGAATTAATAGATAAGAGACACTAGATCAGTGAAACTCTGAGTAGTTAGTATCAAGTAGCCAAAAGTTCATAAATAGAAATTTCTTAACAATGAAATTTCAAGTCCTTTTCCTTAAAGAGCTTTAAAGACTCTCCTCCAATTAACAGGACGTACAAGTACATTTACAAAGAAAGCTAAAAGCTTGTAATCTAGGGGCTGAAGCAATAGCACAGTGGGTAGGGCGTTTGCCTTGCACACGTCTGACCCGGGTTCGATTCCCAGCATCCCATATGGTCCCCTGAGCACCGCCAGGGATGATTCCTGAGTGCAGACCCAGAAGTGAGCCCTGAGAATCGCCGGGTGTGATCCAAAAATAAAAATAAAAAATAAAAACGCTTGTAATCTAGATGAGAAAGAAATGGCCCTAAAAAACCAAGTTATTAGTAGAAAGAGCCTTCATGCAATTCTATATTTCCTTAGGTCCTCATTTTTTTTTAAATAAGAATCACAGTGAAGGTCAGTCTGCTTTACTCAGTAAATTACATGTGGATTCTGCTTTATATTTGGTTTTGAGAAGGTCTTAGACTGATATCCAAAGTGAAACAAATTCACTTTTTAAAAGTGGAAGGAATGTTGCTAGCTTCTTAGTGAAGTTGGCAGTTTTGCTCCTGAGTGCCTTCTGATGAGTCAGGTAGATGGCCCAAGCTGAGAGCAGATGAATGATGGACAGATGATGGGCTGATATGACCAGTGTGTTCAGAGAGAGAAGGAGAAGCATCTGCTGACCTTCTGGCTCAGTATATACATATCTCTATGTGTCAGCTAAATGGGGAGAAAAAGAGCTGACTGCCTGCTTTTTGAAACTGACCCCGGATGTCTTCATTCACCTCTGCTATGGTGTGACCTATTTACCAATCCTTAAAACATGTCTTTTTAATGAGGTCTTTGGATATTGCACTGTTAGTATGACAATATCCCTATCACTAAGCATTTATTAAGCAAGGTTTTGGGAAAATACTCCAAAGTTTATGCATATCAAATAAAAATAAATTGCAGTACCACAATTGTCATTGATTTTTTTATACTTGCATGGTTTTAATAAGCACTTTTCATAAATGTAAATAAATGATTCACTTCAGCTTATAGGCAAATACAATTTGGTTATGCAGTATGGGCATTTGAGCTGGCACTTACTGATAAATAATTCATTTTTTAATATCAGTCAATGCGTTCAATGGAGTTGAGAACTAGAATTTGACAGTATAGGAACTAAACATAGGTATCAATATCTTCCTTCCGTCCTTCCTTCCTACCTTTCTTCCTTCCTTCCTTCTTTCCTTTCTACCTTCTTTCCTTTATTCCTTCCTTCCTGTCTTCCTTCCTACAGTGATTAAGGGCTACTCCAAGCTCTGTTTGTGGGTTTGCTCAGTGGAAAATTCCTTAAGCTACAAACTAACTTTATGCATGCTATAAAGGAAATTATATGCCAATTGTATGACAGAGTAATACTTACATAGGAATATCAAAAGGAGGTTTAAAAAATGCTCTTAGAAAAAAATATATCAGCATCTGCACTGCACTGTAGCACTGTCCTCCCATTGTTCATAGATTTGCTGGAGCAGGCACTAGTAATGTCTCCATTGTGAGACTTGTTGTTACTGGTAAAGGTAAAGGTAAAGGCCCTCCCGTTGATCGTCAATTTGCTCGAGTGGGCCCAGTAATGTCTCCATTGGAGACTTGGTTGTTACTGTGTTTGGCATATCGAATACTCTCGGAAGCTTGCTGGGCTCTCCGAGAGGGGCAGAGGAATTGAACTCGGGTCGGCCAGGTTGGCCGCATTGTAAGGCGAACGCCCTACCGCTGTGCTATCGCTCTCGGAATATTTAATACATTACGGGAAGATTTTCAGGCTTTGTCATATGGGCGGGATATTGTCATACTATCATACTATCATACTTCCATACTATCAGTAGCTTGCCAGGCTTTCTGAGAGGGGCGAAGGAATCAAACCCGGCATGGCCAGGGTCGGTGATGTGCAAGGCAAACATCCTACCTGCTGTGCTATCACTCTAGCCCATATCAGTATCTTGACTTGACTTGACATCTCCTTATTCATTGATTTGCTTGAGCGGGCATGAGTAATGTCTCCATTTGTCCCTGTCGCGTGCTAGTGTAGCCTAATGGCATCTGCTTGCTACAGGAACACAAAGAGCCTGAAATTGATCATTCAGGGTCTTGATGAAGAAGTCTGACCATCTCGTAGGTGGACGGCCATGCGATCTTTTGACGTTCCGTGGAATCCTGTCAGTAACAGCTCTAGTCCAGCGGTCATCTCCAAATCACATTACGTGTCCAGCCCATCTGATTTTCGATGCCTTCGCAAACAAGACAGCGTTCCTGATTCTCAATCGTCGACAGAGGTTGAAACTTCCCATTCTTTCTCTCACTTGAATGAAGCGTGATACTTCAAGCATAGCTCTTTTGATTCCTCTTTGGGAGACCCAAATAGCGTTCTCATCCTGTTTTCATAGGGCCCAGGTCTCTGAGGCATGTGTTAATGCAGGAAGAACAGTAGAATCGAAGAGATGTGCCTGGAGCTGGAGGGTATTCATCCTCTTAACTATATTTTTGACGCTCTTGAAGGTATTCCAACCCCCTCTCTTCCTCCTGTGCAACTCAGGTGCCAGGTCATTCGTCATGTTAAATTCTTGAGCTAGGAACACATAACTGTTGCATTCGGAGATGTTCATTCTATTGAGAGTGAATGGAATGTCAGGAACTAGACCGTTTCTCATAAACATTGTCTTTGTGAGATTGAGCTGTAGTCTGACCTTTCCACACTCATGGTCAAAGTCGGCTAGCATTTGTGCCGCTTGGCTAATATTTGGTGTTATTAAAATGATGTCGTCAGCAAAGCAGAGGTGGTGTAGTTGCCAACTGTCTATCTTCACTCCCAGTCCTTCCCATTTCAGTGATCGCATGATGTTCTAGAGGGTGGCACTGAAGAGTTTCGGTGAAATGGTGTCACCCTGCCAAACCCCTCTCTTGACATGGATGATCACTTCCTTGTAGAATGGTGAGATCCTGGTAGTGAATCCGTAATACAGCTCACGGAGGATCCTGATGTATTAAGTTTGAATGCCCTGTTTGGTTAGGGCTTTGATGACCACTTTCAACTCAACAGAATCAAAGGCCTTCTTTAAATCAATGAACGATAGACAGAGCAGCATCTTGAACTCCCGAGAAACCTCAATGAGCTTGGTAATCATGTGGATATGGTCGAACGTGCTGAATCCTTTGCGGAACCTGGCTTGCTCACATGGTAGTCCTTCATCTAGTGTTCTGCCAATCCTATTCAGGATTACTCGAGTGAATAGCTTGTAGATAACAGACAATAGGCAGATTGGGCGATAGTTGCCAATGTCGTGGGTGTATCCCTTCTTGTATAGTAGTACAGTCCTGCAGGTTTTTCACTGGGATGGAAACTTGCATTGAGACAGGTAGTGTGTGAAGAGCCGAGCCAGTATATTGATGAGTACTGAAGCCAGGTTTTTCAGGTGTTCAGGTCTGACCTTGTCTGGGCTAGGTGTTGTTCGCTTCCTTACTGACAAAATGTATCGGATTTCAGAAGGGAGAACATTGGGAACAACATATCCATCCTGTGGAATTTGGTATGTGGGCAGGTGCACATGGCTATTGAAGAGATCTGAGTAGAAGTCATGGGTAATCTTCTCCATTGCCCTTCTGGAAGATGTGATAGATCCATCAGGATGTCAGAGGGCAGTCATCTTGGTCTTGTAGTTGGTGAAGGACAGGCGGGTGTTGCAAATGCTTTTCCCAGCTTCTGCTGCATCTGCCAGCACTGATACTCTTCTCTCTTTGATGTCTTCCTTGATTGCTTCTCTGCACTACTTTTCGAGCTCGGACATTTGCTTGTGGTTGCCTGAGGCTTGCACCAAGCCATGTTGGTGAATGAGCTCAAGAGTTTTCAAAGACCGGAATCTTTTTGTGGCTATCTCTCTCTCGGTGTTCCTCGCACAATCACAGAGGTGCTGAACCAGTTGATTGTATTCCTCGTCAATGTTGTCAATGACGACATCTTCCCATGTTACCACAATAGTGCCAAAGAGCTCCCAGGTGGTGGTAGTTCTGGGAGTTCTCTTCTTAAACTTTGCTACCTTTTCTGCAAAGTTTTTCATATCAGTATCTATAGACAGAAATCTAAAATGTTTTAAATCACTGAATGGCTTGGGGGCACAGTAATTATTTATTTCATATATATTTTATTACTATTTCTATTTTAGGATCAAATATGGTTTTTATTACCAGTGAAATTTAGAGGTCATGATATTTTTTCAACTAGGAGGATAATCAACTAGGGGGATATGCATTTAACTGGGCTTAAAATCAGAGTTTGTCTTAAAGCCTTAACAAAATTTCAGACAAGTGCACCAATATCAGATGCAGCCCAGCTCAAAAATCAGATGTTATATCTCCACCAGGGCCTAACAGCTGAAGACCTCCAGGGCGCAGCCAAGACCATGCTGGGACCACTCTCCACACACTTGGATGAGCCTCACGCATAAAAGAACTGGCAGAGGAACCCAGGTGTGTGGGACCCGGGGCTGAGATCTCCAAGCCTGCACGGTTTGGGACTGGACCTGCCAGTAACTAGACAGTTACACCCACCAACTGCCGTGTAACTCCAACAACGGCCAGGATCCAGAGATTATCACACTCAGCTCCCGGAAGCGCGCGGCCACGAATGCTTCTTATCATTATCAATGCGAATACATCTTATCATCTCATTCCTACTTTAGACAAACTGGCAGGCTACCAAATGTAACCTACCCACATGGCAGAGTCTGGCAAACTCCCCGTGGTATATCCAATATGCCAAATACCAGTAACAATGATGGGTCTCATTCTCCTAACCCTGAAAAAGCCTTGAATATGGCACTTTTAAAAAAAAAATCTCAGGGCTAGGACAAAGAAGACGTTACTGGCACCTGCTCGAGGCAATCGACGAACAACAGGGTGGTCGTGATCGTGATCGTGATATATTTTAATATAATAAAAAGCGTATCACAAATTCTTCAAAGTGAAACAACAAACTTTCAAAATACACTGGGGATATACTTTTGAATGTGATAAACTTGTTATTTTCAATTTTTTAACATAAATGGGACTCATTTTTATCTATCATGGTTGGCAGAACTCTAAGATGAATCCCAAGATTCATACTTACACCCTGTACTAGTCCCTACCTTTGAGTGGAGACGAGACCTGAAAATATAATAATTATAATTTCTATAATTAGATTATGTAAACTGACAAAAGGGAAGAGATTTGTCTAGAGAGATGGTCCAAAGCATGAGCTTATGCTTTGCAGGCAGGAGACCTGGGTTTAATCACTACAACTATATGATACATTGAGCACCACAAATAGTGACCCCTGAGCACTGAGCCAGGGGTATTCCCTGACAAATGCCAGATATAACCCAATAATACACACACAAAGTGACATTTTTAGATATAATTAAGGTTCTAATTGTTTTGGTTAAAACTCATTATAAGGTAGAGTATTTTAACTGGATCTGCCTTAATCAGATGAGCCCTTTATTACAAAAAAAAAAAAGTACCGTATATATCAGAAGTAAAAATATTGAGTGAGATTCTACAACTGCATTGAAGAAACAGAGCCAAGATATGAACTACAAGTAGAGAGGGCCAACCACTGGAAGCTGGAATCCCATTCTGCAAGGAACTGAATTCTGTGTGTTTTGAAGAGTTCAAATAATAAATGAAATAGGCTACAGATCCAACTGACATCTTAATTTTAACTTAGTGAGCCCATAATGAGAGCTAACTTATATCTGATTTCCTAATACAAAGAAATCATGCATAATCTATTTTGTCTTAAGCTATTCAGTTTATAATTTATTACAGAGCAATAAAAACTAAATAAGTCAATTAAATTATTGTCAGGCTTCATGGTATTCTATAAAATGCAGCAAATAAAATATTGTGTGTAATATATTTTTAGTATGGACTATGCATGAGACCAAAACACTGGGACTTATGAACCTACAGGAAACTATTTGATCTTTCACAGACATCAATTTCAAGTTATCTGATAAGTAAAAGACAAACAAATGAATTCAAATGTATTCTTAATAATAAGAATAGATGCAAATCATACAGTCGACATCTGCAGGATTCTTATTGAGGTGAAAAAAAGGTAAAGGGGAGTGTTTCCTAAGGCTCAAGTGCCAACAATGCTATGAAGAACTAAGACAAAAATTTTCAACTTTATAGTGCCAATCAAAAACATAATTCAATAGTGGAAAAGCTGTTATTTCCCCCAGATTTTGGCCTAGCTTTCCATAGTAGATAAAAGGAAGTACTATATTGAGAGACCCTTTTGTAGAAGAAGGTGCTAAATCTCCAATTACGTCTCAGGGAAGAAAAAAAAAGCCTCAATAGTTACTCATCATAGAAAATGACACATATTTTGAGATCAAGAGTTAGCCACCCGCCTGGTGCAGAGAGTGAACGAAAGATAAAATAAAAAATCTATCCTATAGTCCGTGATAATATAAATGTGATAAAAAGGATAGAGAAGATTAATACATAGTATAGCTGCATGTTCATAGTTAAAATTAATGGCTCTCAGAGTCTTTTCTGACTCTCTCATGAGTGTCCAAAAAAAGGACTTTTGAAGTCTATAAAGTTTCATGTTGTCTTCTGGGGTCACTAGGAAAAAGGTAAGTTATGAAATAATTCTGAAAGACTTTTAACTTTTTTTACACTTAAAATCAAATGCATGTGAGTACACATATGTGTGCTATATATATATGTGGATATATACATATATATTCACACACATACAATTCTTTACAACATGCTGACTTTTTTTCTTCTTTTTTCTTTTTTTCTTTTTTGCTTTTTGGGTCACACCCAGCGATGCACAGGGGTTACTCCTGGCTCTGTGCTCAGGAATTACCCCTGGCGGTGCTCAGGGGACCATATGGAATGCTGGGAATCGAACCCGGGTCAGCCACATACAAGGCAAATGTGCTACCCGCTGTGCTATTGCTCCAGCCCCCAACATGCTGACCTTTTATACCTCTATTCTTTTCATCTTTTGCCTTAATTTTTTAATATCGTGATAACTGATCATTTAAGTTTCTAGCTGTGAAATATTTTCCATCTTAGAGACAAAGAAATCCAATAGCAAAGAAAGGTAAATTACAGGTAAGCTAAGGATGAAAACTGCTTTCAGAAAAAAAAATTTGAGTCACACACATTTCAAAAGAAAAAGAGAGTGATCATTGTAAAATTTTGCTAGGAGGTAAAAAGATGATACAGGCTTGCAAGGAATTGAAACTCTAAGAAAAATACAGAAAATGGAAAAGATTAGTCATTCTTATATACACTTTCTTGCTAGTAGAGAGCCATCTTTAAATCAATATAATAATTAATGTGTCACAGCACAAGCTCATCACTGAAACTTAAAGTACTAGAAAGTAGTTTTATGACTCACTACAAAGCTCACTTGAAGCTGACACAAAGGTACAGTTGTTCCTCATTTCCAACATATGTTCACTCTTTTCATACTTATCAAATGCAAACTATACTTATGTATTGTATTAGTGTAAAAATCTGCCTAAAAATTTCAAAGGAAAGGAAAAGATTAGGATCAAAATGTAGGGTATATTACCATCATGGAAAGGAATTGAAGCATAGACTGAAATGTGAGGAGAATATCTTGGAAGGATTTCTGAGAAAAAATGCATTTTTCCTTGGAAAGGATCTAGGGAAATGGGGATGAAAAGTACAAAGAGACACTTTCCTGCAAACATTTTATATTTGTTACATTCTGGTCGAACTGTTCACTATAAGCATAGATATCTTTTTTAATAATATAAAAATAAAGTAAAACTGGCATGTGTTTGCTATCTATTACATATAGAGGGGATTATAAAGCAGAATATACAGAGCCACCCACGGTATACAGAACAACCATAAATATACATGTTTCATCTAGAAGTTCAGGTTCCTATGAACCTTAGGTACGAAGTCACAGTTTCCATCCGCAGAGATAGCAAAACAGAAAATGACCCTGCATTTGGGGTAGATTCTTTATCACCAACCACCAGTCACTTCAGGCAGTTTCTTATTGGCTTTGATCATCTTGAAGTAATGATCACTGAACACTTAGGGACTTTATCCCATTGTTACAATGACTGAGATTAGGTGGGATAAAGAGACTGGTCCAAAGTCTCACAGATGCTAAATATCAACACCTCAGGATATTTGGCACCCAGCTACCATCCTCCCCTGATCCTTCGGAGTTGAGGGTGAAGTGCTCAGGGCAGTAGAATACCTAATTCCAGGATGGTAGTTGACAACAGATGACTGGAGAGGGGAAAGAAAGCAGCATCAGGTTTGTGACATCCTTTGGCATTCTGAAGATCAACCATAATTAATGAGACTAGTGAAAACATAGAAGTATATTAGGCAATCATAGTTTCTTATTGCTATTGTAATAATTACCACAAGCTTAATCAATACAGATTTATTTATTTTATAATTTCGTAAGTCGGAGTCTAAATGAGTCACACTGGGCTAAAATCAAGCTGTTAGCAGGCTGTGTTCCTTCTGGAAATTCTAGGGGAAAAATCTATTTTCTTCCCTGGCTTGTAACTCCCCTTCCATCCAAGCCAGAAATGGGCCTTGGAATCTCTTACATGCTGCATCTCTCTGACATCTGTCTCCTGTTTCCTGTTGTGATTACGCAGAATCCACTTAAATAATTCAAGATCATCTTATTTGAAAGTCAACTGATTATTAACCTTTATTTTATCAGTAACCTGATTTCTATTTTGACACATAATATATTCAAAGTAATTAGAGTCTTTGAGGGGTTGGTCATTATTCTGCCAACTACACATATTTTTATGAAATAATGTAATGCATTCAATAATATTATGAAATATTTTTCAGCAATTATCTTGAAAATTCATAGACATGAAACCTTGATATTGCTGTGGAAGGGGAATCATTTCTTTCTGAAGTGAGTTCATTCTGAGGAAAAGAAGTCACTTTAGATACAATAGTGCTTAAACATTTAGGATGCTGAATAAATTATGCTAATCATTATAAATAATAATATGTTACTATTATAGATGTTTTACCTTCACATTTTCCTGCTACCTCAACTTTCCCACACCCTGCCCAGGCACTCAGTGGACTAAACCATCCCCAGTCACAAATTCCTCCTTCTAGCTCTCTTTTAACTCCAGCACAGAATACTATAAGCCACCAATGAAATCCTCTCATGCCCTTTGCTTTTATACCCAAAACTGATACCCACAAAGGTGCTTGGCAGGGCTTTTTCTTTGTATCAGCTCCCCACCTCCCAGTTGAGCCCATCACTTTGACTTTTTCTCAGTTGGTGTCCAGGTGGCCAGCCTGGAAATGTCTCTTCCAGGACACATTAGTATAATAAATTATCTAAATTCATATTTTTCCGTCGATTTGCTCGAGCGGGCCCAGTAACGTCTCCATTGGAGACTTTGTTGTTACTGTGTCTGGCATATCGAATACTCTCGGTAGCTTGCTGGGCTCTCTGAGAGGGGCGGAGGAATCGAACTCGGGTCGGCCATGTTGGCTGCGTGCAAGTCAAACACCCTACCCGCTGTGCTATCGCTCCCAGCAAGCTACTGAGAGTATTCGATATGCCAGACACAGTAACAACAAAGTCTCCAATGGAGACGTTACTGGGCCCGCTCGAGCAAATCGACGATCAACGGGAGGGCCTTTACCTTTACCTTTACCATATTTTTCCAATATAAATTACACACATATGTTGGAAAAATCCCCCTCAAAGAAGACTAACTCCCTCATTTGCAGCACAGTAATCCCTTCATAACTTGCTTAGAAGGCTCATAATAAGCAAAGAAAGAATTCCTTTAGATAATCACTCTTATAAAGGTTGTAACATTCTATATAATTTTATTTCTGTAAAATATTGAACATATTCACGTGATTGAGCACACCTTGGGCTGGAGCGATAGCACAGTGGTAGGGTGTTTGCCTTGCAAGCAGCCGGCCTGGCAGAACTGGGTTCGATTCCTCTGCCCCTCTCGAAGAGCCCGGCAAGCTACCGAGAGTATTTCGCCCACACAGCAAAGCCTGGCAAGCTACCCATGACTGTATTCAATATGCCAAACACAGTTAACAACAAATCTCACGATGGACGTTACTGGACCTGCTCGAGCAAATTGACGAACAACGGGACCTTGAGCACACCTTGTCCAGGATGAATGTGCCCTCAGGCACACTGTTGTAATACAGGCATATCTCTGGCCCAAATCATCATTCCAGAACTTACTTTCTAACATTCCCAAACCTCTAATACACCCAACAGATCCAACATTTTTCTTATTTATGGTGAAGAAAATCAAATATCACTGGCTCGTATTTCTGTATTTAATTAATTGACCATCTAATCTACAGATAAAACAAATGAAGAATCTGATAGAGGTGGAAAAGCTGAATGTTTAAAGAATTTACACTGTCAAAAATAATAAATGAAAAAGAAAGATGGCGGCCGCACAGGAGCCTTGTGGACAGCAGGTTTGAGCCGGGGGCGGGGGGCAGCGGGGGCCTCATGGGAAGGGGGGCGTTCTGGGCCATCCTTCACGCCCGACCGAGGTCACCAGCTGCCCCCCACGAGCGGCTCTCCGGCACGGCCACGGCCCAGGAAGCACAAGGACTTAGCACAGAGAACCAGCCGCTTGGAGCAGAAAAGCAAATGGACTATGTGTTAAACCGCGCCACCAAGCCTGCCCGGAGGGGAAAGGGTGTTGTCCCGCTCGCCCACTCCTCTCTGGAAAGAATGATGGCGGCCGCACGGGAGCCTTGTGGACAGCAGGTTTGAGCCGGGGGCGGGGGGCAGCGGGGGCCTCATGGGAAGGGGGGCGTTCTGGGCCGTCCTTCACGCCCGACCGAGGTCACCAGCTGCCCTCCACGAGCGGCTCTCCGGCACGGCCATGACTCCAGAGCACAGAAACCAATCTCTTAACTATCTACCTTTTAATAGAAATACTTCCAGGGTTAATAAGTGAAACAGCAGAAATCCAAAACATCATTTTATTCTTAAACCAAGCTGTAGAAAGCAAATCATTTCACAACACTGTTTCAGCATATCTGATGGGGGGGGGGTTGTAAACTCTAAACAATAATTGTGTATCTTCTATCGAAACAATGTATCTAGTCAAAGTAGATAGAGTATTAACTAGAACTCATCTGCCTCACAGGAATTGGGAGGGGTGGGAGGTGGGGTTCTATTGGGGTTCACGGTTAAAAAGAAGTATTGGTAAAGGGTAATGTGTTTGATACTTACATGACTGAGACCTAAACCCGAAAGCTCTGTAACTTTTCCCACAGTGATTCAATAAAGAAATAAAATATTTAAAAAAATAATAATAATAAATGAAATTATTTTTAAGGATGCAATAAAACTCATAACATCATCCTAATTTTTTTTCTAACTAGGAACATTAATTGGGTAGAGGTAACAAGTATCTTGAGCACAAAACAATGGAAAGAAAATGTCCAAATTGAGAATTTAATGTGAATGTATGCCTGTCTGTGTGTGTGCATTTTAATTGTAGCAAGTTTGCACAAATACTGAAGTTTATCCAAACACCAAGTTATTATGCAGCAAATCACAATTTTTCAGGTGTGGCACTGGATAGCATTCAGTTATTAGTTTTGGTTCAATGCTTGTAGCCTTGGGAACAAAGAAGTTACATTCTATGCACATTTAAAAAGCAATTTCACAAGCTTAAAATGCCAACAGTTTCCCATAAATGTTGCTGTAATTATTTTAAATCTACTAATGATATTCCAGGGAAAAGAAATGAGTTAACTGTGTTACGCCCAAGTCCATTTCACAGGGAACAAGAGCGTCATCCCAAGCAGAGTGATTCTTTTTCATTTGTCTTGTTTTCATTTTGAATCTAGGTAGCCATGTAGCTCAATTATTAGTACAGTTTTCAAAAAGTCTTCTTTTCAGATTTAAAGGCGATTCTGTTGATTTAGAGGAAACTGACTTATGTGGAAGATTAATATTCTAGTGAGATATATAAAAGGTTTCTTTTGTGGGTTAAAAATCTCCAATATGATCATCTCTACCTGCATGGGAAAATTGGATGAGATTATTTGACATTCAAATCGCTTACCATTTCATTGTTAACCTGTATAGTGCTTCTTTCTGGAATCCCATTTTCACAAGTGAAAATAATGAGAAAATATTATTTATGCAAATACAAAGAAAAATCTAAAATAATGATCTGCTAGAGGCTTTTTTCATGAAAGCATCATAACTTCTGAATAAGCAAACATATTTTCAAGTTGAAACAATCAAATTTTGTTTGTTTTTTTATGGGTTTGCATTTTGTTGTTTATAAAGACTTCTTATAACCTGGGTTTATAGTGACAGTGGGTGAAATGTATTTGGATGGCTTTTTCGTGCTGCGCATCAAGATCTCTGCTTCAGCTGTTCTCAGTTGTTTTCACAGCCAGTCATATGCACAGGCATTGGCTGCAGTATTTGATTTTTGTCCTGTTCAGGAGACAAATAGCAAACATCTTTTACTCTCAGGCTAGGTTCACAAGTCAGCTTATGGATAGGAAAAAATAAAGCCACTGTCTGTTGTTAAAAATCAACTGATATAGCTGGCTAGATAGTACAGTGAGTTCAATCCTGGCACCCCAAATGGTCCCCTAAGTCCCACCAGGAATGTTCCCTGAACAGAGAGCCTGGAATAAGACCTTAGCACTTTTCAGGTATTCCCCCTCCCCCCACAAAAAAGGGGAAAAAAATCAACTGAATACGATTCCCTCAAAAAAGTATTTAAGTCTTATGATTTGCTTGAATTGCTTTACAAAAAAATGTTAGACAAAATGAAGATCAAATATGAAAACATTTATATAGCTAAATCTAATACTAATTCTTCATTCAAAACCTTTGAATTTCTTAAAGTAGATGCCTGGACTTCCACGCCTTGATCCCTATGTCCTAAGTCCCTAAATAGATGACTTCTATTTAATTGACCAGAAACTCCCACACTCTCTGCCCTCAACAACCTATGCAAAACACAGCAGTGAAACTGAATGTAAGGGGTCTCCTCTGGTCTCCAGGAAAACATCCCTCCAACTGATTCCTGCATTTCTAAAAAGAGGCCTCACAAAAGTTTCCTGTGCTCAAACTGCCCCTAGTCAACACAGAAACCATTCAGGCTTTTGTCAAGTGCCAGCTCTCACTGGGAGTTCCTTCACACAATCACCTAACTGTGTTTTATCTACCTGGTTCTCAGTGTTCAGTTCCTTTACAGTTTGCCCCCTACACTGTGCCTTCCCCATAGAATCATACTCCAAGCTTTTCCAGTTCAATCTTTTCCTTTTGAAATAGCAACAGTTTTAAGATCCTCTCAGGCAAGTTGATTGATTTTGATAACTTACTCAATGAATCCCTGAAAGTAGATTTAAAAAATCATCATATAACCCAATGTAAGTAGTTAGTCTGGAGTTTCTAAAAGACGGACCACAGTGAGAAAGGTGAGGCTTAAACATTCATTGAACACTACACCAATGTTAATTAAACATCCGACCAATAATTACTGAGTTAATAAATCTAACAGGCTGAACTATCAGGCAAAAAAAAAAAAAAAGCCCACTTCCTGAGGACCAGGAACAGCTCCATGGTCTAGTCACTGTCTTGCCAGCATGAATTTGATCCTCCACCTCATGATCCCACATACATGTGCAGATCTCGTAGTGCTGGCATTTGGGATCCCCAATGCCACAATAAAGTGTGGGATCAGCATGAATTTGATCCTCCACCTCATGATCCCACACACATGTGCAGATCTTGTAGTGCTGGCATTTGGGACGCCCAAAGCCACAATAAAGTGTGGGATCTCTACCACAACAAAACTCTGTGAGTAAGCATCACAGCCACTTATGTGACCTGCTGGCAGTACTGTATCAATGATAACAACAACAACAACAACAACAAAAATACCCACAAACAAGCATGACAACCCAGTGTGCCAGTGTATACCAAGCACTGCAGCCAAGGTGTATGGGAACAACACAACTAAAATGTGACTCCAGGGAGCACTATAAGCAAAAATGAGTCATCCTGAACATCACAGCAGCAATGTAAGGAAAGGAAAGAGGGTTGTGTGTGTATGTGTGTGTGTGTGTGTGTGTGTGTGTGTGTGTGTAGAAGAGGGCATGAAGTCAATTCTCATATCCTTACAATGACTTCCAATTACTTTCAATAAGAAAGACTGCTTTCAGTTAAAGTAAATGTTAATTTGTAATTTTAGGTTATTGCCATTTTAATTTTTATCCAAATGGCAGATTGACAGTAATTTAATGGTGAATCAACTTTATGATGAATATTATCATTATTCTAGTCCAATATGTTTCCTACTAAAATTTACAGCAAAAAGAGGTGACCTCTTTCAATACTTAAGCTATTTTGCAATTTTAAAATATATTTCTTCTCATGGGCTGGAGAGATAGCACAGCGGTAGGGCGTTTGCCTTGCACGCAGCCCACATGGCCGACCCGAGTTAGATTCCTCCACCCCTCTCGGAGAGCCCGGCAAGCTACCGAGAGTATGTCGCCTGCACGGCAGAGCCTGGCAAGCCGCCCGTGATGTATTCGATATGCCAAACACAGTAACAAGATCTCCAATGGAGACGTTACTGGGCCCGCTCTAGCAAATCGATGAACAACGGGAGGGCCTTTACCTTTACCTTCTCATTGGGCTGGAGCAATAGCACAGCAGGTAGGGCATTTGCCTTGCATGCTGCCGACCTGGGTTTGATTCCTCCGCCCCTCTTGGAGAGCCCGAAAAGCTACTGAGAATATCTCAACAAGTCTCACAATTTGTTGTGAGACGTTACTGGTGCCCACTCGAGCAAATCAATGAACAACAGGAATACACTGCTATAGTGCTTTCTTCTCATTAGCAAACAGTGTTTGCATGTAGAAGAAACAAAGTGCTTTATAATACTAACTCATTGAATCTTTGGTACAATCCTGTAAGCAGCTATATCTATAGTTTAGACAAAAATCGAGTAACATAGATCTAGATTCTAACCAAAGTGATCTGATTGAAATCTGTATTTGGACAGGGAAGGAAGAAACTCAAGGTGAAAAGTAAAAAGAAGAAGACAGGAGGGAACAGGACAAGAGGGAGAGGGTCTCAGGCACGATGGGTATAGAGCTGTTGTATATGTATATATCCAAACCTCAGAACCAACAACACTATAAGCAGGAAACACAAACTACAATAATTAATTTTTTAAATGTCACTAATGACGATTCGGCCGGGGAGAGAGAACTAAAAATCAGACCCAATAAATTTTCAGCAACAAACTTATTTTACTGTTTAGTCACAAGTTCTGGTTCCTCACAACTATCTAATCCTGATCCTTGAAAATAAGTATATCAATTGAAGTTCTTCAATATTGTTGGAGGGAAGTTGGCATTGGTGGTGGGATTGGTGGTGTAAAATTTTATGCCAGAAGCTTAACTGTGAAAAATTTTATAAATCAAAATTACTTAATAAAAAAAAATTTTATATCCACGTTTGAATTATAACAGTGTGTAAACATATATATTGCATATATACACATATAAACCATATTTGTGTATATAAATATTGCTTAAATCTTTTTTATTTCCAAGGCTTAAAGGTTTTTAGAAGAGTTTCTAACTACACATGGAAAAGAAGTTAATAATCTGGAGTTTCCTGAATCATAACTGTCATGTATAATACAGGTAAAGTTATGTATTTTATAGAAGTACTATGTACATGAATATTAAGTATTATGTATTTAATTAAAATTGAGAATTATAAAATAATTTTCAATTTTTGTAAAAATTCTTTTTTTATTAAAGATTCCCAGTTATTTTGTTAATTTCTTTAGAAATGGTCCAAATAATGCGCAACAAACTTTCACCTATCCTGTTTCTTAATTAGCACAAATCTTTGAATCACTAAAGACTGTAGCACTGCACTGTCCTCCCATTGTTCATCAATTTGCTCGAGTGGGCCCAGTAACGTCTCCATTGTGAGACTTGCTACTATGTTTGGCATATCGAATACATCACGGATAGCATGCCAGGCTTTGCCCTGTGGGCAAGATACTCTAGGTAGCTTGCCAGGCTCTCTGAGAGGAGCAGAGGAATCAAACCCAGGTTGGCCAGGTTGGCTGCGTGCAAGGCAAACGCCCTACTGCTGTGCTATCGCTCCAGCCTACTAACGACTATAACACCAAACTAAAAGAATTAGATGTTATTAAAATAAAAATCTTTAAATAGGTTTATATACAACTATGACTTTATTTTATTTTTCCTTTCTCAAAATCACCCTTCACTTTTTAAGATTAAAAAGTAAAACATGGGGTTGGAGTGATAGCACAGTGGGTAGGGTGTTTGCCTTGAATGCAGAAGACCCAAGTTTGATTCCCAGCATCCCATACGGTCCCTGAGCACCCCCAGGAGTAATTCTTGAGTGTAGAGCCAGGAGTAAGCCCTGTGAATTGCTGGGTGTGACCCAAAAAGATTTTTTTTAAAAAAAGCAAAACTTATCTTAAATACATGATAAGAAAGAAGTTTGAAAATTTAGTACATATCCATTTATGTCAGAAGCAATAGGAATTACAAATTTTGACATTATTTGTAGGTAGTTCTAGATCTATTATTATAAATATCTCACTATGGAAACGTTCAGAGTTTAATCCTGTATTCAAAACCAAGTCTTCCTGTGTTTCAGGCTTTGAAAATATTAACATTTCCCCCTAGTATCAGCTCTATACAGTAAGAGAAAATAAAACATACAGTATAATTCATTCTGTCAGAAAGGAATCCATCAAGTCATTCTAGATAGTAGAGACTCAGAAATAGGACATGAGTAATGGATTAAACTCCAGAACCTACAAAACCATTCAAAATGGAATAAGCATAGCAAATTGGGGTGGGGGAGTGGGAAGAAATGCAGCTGGTTTGTGACCAGTAAGTCATTTGCACAATAATTCTGCATTCTTTCTCCAGATCAGACCTTGTAAAGACAACAGAAGGTGAATTTAACAGATAAATCAAATAGAAAAAACAAAGTTAGAAAACAAAAATCAGACCCAGTAAATTTTCAGCAACAAAATAATTTTACTGCTTAGTCACAAGTTCTGGTTTCCTCATGACTATCTATTTCTTATTCCTGAAATTAAGTATACCCATAGATGTCCTATGCCAATTTTCTATCTAACCTTGGCAGAAGTAGGTAATATATCTTGTGAGGCTAGTATTACACTTGATGAAAATACAATTCCAAGTTAAAATCCAGAGGCCTATCTACCACTGCTTTGATTCTATTCACCTATTCTCCCAGTCCCACATCACTTTCAAGACAATTTTTGTTTTAGATTAAACGCCTTGGTGCTGGGATATGTATCTGAGTGAGGACATACCCCTTAAATGTATCACTGTCACTGTCACTGTCCTCCTGTTGTTCATCGATTTGCTCGAGCAGGCCCAGTAACGTCTCCATCATGAGACTTTGTTGTCACTATGTTTGGCATATCAAATACATCACAGGTAGCTCGCCAGGCTTTGCTGTGCAGGCGAGATACTCCTGGTAGCTTGCCAGGCTCTCCAAGAGGGGCGGAGGAATCGAACCCGGCTTGGCCGGGCTGGCCGAGTGCAAGGCAAACGATATCACTCACAGTGATATCACTCCAGCCCTAAATGTATCATGCATGGCAATGAATAAGATTCTGCAAGTACTAAGCATTAATATCATAATCTTTAACACTATTATAATGTATTAATAACACTATTAATAACACTAATAATCTATTAATAACACTATTAATCATGCATTAATATCATAATCTTTAACACTATTATAATCATATTACCTAAACTATAAAAGTTAGGTAAATGTTATGCTATAAAATAATTGAAACCAATTATCAGATGATAGGCAACATATACCATAAAAATCCATTTTAAACATAGATAAGGATGAATTAGATGTAGAAAAATTTACAGTGTAAAATCTACACAAGATCTAGATGCGTTCAAATGTAGTAGATTTAAGAGGAATACTACCACAGGAAAAACGACTATTTGTAATGACAAAAGGCATAATTCAATAAAACTACAGCAATCTTAAATGTGTTGCATGTAACGACAGAACTTCAAATAAAAGTAACAAAAACTAGAATTTATAGAACTATTTAAAAAATAAACATTATAGTTAGACTCTGATATCCCTTTCAAAAATTATAACATGTAGAAAGAAGAGTAGCAAAAATAGACATGAAAAACAAATCAACTGATTTGCATCTATTGATATTTATAAAAAAAAATACTAAGAAAAGAAAGGAAGACATCAAAAGGTATAGTTTTTAAATTCATATAAAACATTAACGATGATGTGGGGCATAATACAAAATTTCAATGATTTAAAAGATTTCAAATAGTGCAAAGTATGTTTTCTAACCATAATGAAAATCAACTTGAAGGTAACAGAAGATATCTGAAAATACTCCAAAGTATTAAATAACACCATTCGAAATTTTTTTTTCTGAAAAAGAAACCACAGGATAATCAATTTTGCAGTGGATGAAAATTAAAAGTCAACAGATTACAATGGAATGTTGAGAAGCTGTGTTTAGGAGGGGAGCTTACAGCTTTATGTGATTATATTAGAGAGCAAGGAGAGTCCAAGATATGTCACTTAAGCCTTTTCCTCAATAAGAGAGAGAAAGAAAATAAATTAAGCCCAAAGCAAGTCAAGATAGAAATAATACCAAAAAAGAAATAAGTAAATAAGATCAGAAATCAATTGAGGAGAATTAGCCAAAAGATAAAGAAATTCTTTGAAGGAAAAAGTAATTCTTTAAATTATTTGATGAGATCAATAAACATCTAATAAGATTAATCAAGAGGAAAAATAAAAAAGATTATTAATGTCAAGCATGAACCAAGGGCTATCATTACAGATTCTATAGCCATCAAAAGGATAAGAAAACATTATGAACAACTTTGTAGCAATAAATATGTAATTTTAGATAAAAGGAAGAGAAACATTAAAAGGTAAAGCCTTCCAAAAGTAACTGAAGAAAAAATAATTGCTAAAATAAATTATCTTTGAATAAATTTAAATTATATAGTCTTATACACCCAGATCCCACATTTTCCAGTAGCATGGCAGTCACACCCACACACTGCCCCTGGCACCATGTAATCCTATCAGTGGCCAAGATCCAGAGACTATAAAACAGAGTTCCCAGAAGAGAGCGATGACACAAAATCTCCTGCCTCCCTTGAGGCTGTCTTCACCGGGGCCCCTTGGAGAGGGGGCAAATTGAGTTTCCCTCCCCACCCCAAGCCGAACCCCGGCAGCCAAAAAACTCCAGAACCTAGCCACAGCCATGCTCAAGGCCACTCTCCACATGCTCAGACGAGCCTCAAGCATGTAGGAACCGGCAGAGGAACCCAGGTGTGCAGTACCCATGTGAGATCTCCAAGCCTGCTTGGATCAGGACTGGGCCTTCCCCACCCAGATCCCCCATTTTCCAGTAGCTTGGCAGTCACACCTACAGACTGCCCCTGATGCCATGTAATCCCATCAATGGCCAAGATCCACAGACTATAAAATAAAGCTTTCAGAAGCTCCGACCTCTTATAGTCTAGCCCACTGATGTACCTAAAGCAGCACACGTGTGTTTGGTTTTAACACACTTGCTTGTATTCTCTTACATACATTCTCCATCCCTCTCAGTCCAGCAAGCTACTGAGAGTATCCCGCCCCACACAGCAGAGCCTGGCAAGCTCCCTGTGGCGTATTTATATGCCAAAAACTGTAACAATAATGGGTCTCATTCCCCTGATCCTGAAAGAGCCTCCAATACAGCACTGTTGGGAAGGATGAATAAAGAGAGGCTGCTAAAATCTCAAGTCTTGGGTGAATGGAGATGTTACTGGAGCCCAAATCACAAATTGATGAATAACAGGATGACAGTGATACAATGACAGTGATACAGTCTCATAATTTATATTTTACATATGATATACTTATACGTATTTTATACTGCACTGTAGCACTGTCCTCCCATTGTTTATCGATTTGCTCGAGCTGGCCCAGTAACATTGCGAAACTTGTTACTGTCTTTAGCATATTGAATACGTGATGGGGAGCTTGCCAGGCTTTGCCATGCAGGTGAGGTACTCTCAGTAGCTTGTGGGGCTCTCCAAGAAGAGTGGAGGAATACATTATATATAAATATATGCATATAATATATGCATTGTATCCTGTATTGCAATATGTGCAATAATACATGCAATATTATGCAGACTGTGCTGGTAAATTCTATAGAATTTTATAGGAGAAATAACACAAATGACACATAAAATCTTTGAGAAAGAAAAGTAGGAGACATTCCAACAATATTATTTAGATGCCAAAAGTAAATGAACATTGTAAAGACTATGTTACAGTAAAATTTTTACTATTTTTAAAAGAAAATATTAAATGCTCATAAAAGTTATTTCAATATATATGAACAAAATTCAACAAACACTGTCCTCCTGTTGTTCATCGATTTTGCTCGAGCGGGCCCAGTAACATCTCCATTGTGAGACTTGTTACTGTGTTTGGCATTCTGAATACGTCACGGGTAACTTGCCAGGCTTTGCTGCAGGCGAGATACTCTCAGTAGCATGCCGGGCTCTTTGAGAGGGGCGGAGGAATCGAACCCAGTTCAGGCGGGCTGGCTGTGCGCAAGGCAAATGCCCTACCGCTGTACTATCATTGCATCACAATTCAAGTCACCCATTTATGATGAAAAATCTAAGTAACTATGGTACCAAGAAAAACACACAGATAAATGTTAATTAATATAAGGATACATGTTTATGTTTATGTTACTTATATTCTAAGAAAAGGATACATATTTATGTCACTTCTATTCAATAGTAGTCTCACAGGCATTACAAGTACAACAGGGCAAAAAAATTATACAAATTATAACAAATAATAGAATACTCTAGATGTAAATTTTACATCTAGGAAAATTTCTAGATGTAAAAATGTATGTGAAAAGTACTAACATGTGGGCCAGAAATTAACATACCCAATAAGTAAATGTAAAATGTCATATAATTCAATACAAAAATCAATATTGTTATATACTTATTATTAATAATTAGAAAATAAAAATTATAATGTCAGGGGCTAGAGAAATAATTCAGTAGTGTGAGTGTGGCACTTGTTTTGCATGTGACTGACCCAGGTTCAATCCTAAGCACCTCATATAGACCCTGAGCATTGACAGAAATAGTCCTTGAGTACAGAGCTAGGAGTAAGCCCTAAGCACCACTGGGTGTGGCCAAAAACTAAAAAAAAATAAGAAAGAAATGATAATTCCAGAGCACATATCTAACACATATAAGTCACTGTGGAAAAAAAAAGACCTATATGCTTTAAACTCCCACAATGAAATTATTGATTAGATAAAAACTGAGTTATAACATGTTCATTCACTATAAGACTCAATATTGTTCTGATGTGAGTTTCCTCTAAATTGAACTATATAAATAGATCATAGAAATAAATGTGACAGTTAAAATTATAAATCTTCTAGAATAAAATATAAAAGGAAGAGTTAGGGGAATTGAAAGTCAGTGATGTCTTATCAAATGAATATATAGAAGACACTAATAACTGGCACAAAACACATTATTTTCAAACACGTGGTAAAGTTTACAAAAGTGAACTATATTATGGTCATATGTGGACATATATGATGTTTGTAGTACTAAAAATGAATGGGAATCCTAGCCATATGCCGAAAAGAACTGCACCCCTCTACTGAGTTCAGTTTATCCTGAGAGGAGAAGATTGTTCAATATTTAAAAAACATATATTGGGGCTTGAGTGATAGTACAGCGGGTAGGGCGTTTGCCTTGCATGCAGCCGACCCAGGTTTGATTCCCAGCATCCCATATGGTCCCCAGAGCACTGCCAGGAGTAATTCCTTAGTGCAGAGCCAGGAGTAATTCCTGAGCATCACAAGGTGTGACTCAAAAAGAAAAAATAAATATAAAAAACAATATAATATATCAAATTGATAAAGAAGAAACCCACTAAAACATCCCAACTGATATATATATAAAACATTTAGTAAAATTCAATATTTATTCATAAACGCTTAGCACACTAGTAATTGAAGGAAAGGAAATTTCCTTAGCCTGATAGAGATCACACACACGCACACACACAAACAAATAGCATTGTATATATGTATATATATATATATATATATACCTCATCATTGTCATATTTAATAATCAAACACCAATAATTTTCCCTAACACTGGGATAATTATTAAACAATTTTCCGAGAAAGTATAGATGGCTTGTTTTGCTTGTTTCCAGATGCCTATTGCACTCTTATATACTTATATAATGACCTCTTCAACTACTACAATGTACTACAGGGTTTTTGTTTGTTTGTTTTAATACTTTGCTTAATACTATGGGAAAGTCTAAGAATCCAAATTGCCAACAGAAAACAACAAAAACCCAGAGGAATCACCAGTGCCATCAGATCTCTGAAACTGGGCTGAAGAAGCCTTAAGGTCAACAATCATAACAATGCTCAATTAATCTGAAATGTTCGAACAACAACAACAACCACAAAATCAGCAAACCTGAACAGAGTTTGTTGGGGAAAAAAAATGGAAGATTTTGCCTAATAAAAGTAGGACCTTAAAAGTATAATGAAGCAAATTTAGGAAAGGAATACCCATCTCCAGAAAAAAAGCTGGCCCCTTGGAAAAAAATTTTAGTTATAAAACCAAGAAATGCCTGCAAAGACATGAGTCCCTGAGCTACAGAACAGAGGACAAGGTGCTTACCTTGTGCAAAATCAATCCAATTAGATCTCTGGTACCCTATAAGAGTCCCCAAGTCCCTAGGAGTGATCCCAGAGAACAGAGCCAAGAGTAAGCCCTGGCTGTACACCTCACAGTGTGACCTTAAGCACAACAGCAACACCAGAAAGGGAACTATTTGGCCTCCAACTCAGCTAGAAGTTCTGATCCCCTCAGGCAGTAATTCAGAAGTGCCCTGAAAAGACTGAGAAAATTAAGAGACCTTCAGAACCCAAAGTCCTTTTCCTAAGCAAAGCCCTAGTAATGACTAATTTGCATAGAAATCCCCAGCTGTAGCAATTTGGAAATGACCCTTTATGATCCACTTAAAGTAACCCAGGCTCTCCTGCAAGTTTATATTCTCTTTTAGTTCATGTCTGTGCTCTCCCTTGAATATATGTCAACCTTAAATAAATGTTTTTCCTCTTCATTATCTACTGAAAATCTTTTCCTTGAAAATGACAAAGGACTCAGCCTGAGTGAAGATGGAACTTCTTTGCTGGTGAAGAGCATAACCTTATTGCAATCTGAATACGACAGAGCCCTGAAAATCCAGAGGCCCGGATTAACATCCAGGCTATACACATCCAGATGGTCTCAAGTACTCTTGGTGACTGCATTACTGAGGCTGGCTGGACCTTACTGTTCACACGAGCAACAGGACCCCAATGACAAAATCTATATGTTAAATTTGATACACTCTCTTCTCTTATTTTTAAGCCTTTATAAATTATTTAGGCTTTTCCGTAATTTTCATCCAGGAAAGATATCTGCATCTAGTGATTTGCACACTACTCTTTTTATATTAATGTGTTTGATAGCCTGTATATTCCCTTGTATTCCTAATTGCTTTAGCAATGCCTTCTTCTTTGTTTATTATAAAATTTGCTGGATAGATTTTTATCTTTGCTATCTTTTCTCAAATACCCATTTAAGTATCAGTAAAATTAGTTATCAGTTAATATTTATTCAATAGAATTGGAAATTTCCCCTAAACATTAGAGGGTACTTATGGAACATTTTATCTTACCTCCACCTATCACTTAATCACTTAACTTAACTTCCCGTTAGTCGTCGATTTGCTCGAGCGGGCGCCAGTAACGTCTCCATTTGTCCCTGTTGTGTGCTAGTGTAGCTCAATGGCATCAGTTCGCTCTGGGAACATGAAGAGCCTCAAACCGATCGTTCATGATCTTCACGAAGAAGTCTGACCATCTGGTAGGTGGGCGGCCATGCGGTCTTTTGATATCCCGTGGAATCCAGTCAGTAACAGCTCTAGTCCAGCGGTCATCTTTAAATCTCATTACGTGACCAGCCCATCTGATTTTTGACACCTTGGCAAATGAGACAGCGTCCCTGATTCTTGATCGTCCACGGATGTCAGAACTCTGGATTCTTTCTCTCATTTGAGTGAAACGTGATATTCCAAGCATAGCTCTTTCTATTCTTCTTTGGGAGACCTGAATAGCATTCTCATCCTGTTTGTGTAGAGCCCAGGTCTCTGAGGCATATGTTAATGCAGGAAGAACAGTGGAATCAAAGAGATGTGCCCGGAGCCGGAGGTTCTTCGTCCTCTTAGCTATTTCTTCGACGTTCCTGAAGGCGATCCAAGCTGCTCTCTTCCTCCTGCGCAGCTCAGGTGCCAGGTCATTTGTCATGTTGACTTCTCGACCTAGATACACATAGCTGTTGCATTCGGAGATGGTCGTTCCATTGAGAGCGAATGGGGCATCAGGAACCAGGCTGTTTCTCATAAACATTGTCTTTGTAAGATTCAGCTGTAGTCCTAACTTTCCACACTCACGGTCAAAGTCGGCCAGCATTTGTGCCATTTGGCTGATGTTTGGTGTTATTAAAACTATGTCATCAGCAAAGCGGAGGTGGTGTAATTGCCGACCATCTATCTTCACTCCCATTCCTTCCCATTCAAGTCATTGCATGATGTTCTCGAGGGTGGCACTGAAGAGTTTCGGTGAAATGGTATCACCCTGCCGAACCCCTCTCTTGACATCAACGATCACTTCTTTGTAGAATGGTGAGATCCTGGTAGTGAATCCGCAATACAGCTCACGGAGGATCTTGATGTATTGGGCTTGAATGCCCTGATTGGCTAGGGCTTCAATGACCGCTTCCATCTCAACAGAATCAAAGGCCTTCTTTAAATCAATGAACGTTAAACAGAGCGGCATCTTGAACTCCCGAGAAACCTCAATGAGTTTGGTTATTGTGTGGATATGGTCGATGGTGCTGAATCCTTTGCGGAACCCGGCTTGCTCGCATGGTTGTCCTTCATCTAGTGTTCTGCCAATCCTATTTAGGATGACTCGAGTGAACAACTTGTAGATGACAGACAATAGGCAGATAGGGCGATAGTTGCCAATGTCATGGATGTCTCCCTTCTTGAACAGTAGTACGACCCTGCGGGTTTTCCATTGGGACGGAACCTTGCATTCAGACAGGTAGCGAGTGAAGAGCCGAGCCAGTGTATTGATGAGTACTGATGACAGGTTCTTCAGGTGTTCAGGTCTGACCTTGTCTGGGCGGGGTGCTGTTTGCTTCTTTACCGACGAAATGGCGTGTCAGATTTCGGAAGGGAGAACGTTGGGAATGACATATCCATCCTGTGGAATTTGGTATGTCGGCAAGTGGACATGGCTATCGAAGAGATTTGAGTAGAAGTCATGGATAATCTTCTCCATTGCCGTTCTGGAGGATGTGATGGATCCATCAGGATGTCGGAGGGCAGTCATCTTGGTCTTGTAGTTGACGAAGGACAGGCGGGCGTAAGGAATACTTTTCCCAGCTTCTGCCGCATCTACCAGTACTTCTGCTCTTCTCTCTTTGAGGTCTTCCTTGATCGCATCTCTGCACTGCTTTGCGAGCTCGGACGTAAGCTTGCAGTTGCCTGAGGCATGCGCCAAACCATGCTGGCGAATTAGCTCAAGAGTTTTTGAAGACAGGCGTTTTTTTGTGGCTATCTCTCTCTTGGCGTTCCTCATACATTCATGGAGGTGCTGAACCAGTCGATCGTATTCCTCATCAATGTTGTCAACAATGGCATCTTCCCATGTTGCCGCAATAGTGCCAAAGAGTTCCCAGTTGGTGGTCGTTCTGGGAGTTCTCTTTTTGAACTTTGCAGCCCTTTCTCCCCGCTCTGTGAAGTAGAATTTTGCACGAAGGAGACGGTGGTCCGATCCCGTTCGAAATTTTGTGACAACAGCGACATCAGTCAGGCAAAATCATCAATTCAATATGATGTGGTCTATTTCGTTGTGGAATCATCCACCGGGAGACTCCCATGTCCAACATTTAGATTCTGCCTTCTGGAGCTGTGAGTTACCATGGATGGTCTTGGTCGACATGCTGAACTCAGACAGTCTCTCACCATTTTCGTTCCATTCTAGGCCATGGGTCCCGATGTGAAGTTCCTCAGCTGATCTTCTTGGTCCTATCTTGGCATTAAAATCACCCACGATGATCTTATAGAAGGTCACCTCCACCTAAACACTTGTAGGAGGTCACCTCCACCTAAACACTTGCTTATTTCTTCATTGCGGCCCTTCTTGTTTAGGGCACCCTCTGCTGACATAGTTGCTAAAACTCAAATGATGCAAAAATTAACTGCCATTGAATTTCATTTTACAAGCATCTAAGTGTTTTGGTGAACTCAGTTAACCAAAGAACTGTAGCAGTTCCACAAAGCAAGCAATACACTTTTCTAAATGTTTTTCTTTCTAAGTGAAAATTTCCAAAGTCTCTTTGTTCTACCAAGAGAAATTGGTAACATATTTCATAAAATTGTACAGTCAGAAGTCATAAAAAATTATGTAAGTGTAAGACAGGTAATATAACTTTTTTTCTCCATTCATGTCACAGATGGTGAGGTAGAGAGCTGTGAGAAGTTTATCAGAAAAGAAGCTGGCTCTCTCAATAGCTAGGAAAAATAGATAATTTATTTATAAGGAACTGAAGATAAAAACTCAGTGTATTGTGCCAAACACATTTCAAAATATGCTTTTAACATCACTATCCTGAGAAGCAGAATTTTTGGATAAATTTTAAAAACATGCATAAGATCAAGTCTTTCACCAATAACATGACATTTTCTAAGCTGATAGTGTCTGTGCTCATTACCATTGAAGCTTCATTTTCTCTACATTTTATTTATCATAAGTTAAATACACGTATATGTAATTTGCTCCATGTGTTTAGCATTATAACTAGCACATAACCTTTTGATTATTGAATAATTTCTTGTTAATAAAGTGTATCTTATAGAATAGAAATACTAAGAAGTTCATTATTTAGCATTATGCGTAGCACATAATTGTTCAATAACTCTGTGGAGGAAGAAAGGAAAGAGGAAAGAGAAGGGAAAAAAGAACAGAAAAAAGAGAGAATGAATTAAACTTCATTGAGTGGTCTAAGTTATGAACAGCATGGACGATTCTCAAAAAACTAAAAATTCAGCTCCCATTTGATCCAGCAATCTCCTGGGAATATACCCCAGAGAGGCTAAAAAGTATAGTCGAAGTGACATCTGCACTTGTTTGTTCATTGCAGCACTGTTTATAATAGCTAGAATATGGAAAAAACCTGAGTGCCTGAGAACAAATGACTGGTTAAAGAAACTTTGGTACATCTACACAATGGAGTACTATGTAGCTGTTAGAAAAAATGAAGTCATGAAATTTACATATAAGTGGTACTACATGGAAAGTATCATGCTAAGCGAAAGAAGCCAGAAAGAGAGGGACAGACATAGAAAGATTGCAATCATCTGGGGAACATAAAGTAACAAAATAGGAGACTAACACCCAAGAACAGCTGTGATAAATACCAGGAGGTTTACTCCATGGCTTGGAGGACAGCTGCACATTCTAGGTATAAAGGCAGCTCAGATAGAGAAGGGAGCACCAAATAAAGGGTGCTGGGAAGATCTGCCCAGGATGGGAGATGCATAATGAAAGTAGACTATAGATCAAACATGATTGCCACCCAATGCCTCTTTTGCAAACCACAGCACCCAAAAGGAAAGAGAGAACAAAAGGGAATGCCCTGCCACAGAGGGAGGGTGGGATAGGAGGATGGGAGTGGATGGGAGGGATACTGGGATTTGGTGGGGGTGGAGAATGGGCACTGGTGGAGGGATGGGTACTTGATCATTATATAACTGAAACCCAAGCACAAAACTTTCTAAGTCTACAACTGTACCTCATGGTGTTTCACTAATAAAAAATTTTTAAAAAAAATAAGTTATGAACAGCAGCGGTGGCAATCATATCTCATAATTAAGGACAAAATTTACCTTCTTGTGCCTAGTATTCCTCAATAACTTTGGGGTCTGTAAAGCCTGAAATCTAGTAACTCTTGAATGACTAGTTTTTCAAAATTTCAAAACAACAGAAAGCAAAAGAAAACCATTATGTACAAAGTAGCAACCAGGCTTTCTTCACCATTGATCCATCTATCTTCTATTAATATTGTGCTGTGTTTTGCACTTTTGGGGTAAAAGCATTCATTGTTGCAAGCCCCAGGTTCTTTGGTTCTGGAAAAATAGAACTTCTCTTCAAGAAACCAAAAGTCTATTTTCAGTTATATTGGGGGGGGGGGTGGAAATGGCTTGGACCCTGTCACAAGGGAGACAGCACAGAGAGAGAGAGAGAGAGACAGAGAGAGAGACAGAGAGACAGAGAGAGAGACAAGGAGAGACAGAGAGAGACAGAGAGTGCAATGGAGCTGACTCGCAGAAGAGAATCAGAATAAAGATTTTTAAGACTTAAAATTGGACCAATCTCGCTGTCCAGTTAAGATGGTTCTTTCTCTCTTGGTTAACTATGCTATCCAATCTGGTTCACCTTTTCACTTGTAGTCACTTAATTTCCTGTTGTTCTGCTACTCATAGTCCTGAAGGTGGAGGGACACTAACACACAAACCATTTGCAGCAACCATTTAATCTCACTTTTCTGGTGTTATTTGTTTGGGTGCTACACCTGGTGATGCACAGGGCTTACTCCTGGTTCTGAACTATGGGTATACCAGTTGTGGTTTTGGGAATTAAACCCGGCTTGGCTGCATGCAAAGCAAGTGCCTTTTAAGCAACACTATCCCTCTAGTCTCTGACTTTTCTCGCCTTTGCAAGACATTCCTTGTGAAAAGTGCAGGTCAAGACAGGGTAGAGATACCAAAGGAGACAGCCTATGTCCTAGGGAACGTGATAGTACATTCAAGTTTCTAAGTTTGATTCCTTGTGCAGTGGCATATTTTCTCATAAGGGACTAGACCTCTGGTTCCTATTCTGTCTCAGTGCGACTGTGAATCAGGTATACATGATGAAATCATTTATTCAAGAGTATATTAAAATTTCCTTACTTTTTTCTTTTTGGGTCACACCCGGTAATGCACAGGGGTTACTCCTAGCTCTGAACTCAGAAATTACTCCTGGCAGAGCTCAGGGGACCATATGGGATGCTGGGAATTGAACCCTGGTCGACCTCGTGCAAAGTAAATGTTCTGCCTGCTGTGCTATCACTCCAGCCTCCTTACATTTCTTTTGGTCTAGTATTTGGATAAGAGTTGCATGAATGAAAACTTTAAAGATATTAAATGAAAGTCAAAGTCCCTAAGATACGTTGTCTAAAGTCAACACCTCTTTGAAATCCATGATGCATAACTGAGCAAATAGTATGTAGCAGCGTTCTTGATATTTTCTTAACTAGAAAGCATGTAAAACTTCATATTACCCATTTTTTACAATGTCATTTTATACAATAGTAAAGTATAAAGAATACAGTATCCATAAATTGTTGAATTAACTAGGGTGCATACTTAAAATGAAGTATGGATCTTTATTGCTAATTTCTTCAAACTTTCTCATCCGAATTTCAACATATGTCCAAAAGGAAATATTTATCATAAGTTAAAAAAACATTAAATTTTAAAAAATGAATTTAACAGGCTCAGGGAGATAATATGGTACATAAAGGTGACTTATAAGGCTGTATTTTTGCATAGATATTCATAGTGGAAAACATGAAAATACAACTTTTCTCTTTTTGTTTCATAATTTTGTTTGCCTTAAAAACTACATAGCCAAGCTTTTTCAAACTTCAAAAATGTATGCCTATATCACTTTTTTGGACAAAAATAAATTCAGATGTGCAAATCAAAATGCAAACTGTAGTTAAACAAAAGCAGATTCCAGAGAGAAAGCTGTTGTCCTTTATTTTTACATGTATTCTTTCAAAGAAGATTTTTCCTCCTAACGGGAACCCCAGATGCCTAGTGTGGTTTTCTGTTATAAATAAATGCCCACATTTACAGGTATCTGTAGTTATATTTTATTTTGTTATAAATAAATATATTTTTATATGTAAATATGTTCCCTCAAAAAAAACTTGCCATTCACAAAATACAACCTTTCAATTTCATCATGTTTAGGAAACAAGGAAAAATATGTTATATAAAAAGTCAATAACAATAAAAAACAAAAAAATTAAACTTAAAATCAATTTGTGATGTGCTTAATAAAAATATAAATCTCTTACAAACAGGCCTTTATAAAAGAAGTATGAGAGTAATTTTTATACAAGTTGAGAATAAAGCAGGTTTCCATCAACCTGAGTTTTTGCTGGGATATTTCAAAATAAATTTTATTGGGTGGGAAATGTAGCTAAGCTGTATAGTACTTGATTGATAATGAGGCATATACCCCTGCCCTGAAAAAAGTTTAAGTAAAAGTTGAAGGAATTATTTATTCTTTTTTTTATTTGAGTTATCACCATGTGTGTACATATACATATGCATATTTACTGTGTATGTAACACATACATATAAACTCTACTTGGCTTAAAAGAACATTAGTTGAGAAGCTGCTTCAATCTTGCCACAGCCATCAACTAAACATACAATTTTAGACTCCGTTTCATATCATATTTTAGGAAGAATGGTATGAAATCCAACATGTTACCTCAAGGAGAACTCTAAATAACTAAGAGAGAGATTGTTCAAATTAATCATTTTCATCCTGCCAATACACAAAAAGCAGAATTAGCAGAAAGAAGACAAATTCTACATTGAATCCAAAACACAAAATAAGATGTGATAGAGTAAGGGGCAGAACTCGAAACAACTGGGAGAGCTGGAAAAAGTTGAGTTGATTTGAATTGTACTAGGAACAGGCTCCTACTGACTGTAGGCATCACTTATAAGCACATCAAGTGAAAAGAATAGAAGACTCTTTTCAAGAATTCTTTTCTAAAGAGTTATTATTCAAACTAATACAACATAGAAAATATATAGTACAACTTCAGAAATGCAGATAATGGATTTTTTTTGTTGACTTGCCTCTTTCTTCATTTTCAGAGTTTAACAATCTCATCTAGTACACCAGTAATACCATTAAGTATAATTAACAATATTACCTAGATAATATTGTTAAGGAATTATGATAACTTTAAGATAACTTTAAGGAATTATGATATAATTTTCCACTATCTGTCATGATAAGAGATGAAATGATGAATAGAACATAGTGCTTGATACTAAGAATTATGACTCTTGATATCTGGGAAGGTAACTTTCTCTGCTGTAATCGTAAATCTTTTTTACACACTCACAGTTTCAACACTTTCACTTTCATCTTTTTCACTAAGGAACGAAATACTAGACTAATTGGTTGAATTGTAAAATTCTAAATAAGCCAGCTCAACCAAAAGACAGATGAAGTATTTTTTGTAGATTTGAAAACTTCAATTACCTTCCACACAATAGGTCATACAGTTATGCTTTAACAAAACATGGGAGAAAACCAAGCATGTCAGGAAGTAGTGGCTACAACTGAGGAAGCACAAAAGATTAGCCCCAGAATAGCATCTGTGTGCGATCTGTATTGGTATTATTCTGATCCGAATTAATCAAGAAATTGGTGTAACTGAAATGGAATAACAAATAATTTAAGATGAAAGAAACCCCTTGCTTCTGAAGTCTTTGATGAGCAGACATATAAAGCAAAAGTAGATTAAAAAAAAAACAGCTAACTGCACTACAATCAACCACACAGAACTGATAGGTGACTCTCTCACAGTACCTCTGAAGTTATATAGAGAAACAAACTATTTAACTTAAGTTATATAGAGGAAAAATAAATTTATTTATAAAAAACTAATGTCAATCTGAAATACCTTACGCTCATTACCTGTGAGATCTCCAAAGTCTTTTCCATTTTTCGGCAGTTGCTCAAGACATAGAGTCTCTGACAAGCTGGCATCACCTTCCCCAACTTCAAAGTGTACTACAAGGCAGTAATAATTAAAACAGCATGGTACTGACAGACCTGCAGACCAATGGAATATAGTTGAATATCCTGGCACAATCCCTCAAATATATGATCATTTAATCTTTGATAAAGGAAGCAAATAATATGAAGTAGAGCAAGAACTCTTTAACTCTTTTTTTCCCTTTATTTTATTTTATTTTTTTTAAAGTTGTAGATTTACAATTTTTTGTGCTTTGGTTTCAATTATACAATGATCAGATACCCATCCCTCCACCAGTGCCCATTTTCCACCACCATGGATAATATCCCTCCCACCCCCATCCCCCCATACCCCCTGTCTCTGTGGCAGGGCAATCCCCTGTGTTCTCTCTCTCCTTTTGGGTGTTGTGGTCTGCAAAAGAGGCATTGAGTGGCAAACATAGAACTCTTTAACTCTTTAACAAGTGGTACTTAAAAAATTGGAGAGCTTCATGCAAAATGAACTCTTTCTAATGCCAGACACAAAAATCATACCGAAATGTATTAAAGACCTCAATATTTTTTCCCCTTTATTTTATTTTATTTTTTTTTAAAGTTGTAGATTTACAATTTTTTGTGCTTTGGTTTCAATCATACAATGATCAGATACCCATCCCTCCACCAGTGCCCATCTTCCACCACCATGGATAATATCCCTCCCATCCCCATCCCCCCATCCCCCCTGTCTCTGTGGCAGGGCAATCCCCTGTGTTCTCTCTCTCCTTTTGGGTGTTGTGGTCTGCAAAAGAGGCATTGAGTGGCAAACATAGAACTCTTTAACTCTTTAACAAGTGGTACTTAAAAAATTGGAGAGCTTCATGCAAAATGAACTCTTTCTAATGCCAGACACAAAAATCATACCGAAATGTATTAAAGACCTCAACATTTTTTCCCCTTTATTTTATTTTATTTTTTTTTAAAGTTGTAGATTTACAATTTTTTGTGCTTTGGTTTCAATCATACAATGATCAGATACCCATCCCTCCACCAGTGCCCATCTTCCACCACCATGGATAATATCCCTCCCATCCCCATCCCCCCATCCCCCCTGTCTCTGTGGCAGGGCAATCCCCTGTGTTCTCTCTCTCCTTTTGGGTGTTGTGGTCTGCAAAAGAGGCATTGAGTGGCAAACATAGAACTCTTTAACTCTTTAACAAGTGGTACTTAAAAAATTGGAGAGCTTCATGCAAAATGAACTCTTTCTAATGCCAGACACAAAAATCATACCGAAATGTATTAAAGACCTCAATATTTTTTCCCCTTTATTTTATTTTATTTTTTTTTAAAGTTGTAGATTTACAATTTTTTGTGCTTTGGTTTCAATCATACAATGATCAGATACCCATCCCTCCACCAGTGCCCATCTTCCACCACCATGGATAATATCCCTCCCACCCCCATCCCCCCATCCCCCCTGTCTCTGTGGCAGGGCAATCCCCTGTGTTCTCTCTCTCCTTTTGGGTGTTGTGGTCTGCAAAAGAGGCATTGAGTGGCAAACATGTTCAGTCCATAGTCTACTTTCGACATGCATCTCCCCTCCTGGGAGGATCCTCCAAACATCCTTTATTTGGTGCTCCCTTCTCTATCTGAACTGCCCTTTCCCCCAGGATACCCGGCTGGCCTCCAAGTTATGGAGTAATCCTCCTGGTGCTGATCTCAGCTATTCTTGGGTATTAATCTCATACTTTGTTACTTTATATCCCCCAGATGAATGCAATCTTTCTATGTCTATCCCTCTCTTTCTGACTCATTTCGCTTAGCATGATACTTTCCATATTGTACCACTTGTATGTAAATTTCATGACTTCATCTTTTCTAAGAGCTACATAGTACTCCATTGTGTAGATGTACCAAAGTTTCTTTAACCAGTCATCTGTTCTTGGGCATTCAGGTTTCTTCCAGTTTCTGGCTATTGTAAAGAGTGCTGCAATGAACAAACAAGTGCAGATGTCACTTCGACTATACATTTTTGCCTCTCTGGGATATATTCCCAGGAGTGGTATTGCTGGGTCAAATGGGAGCTCAATTTCTAATCTTTTGAGAATCGTCCATACTGTTTTCCAGAAGGGCTGAACCAGTGGACATTCCCACCAACAGTGAAGGAGTGTCCCTTTCTCGCCACATCCACGCCAGCATCGGTTGCTTTTGTTCTTTTGAATGTGGGCCAGTCTCTGAGGTGTGAGATGGTATCTCATTGTGGTTTTGATCTGCATCTCCCTGATGATTAATGATGTAGAGCATTTTCTCATGTGCTTTTTTGCCATTTGGATTTCTTCTTTGAGAAAGTTTCTGTTCATTTCATTGCCCCATTTTTGGATGGGGTTGGATGTTTTCTTCTTGTGGAGTTTAACCAGTATTTTGTATATCCTGGATATCAACCCCTTGAAAGACCTCAATATTATAACTGAATCCAAAACATGGAGGAAAGTGTAGGCATAACTCTCCATAACATAAAAGTTAAAGGGATCTTCAAAGCTGATACACCTCTGACCAAGCAAGTGGACGCAAAGACAAATAAACAGGACTGCACTAAACTACAAAGTTTCTACACTTAAAAAAAGTGACCAAGATACAAAGATAGCCCACAGAATGGGAAAAATTATTTACACAATATCCATTTGATAAGGACTTAATCTCTAAAATATATGATACTAGTAGAACTTTACAAGAAAAAAACATTCAACCCCATCCAACAATAAGGAGAAGACATGAACAGAAAAATCCTCAAAGAATAAATACAAATGATCAAAAGGTACATATATAAAAAAAAGTTCTACTTCGCTAATCATCAGGGAGATTCAAATCAAAGCAATATAAGATATCTCATAAATACACTGAGATTGGTAAAGATCAAAAAGAACAATGACAACAACAAAGAAACAGTGCTGAAGCTAATCTGGGGAAAAGGAACTTTATTCTTTGTTGGTGAAAATGCTGACTGGTCCAATCTTTTTGAAAAATAAAATGGCCATTCCTCAAAAAATTATAAATTGAGCTTCTATATGACCCAGCAATAACACATCTCATAATATACTTTGGGTATACAAAAACACAAGCAGAAATACCATCTGCACTTCCATGTTCATTGCAGGACTATTTACAATAGCCAGAATCTGGAAACAACCAGACTTCCCAAGAACAGACAACTGGATAAAGAAACCATGGTACATCTATACAACAGAACACTATGCTGCTGCCAGGAAAAATGAAGTCATGAAATACACTTACAAATTAGTGCACATGGAGAGTACCGTGCTGAGTGAAATGAGTCAGGAGAGGGATAGACATAGAATGACAGCACTTATTTGTAGGACATAAAAAGCATAGTTTGAGACTTACCCAAGGACAGTAGAAACAAGGGTCAGGAGGATTGGTCCACGGTTTGAAGCTTGCCACAAAGCTCTTTCCTTTTGGGCATTATAGTTTGCAATGCAGGTACTGAAAGGTTATCATATTTATCCTTTTTCTACTTTCAGCACTAAGTATTTGTACAGAGTGATCAATTCCAACTATCATTGTCCTTAGTAATGTTTAAATTGCTAAAAAATGCAACACAGTTTACAAGATTTTTAGTTTTATCAATTCATTCGCTCTCTTTCAGGCACAATTCTAGGAACTGACAATAACCCATTTAAACAAACCATTAGAGAAAGCATAGATTTATTTTGATTATAGAACAAAAATACATGCAAAGATGCCACAATAGTTATAGCTGGAGATAGTGGAAGCTGTACAAGACAGTAAAAGAAAGGACTGGGGAGATAGTGAATAAAGTTTGCCTTGTACACTGACAAGCAACCGGGTTCAATCTCTGCCACACATATGGTGCCCTGAATCCGGCCAGCACTGATCTCTAAGCCTTAAGCCAGGAATAACCCCTGAGCACCACAAGGCATGACTCAACATCCACCGTGACACCTCCAAAATAAGACAATAGAGGAAACTGATTAAGTTGAAGGAGCAAATAATGGAAATAAAGATATATTGCTTAAACTTCCAATTAAAAATCTGGAGTGAAAAATAGACAAGATTACCAGATTTGGTGATTTAAATCCCAATCATAATAGCAAGGAGTGTATACCTAGTTTCTTCATAAATTGATTTCCATGCAAAAGTAGTATGATCCTGTTTTCTAGAAGTATAATTAGAGGTTATCCAAGTTCCTCTGAAAAGACTGCTGAATATTTTATTGAACTTTGGGATTGAATTTATAAAATCACCTTAGAATAAACAACATTTTTCAATACTAATTAATAACACTTAGTATCTATAAATAGAAACTATATTTATATTGATGCAGAGAATATTAAATTCTTCACAGAGTTTGAAAATATTCTCCATAAGGGTCTTGTGATTTTCTTCTTCTAAGCATTCAACAATACTTATTGAATGCTTACTACATTCCATGCAATGTGATAGGCACTGAGGATATAGCAGCTAGCAAGACTTAATGTTGATATAGTGTTTGGTTTTTAGAGTGTGGGGACCTCTCAAACAGTGCTCCAGAGGTCTTAGGGCCTCACTGACAATTCTCCATCAACCAAACTATCATTGGACACAATGCTGCTTGGACCTCATGGAGAACTCCAGAGCTGTTACCTGGTGATGATCGGGGAACATGTGGTGTTGGGACTCAAACTCAGATTTTTAATAGATATGATCTGTAATAAGTCCCTAGCAGTTTGTACCTTGAGACATGATTTTAAATCATGTATTATTTGCTATTGAATTTGCTAGCTTGTTACTGCCCTTATGGAGAAAAGCTATTGATATTTATTTCCTTTTTTCTTTTGGAGGCCAACCCTGGCTGTGCTCAGGGTTTATTTCTGACTTCGTGCTCAGGGATCACTCCTGACAGGCTCCAGCAACCATATGGAGTGACAGGGGACGAAATTCAGGTCAGTCAAGTGAAAGGCAAGCACCTATCCTCTATACTATTGCTTCAGCCTCAAAAAGCTATTGATCTTTGCATGTGGTCATGATTCAGCAAAATTTCTAAACTCTTTCAGTACTTGCTTAGTCTATTTTCTTAGGTTTTTTTGTTTTGTTTATTTTTGGGTCGCACCCAGCGATGCTCAGGAGTTACTCTTGACTCTGCACTCAGGAATTACTCCTGGCAGTGCTTGGGGCCTCATATGGGATGTCAGGGATCGAACTCAGGTCTGCCACGTGCAAGGTGAACACCCTACCCGCTGTTCTACAGCTCCAGTTCCCCATTTTTATGTTTTTATATTTGGTCTTTATCACCATCTGTAAACAATGTCACGCTTCACTTTCTTTTTTGATCTTTTGGGTTAACTTGTCTCTTGAAAACACAAATTCAGTAAAGTCACCTCCCGATTTCAGCTTAAGAGATTTCTGTTGCTTCAAGAGAAAAGAAATCATGACCCTACCATCCTTTCCAGCTTCATCCACTCAGACCATGTATTTCTCACTTTGTCTACTTCCAGCTCATTTATCTCTTCTCAGATGTGCTCTGACCCCTTTCAACACAGGGTGTTACCTAGCACTAACTATTCTCTCTTCTGATTAATCTCTTTCCTTCTTCATTTGATTGGGTTAGCATCCTACTTACCCTGCAAAGTCAGGTCAAGCCTCTCACTTCAGTGAGGGCTTTTCCTCTAATCAGACCAAATACCTTTCTTATTGACTCTAATAAGATTTTATATTTATTTGTGGGATTATTCTATTAAATACCTGGATCTCTCTACTGGCTGTAAACAGTCTAGGACCTGCTAGAAGTAGTATTAATGTCTATTTTTACTACTTTATCCCAAAGCCTGGCATTATTCCTGGAACATAGCAAAAGTGGAACAAATATGAATTGCTTGAATGAATTAATTAAACTTAGGAACTTTGTTCCTTACGAGAGCTTTTATGAGGTATTACTTAGAAAAGTAACTTTTCAATAACATCATGCTTTTCACCATAAATAAAAAATACTCATTCTGAATTTCATATAAAATATTCTAACTTAGAAAATTAACCTCAATAAACTTAAAATGTTAATGAAAGACTCGGCACTCTTTTGTTGTGTGAGTGTTGCAATGTTTGGGAAGAAACAACATAAAGTCAACTTCTTGTTCGGTCACTCCTTTGTGTACAGAGTTGGATTTTACACATTTTTTCATTTCATTTTTAAAGCTATGTACAAAAACCATTCTGTTACATTATTCTGTTGGAAAATGTCTACTTTGATCCAGACTGGGTGCCTCAGAGGATGCAGAAGTCAGCAAAGCAATGGCTCTTGTGTTTTTGGTGAAGAACCCTGGGGTGAAAAGCAAGAATACATCTGGAGAGTTCATAGCACAGCCACCTGTCTTGTTCATGAATTGCCAGAAGCATGAGATAATGGACAAAATGTGTCCTCACATCTATGGGGTACTTTTAGGATAAGAGATTCATATAGCCTCTGGTTCTGACATTTTCCCCACCACAGATAGCTCTGACTGGATTAACTGCAAAATCGAGGATGGCTTAGAAATTATGAGCTATATTTCTTCTTTATCATTAAACTGAGTTTATGAGGATTCAACCTCTTTTATAGATAAGGAAAGTGTTAAAAATTAGCTAGAAGTAGTTTTCTAATTATGAATTTTTTCTGTGCATGTAACTAACTATATAAACCAAGATGAAATTGAAAATGGGGCCAGTCATCCAACTGAAAAGCTACTCCAGCCTTACAGTCCCAATAAAAATACCAAATGCCCTGAAGAAGCACCATGACCTCTTAGCACCTATATTGAAAACCATAATGCACAAAGGGAAAAAATAGAGAAAACAAGAAGGAAAGTGTTTTCCATAGAGGGATTCTGGGGTTGTGGAGTGGGGGTGTTAGGAGATGGTGGTAGGTGGTAGGGAAACAGGGGACATTGGTGATGGGAAATGTATACTGGTGCAGAGATGGGTGCTGGTTAATTGTAAGACTGAAACCCAATTATGAACAGTTTTGTAATGGTCTGTCTCATGGATATTCAATTTAAAAAATTTAAAATGGCCTGCCCTCTTCACTCCTCACGCGGCACCCATCTCATCCCAAACCCAGGTCAGCTCAGCTGCCGGCTCACGACCCTGGGACCTCCGTCTCTCCCTGCAGGACCCCAGGTGTCTCCCGAGACGCCTAGAGAGAAGCAGTTTTGAGCGTCTGCCCTGCCCTCTTCACTCCTCACGCGGTGCCCATCTCATCCCAAACCCAGGTTTCCGTAAAGGCGTGGCCTCTTCACAAGTGGGCGTGGCTTCAAAAGTGGGTGTGGCTTCGAAAGTGGGTGTGGTTTATTTTCCGGCAGAACAACGCTCATGTGGCAGTTTGTTTACCCATACTAAGGAACCTAGTCCCCAAGGAATCTAGTCCCCAATCTACTCAGCAATATGAAGAAACAAAGAAAATCCCCACCACAAGGGGAGGACAACGAAAACAATCGAGAAGATTCTGTCGATACCACGCACCTAAGGGACCTCTCTGACATAGAATTCAGATGGAAAGTCATGAAGATGTTCAATCAACTCAATGAAACAGTCAGACAGACAGCCAGTAACACCACAGAAAAAAATCGACAAATTACACGAAGAAATGTCACGATTAAAAGATTCCGTAGATGAAATCAGAAATTCAGTCTCTTCTCTTAACAATAGAATGACCGCAGCTGAAGAGAGAATCAGTGAGCTGGAAGATCAGCATCAAGCCAACACGCAACAACAAACAGTGGCAAGGGACCTCAAAATAGCTCTACAGAGAATCAGAGTCCTAGCAGATGATTCCAAGAGGAACAACATTAGAATCATGGGACTACCTGAACCTCAGGGAAACAATCCCAACGAGAAAAACACCGTCAAACAAGTCATTGCTGAAAAATTCCCAGAGCTCCACAATGCAGCCATTCAGGTTCAAGGGACCCAAAGGGTGCCAGCTAAAAGAGACCCGAACAAAAACACTCCAAGACATATCATAGTTAGAATGATCAATGCTGCCAATAGAGACACAATACTGCAAGCGGCAAGGGCAAAGAAGGAAATCACATACAAAGGAGCACCCCTTAGATTCACAGCAGACCTATCAGAGGAAACCCTCCAAGCCCGAAGGCAGTGGCAAGATATAGTCAAAAAACTCACAGAAATGAATGCTTCACCAAGAATACTCTATCCGGCTAAACTCTAACTCAAATTTGAAGGAACGGTACACTATTTTCTAGATAAATAGCAACTCAGGAACTTCATAGACTCAAAACCAAACCTAAAACAAGGCCGAAAGGGGCTACTATAAGACAAGACAAACCCTACAACCACAACAGACCCTTACAGAAAGATGACACAAAACCCCATAACCAATCTCTCTCTCAATGTCAACGGTCTAAATTCACCATTTAAGAGACACAGAGTGGCAAAATGGATACAGAGACAGAACCCAACATTCTGCTGCCTACAAGAAACTTATTTCAACAGCCAGAGCAAAAACAGACTCAAAGTCAAAGGATGGAAAACAATCCTGCAAGCACACAGCTCCTTCAAAAAAGCTGGGGTGGCCATACTAGTATCCGACAACATTAATTTCACCTTGAAAAAGATTAGAAGGGACAGTGAAGGCTATTCTCTCTTCATCAAGGTATACGTACAACAGGAAGAAATCACACTCTTAAATGTATACGCACCTAATGAGGGAACAGCTAAATATTTAAAACAACTGCTAACAGATTTTAAGGAGGACATCACTACCAACACAATAGTACTTGGAGACTTCAACATCGCCTTATCACCTTTGGATAGATCAACAAGAACAAAACTCAGCAAGCAATTATTGGCTTCGAAAGAAGAACTAGAAGAGAAAGGGCTTATGGACCTATACAGGGCTTTACACCCCAAAAAGAAAGAATACACATTCTTCTTCAGAGTGCACGGAACATTTTCCAAAATAGACCATGTGCTAGGACACAAAACATACCTCAACAGAATCAGGAAGATAGAAATAGTATCAACCATCTTTTCAGACCATGATGCACTAAAGATAGAAGTGAATCACACAAAGACACGGAGAACCAAATCAAACACCTGGAAATTAAACAACTCGATGCTGAACAACGAGTGGGTCAGGAACAAAGTCAAGGACGAAATCAAAAGATACCTGGAAACAAATGTGAATGAAGACGCAAACTACCAGAAATTATGGGATGCAGCGAAAGCTGTATTAAGGGGAAAATTTATAGCTCTGCAGGCATATCTTAGGTCTGTAGAAACGATGCACATAAAAAACTTGACCTCCCAGCTCAAGACCTTAGAAAAGGATTGACAGAAAGAGCCTAAATCAGGCAGAAGGAAAGAGATCATAAAACTTAGAGCAGAAATCAACGACATGGAAAACAAAGAAACAATCCGAAAGATCAATGAAACCAAGAGCTGGTTCTTCGAGAAAATAAATAAGATAGATAAACCACTAGCAACACTCACAAAGAAACAGAGAGAGAAAGCTCTAATAAATCTAATCAGAAATAAGAATGGGGATATCACAACAGAAACTAAAGAAATTCAAGAAATCATCAGAGACTACTTTGAAAGTCTGTGTGCCACGAAACACGAGAACCTAGAAGAAATGGATAAATTCCTGGATTCCTATCATCTCCCAAAGCTGAATCAAGAAGATATAGAGTATCTGAATAGACCTATTCACATCAAGGAAATTGAAACTGTAATCAAAAGTCTTCCCAAAAACAAAATCCCCAGGCCCAGAAGGATTTACTAGCGAATTTTTCCAAACATTTAAAGAGGACCTATTGCCAGTTCTTCTCAAGCTTTTCCAGGAAATTGAAAAAACAGAAACTCTCCCAAACAGTTTCTATGAAGCTCATATCTCTCTAATACCAAAAGGAAACAAAGACACAACAAGAAAAGAAAACTACAGGCCGATATCCTGATGAACACGGATGCGAAGATGCTGAACAAAATACTAGCCAATAGAATTCAACAACTCATCAAAAAGATCATACATCATGACCAAGTGGGATTCATCACAGGAATGCAAGGATGGTTCAACATTCGGAAATCAATCAACATAATCCATCATATCAACAAAAGAAAAGATAAAAATCATATGATCATATCAATAGATGCAGAAAAAGCATTTCACAAGATCCAGCACCCATTCATGATGAAAACCCTTGCCAAAATGGGGATAGAGGGGAATTTCCTCAATATAGTTAAAAGCCATCTACCACAAACCTACAGCAAACATCATCCTCAATGGGGAAAAACTGAGACCCTTCCCCCTAAGGTCAGGGACGAGACAAGGATGCCCACTCTCTCCACTACTGTTCAATATAGTACTGGAAGTACTTGCAATAGCGATTAGGCAAGAAAAAGATATTAAGGGCATCCAGATAGGGAAAGAAGAAATTGAGCTCTCACTATTCGCAGATGACATGATACTATACTTAGAGAACCCTAAAACCTCTACCAAGAAACTCCTAGAAACAATAGGCTTGTATAGTAAAGTGGCAGGCTATAAAATCAATACCCAAAAATCCATGGCTTTCCTATATGCAAATAGTGAAAGAGAAGAAAGTGACATGAAGAAAACAATCCTATTCACAATTATGCCCCAGAAAATCAAGTACCTAGGAATCAGCTTAACTAAGGAAGTAAAGGACCTGTACAAATAAAACTACAAAACGCTAATTCGGGAAATAAAAAAGGACACGAGGAAATGGAAAAATATCCCTGTTCATGGATGGGGAGAATCAACATTATCAAAATGGCAATACTTCCCAAAGCACTGTACAAATTCAATGCAATCCCTATAAGGATACCCATGACATTCTTCAAAGAAATGGAGCAAACACTCCTGAAATTTATATGGAATAATAAGCCCCCATGAATAGCTAAAGCAATTCTTGGGAAAAAGAAAATAGGAGGAATCAACCTCCGTAACTTCAAGCTCTACTAACAAAGCAGAAATAATTAAAACAGCATGGTACTGGAACAAAGGCAGAGCTGCAGACCAATGGAACACAGTTGAATATACTGACATTTCCTCCCAAACATATAATCATCTAATCTTTGATAAGGGGGCAAGAAAAGTGAAATGGAGCAGGGAAAGCCTCTTTAATAAACTGTGCTGGCAAAACTGGACTGCTACATGCAAAAAAGTGGGCTCAGATCTCTGCCTAACACCATGCACAAAAGTAAGATCGAAATGGATTTATGACCTCAACATCAGACCAGAATCCATATTTATTGAAGACAAAGTCGGCAAAACTCTCCATGATATTGAAGCTAATGGTATCTTCAAAGATGTCACGCCACTGGCCGAGCAAGTGAAAACAGAGATAGACAAATGGGACTATCTTAAACTAAGAAGCTTCTGCACCTCAAAAGAAACAGTGACCAAAATACAAAGACAGCCTACAGAACAGGAAAAGATATTCACCAAATACACATCCAACAAGGGGTTTATATCAAGGATATACAAGGTACTGGTTGAACTCCACAAGAAGAAATCACCCAACCCCATCAAAAAATGGGGTGAGGAAATGAACAGAAACTTTCGCAAAGAAGAAATCCAAATGGCAAAAAGGCACATGAGAAAATGCTCTACATCACTAATCATCAGAGAGATCAAAACAACAATGAGATATCATTTCACACCACAGAGACTGGCCCATATCCACAAGAACAAAAGCAACCAATGCTGGCGCAGATGTGGAGAGAAAGGGACCCTCCTTCACTGCTGGTGGGAATGCCGGCTGGTCCAACCCTTTTGGAAAACAGTATGGAAGATTCTCAAAAAATTAGAATTAGATCTCCCATTTGAACCAGCTACAGCACTCCTAGGAATATATCCCAGAGAGGCAAAAAGGTGTAGTCGAAGTGACATCTGCAATTGTTTGTTCATTGCAGCACTCTTTACAATAGCCAGAATCCGGAAGAAACCTGAGTGCCTGAGAACAGATGACTGGTTAAAGAAACTTTGGTACATTTACACAATGGAGTACTATGTAGCTGTTAGAAAAGATGAAGTTATGAAATTTACATACAAGTGGTACTACATGGAAAGTATCATGTTAAGCGAAATGAGTCAGAAAGAGCGGGATAGACACAGAAAGATTGCATTAATCTTGGGAACATAAAGCAACAAAAAGAGAGACTAACACCCAGGAATGGCTGAGATTAGTACCAGGAATTTTGCTCCATGACTTGAAGGCCAGCCACATGTGCTAGGTGAAAAGGAAGCTCAGATAGAGAAGAGAGCACCAAATAAAGGGTGTTGTGAGGACCCTCCCAGGGTGGGAGAAGCATGCTAAAAGTAGTCTATAGACCAAACATGATTGCCACTCAATGCCTCTCTTGCAAAACACATTACCCAAAAGAAGAGAGAGAGAACAAGGGGGAATGCCCTGCCACAGAGGCAGGGTGGGACGGGGGGGTGGGATGCTGGGACCCGTGGTGGTGGAGGATGGGCACTGGTGGAGGGATGGGTACTTGATCATTGTATAACTGAAACCCAAGCACAAAAATTTATAAGTTTATAACTGTACCTCATGGTGTTTCACTAATAAAAAAATAATAAAAAAAATTTAAAATGTATTGTGGAGTTCATGCCCAATATAATCAGCTTAATCAATGGCTGAATAAATAGCAGTACTCTCATACTGAAAAAAAAAAGAAAATGGGGGCTAGTCTCAGAGAAAACTAATATCTATCACCCAGCTCTAGATACCCCAGTTTGGCTCTGAATATCCATATTAATGTTTTCTTTTACTTGTCACTATGCAAAGAGGTAATTAAGACCACTCCCAGCTCCAGTTGCTTCTCTCCAGAATGTAGGATTGCCTAACAAGCTGACTCCAGGGAAAGTTGATATAGGTCAAGAGTATTACCTTTCCAGAAGAAAGTTAGCTATATGCTCAATTTTTATTTGTTACTTGCATCAAATTTACTGGAGCTTTACTAAAATAGCATAGCTGTAGGGCATTTGCCTTGCACGCAGCCAGCATGGCCGATTCAAGTTCGATTCCTCCTCCCATCTCGGAGAGCCCGGCAAGCTACCAAGAGTATCTCGCCCGCACGGCAGAGCCTGGCAAGCTCCCCGTGACGTATTCGATATGCCAAACACATTAACAGCAAAGTCTCCAATGGAGACGTTACTGGGCCCGCTCAAGCAAATCGACGATCAACGGGAGGGCCTTTGCTTTTACTTTTTTTACTAAAATGGGAGACACTTGTCTACAGTGGTGGTCCTCAGCTACTCAAAAGAAGTCAAAGGTCCAGAATCAAGTTTTATCTATTTATGTATTGAGGGGAGTGAGGATGTAGAGTTGAGGGTTTCATCCCAGCTTTGGGATAGTTGAATTCTTAGGATGGAGCCCAGGATTCTTTCATGCAATGTATGTGCTCCAGTCTTTTGAGTTCTATACCTGCCCCCATGAATTTCTTCTATTCAGCACGATGGAATCTCTCTGGGTAAGATAAAGAACATAACAAGTCCTGATCACAATAAATTGCCCCAGAGAAAGAATAAGAAACTTATTTGGGGGGACTGGAAGAGGCAGGGGCAGGACCCTAACCTACAATGTGGGTTGGGCTCTGGTCTGGGAAATTGCCCCCATCCCACCACCACCCTTGCCCTTACTGCATTTTATATTCCCAGGACAGACTCTTCTCTTTCTCTGATGTTGCTTCAACCCTATAAGAGACTAATAATATTTTACCAGGAACTTCAACAACAACAAAAGCCCCCAAAGTAGGTAATGATAAATCAACAAATAAATAAACAATCCTGAAGGACCAGCCCAAAGGCAGAATACCAGGGTTCAAATCTTAACTTTCCCCATCCCTAAGCAAGCACCTGCGCCATAACATCCTGGAGCACCAGGCTGGGAGGGAGCACCATTTCCATGCCACCCCCAGCATGAAAAACAAAATCAGAGTAAAATGTATGAAGTGGAGCAAGGACAGCCTGTTCAACAAATGGTGCTAGGAAAACTGGTTGGTCACATGCAAAAATATAAATCTAGACCCCTTTCTAACATCGTGTACAAAAGTAAAGCTAAAATGAATTAAAGATTATATCACACCTGAATTCATATGCTATATTGAGTAAAATATAGAATCCTTGACATCTAGAGGCATCTTTAATGCCTTGTATTCAACCCAGGTTCAATCTCTGGTACCCCATGTGGTCCCCCAAACACTGCCAGGAGGGATCATTGAGTGTAGAAAATGTTTTCCTTCCTGAGTTTTAATAAGGGGGGCATGCAGTCAGAATCATTTGTATCATGTGGAACATAAATTCATATAACTGTAAGTGGGCCTCAAGATATAAAAGTCATACTTAAACACAAAAATCAAACCTCTTGAATATACATATAGAGGATATTTCAGCCATTAAATATTGCATACTATACTAAAATTAAAATACTCATGAAGTCTTATTTTACTAATAAAACCAGCGTATTCTGACCAAACTACCAAACTCTACAAGGGCTTGGCTGTAGAGGGCTCTGAAGATTTCCAAGCCCCTTTACTGGCCTGATTATCCCTAAGAAAATGCTCCTGGAGAGCAGCGCCCAACCCCCAGACCACAGGACACTGTCCAGGGGCAATCTCTATTCAGGAACTTTCTCAGTAGGAATTCCTTTCCCACTCTAAACTTAATTCTTTCAATGAATTGAAAGACTGCTTCTGGGAGGAGCTTTAATCTATAGTTTGAAGTTAGCCTGGCTACAGAATGATTCATGGGTTATAGACTATTTATGACCATCTCTGAATAAATGGAAATTCAAGTTAAATGCAAAGGTCACCCTAGCACTGAGACATTGAAACCTGGAAATGCAGTGTTCTACTTATTCTAAACCTACCTTTCAGACCAGCTGAGCTTTGCAATGCTTAGGGATATGCAAAATGATTATTTCTGTGCAACTAAACTTTTTTTTAGCACTTTGGACAATTCTAGTGAATTATTTGGAATGTAATCCTATGTACTTTTTTTCATTCAGTGATATGGGGAAGAGAAACCATGTGACCATTGTCTTATAACCCCCAAATATGGTTCCACTACTACTTGAGATTCAATTAAACAAGAGACACATTGACAGGCAATAAACTGAGACCTTGGAAAATGGTGGACTCATGCCCTCAAAATAATCATCCTGCCTGCATGGTCAGAAGAAGCAGTTTTTAATAGAAAAAAAGCAGCTGAGTTGCTAGAAGAGATGATTTGAAGGCCAGTGGTTGCAGAATAAACTTATTCCTTTATTTTACTTTTTTAAATTTATTTATTGAATCACCGTGGGAAAAGTTACAAAGCTTTCAAGTTTAAGTCTCAGTCATACAATGATCAAACACCCCTCCCTTCACCAGTAATTATTTTTCACCACCAATAACCCCAATATACCCCCATCCTACCCCTCCCAATGCCTGTGAGGCAGATGATTTCTACTAAACTCTCTACTTTGATTACATTCATTATTTCGACAAAAGATGCACCATTATTGCTTGGAATTTCCCCCCAACAATCAGAACTGCTGAAAATGCATTGTGAAATAACTCGTTTTCTATTGCTGGTTATGAAAATTATATGGTGTCATGCGGCCGCTATTGCGGCCGCACAATTTTGGATTTCTGATATTTTACTACTGAAGTCTGGAGGGACTTCTGCCCAAAACTGGGTAATTACAAGATTGGTTTCTGTGTGTCTGGTGCCATGGCTGTGCCAGAGAACCGCTCGTGGGGAACAACTCATGGCCTCAGTTGGGCATGACGGATGAGCTGGTTTCACCCCCCTTTCCATGAGGCTGCAGTTGCCCCATCAACACCTGCTCATACCTGGCTTTCCAATAAGCTCTGAGGCGGCAGCCACCATGCTGCCAGGGAGTGGGGGAAGGCAGAAGAGACAAACGCCCTTTCCCTCCTGGGGGGTCATGGTGCTGTGCTGTAGTTTAACACATAGTCCATTCACATTTCTGCTGCAAGCTGCCAGGCTCTGAATTAAGTCCTTGTGCCCCCGGAGCCATGGCTGTGCTAGAGAGCCGCTTGTGGGGAGCAACTCATGGCCTCTGTCGGGCGTGAAGGAAGAGCTGGTTTTGCACCCCTCTTCCCATGAGCTATTGCTTTATTTTAAAACATGTCAGTCTCTGGTCACTCAGAAGAACTTAAATAATATTTTCCCTCAAATATGTCAATATTAAAATTAAAGGCATGTTGAATAATGTCTGAGATGAGAATAACAGATAGACAAGTGAATAAAACTGAAGAGTGAGAGGAGCTAGAGAATTTCTGGAGACTCAAGAGATATTTGAAGGATAAAATTTAATAGTTAGACAGAGAGGTAAAAGGAATAAGTAAACTACAAAGAACCCTTTTTTTTTGGGTCACACCCAGCAATGTTAAGGAGTTATTCCTGTCTCTGCACTCAGGAATTATCCCTTACAGTGCTTGGAGAACCATATGAGATGCAGGAGATTGAACTCGGTAGGCTATATGCAAGGAAAATGCCCTACCCACTGTACTATCACTCCAGCCCAGAACCCAATATTTTTATATAGAGAAAATTTATGTATAGCAATAGTGAACAAGGAAGCCTCAGTTTCCCTTGCCAGTTGCTGCTAGCAGCTCCCATTTTATCTGTCTTCATTCCACATTTTTAACATTCCTGCAAATTCTACAAGTGTTTCAGAAAATGTGAACTTAAGACCAACTTAATACCAACTGAAACCAAGATCATAGATTCTGCTCCAGACCTTAGGCTCATAGGAAAACTAAGAGATAATAGGCAATACTTTGGCCAATGGTCAAATAGATGACCATATACTAGACAGACTGTTCTGCAAATTCTCACATTCTCTGTAATATTCTGTCACTTGATAAGTAATACAAAGACTCATTATTCCTATAAAAACCCCATAAACCAAGTACTACTTAACTTAGCCCTATACTGAATTCCTCCCTGGCTGGACACTTCATTTTCTACTATTTTTTAATAAACTTTTCCATTTCCAAGTCTGAATATAAGCATCTTATTATTCAACGTTTCCATTTTGAAAATATCTAAGAAATTGGGTGCCAGAGACAAACACAGAGACTTGTTGTGACTGCTCCTGCATAAATACTAGGTTTGAGTTCAGAACCATAATCCAGGGTAATGCATCAAGGAAGTAAATAACTCGGTTTAGTATAATTTTGAAGAGTTTGTGAACTATCAAGTTAGAACTATAACTTAAGATAAAATTGGGTCCAGTCAGTTTTATTGATATAAATTTTATGAATAATAAAGGCACTCCATTGTAATTGCATATTTCAAAGATTTTCAGTAAATTTTTGCAGCTGTGTAATCCTTGTCACATTCCAGTTTTTGAATAATTGTACCACCAGCCACATGTAAACAATGATCTGTATTCTGTCACAGTTTTAGAAAAACTTTCAGAAATTTCATAAAAATAGAGTCATCCACAGAGCTGAGGTTACCAGCCAAGGGAAAGAAACAAATGGAAAGAGTCCTAGGGGCAGTGGTGGAAAGATAATGGCATTTTGGTGGTGGGTATGGGGTGTTAAAGAATATTTTACCCCTAAAACATAAACATTTACACTCTTTTATACCATTTGTATGTCCAAGAATTTTAATGCAATCATCCAAAATTCAAACATCATGTATGGCTTTGGGTATCATGTTCTGACATTTATGCACATTGTTGAATCTATCAGTACCTCATTTCTTTTTTTTTCTTTTTTTCTTTTTCTTATTTTTGCTTTTTAGGTCACACCCAGAGATGCTAAGGGGTAACTCCTGGCTCTGCACTCAGGAATTACTCCTGGTGGTGCTTGGGGGACCATATGGGATGCCGGGAATCAAACCCAGGTCGGCCACGTGCAAGGCAAATGCCCTACCTGGTGTACTACCACTCCAGTCCCACTTCATTTCTTTTTATGCTGAGAAGTATTTATTTTAAGTGACTATTATCATTATTACTTTTCAATAGGTGGATAGTAACACATTTGGCTGCAATCAGCATATAAATAGTAATAAGAACATGAATGTGACCCCACAGCACATAAGTGAGAAATGACTCAGAGTGTGCTGTGGAAAAAAATACTCCAAATTTTCAGTGGCCTGTAATAACAAATCTTTTCCTTTTTTGTGAATGCAATGTGTCCATCAAGGGTTTGTTGCAGCTCTATTTTATATTCATTTTGGGTCTTAGTTCTGATACAGTAGACACTCAGTAGAGCATTGACTTTCATGATGGTCATAGAAAAATATAAATGCAGGAAAGCCAAAGAGCTGGATTTTAAAACTTCTCTTTAAAGTAATGCATTGTGGTTTCACTCAATTCTTTGATCAGTCTAGTCACATGGTTAAATCTGACTTTAAGTAATGAGAAATGTATAATCCTCCCCTACCCAGGAGGGGAGAAGCATATAATAATGAAATTTAACCATACTCACTGAGATAATAAATGTCCCAAGAGAGTACAGGTGAAAACCCTGTGGAATGTCAGAATTCATTTACTTAAACACAACAGTTAATAAAAGCCTAGTATGAACTACCAACAATGTATTCCTCATCATCATCCATCAGTTAGTCTAGGCCTGTTAATAGTTAATACAGTGGTTTCAGATAAGACAGGTAAAAGTATTCAAGACCCCTTGAGTCCCATGTTTGAAACTGGCACAATGTTCCTACATTATACTGGCAAAAACAAGGCATAAATTTACCTGTTTAAAGAGATGAGGAAAGAGACTCCATCTCTTTGATGTGAGGATCTGAAAAATGAAACTCCAAAGGACATAGATACAGAAAAAATGAGTAACCGTAGTCTTTCACATAACCAATCACACATCAAAACACCAATTATTGCAGATATTCAGTAAAAGACTGTCCCTGTGTCCATACTGGGAACTTCCACTGGAAGTTGATTGAAGGCTACACCTGGAATAGAGATGATTGTAAATTGCAGTTTAAAAAGTAAAAACAAGTCAAGTCTCAGGAACCAATCCTGTCTTCATGGTTCTTAAGTTTTAATCTCTTTTGAATTCCAGTGAAGTCGGTGCTCCATTCCCACATCCCACTCACTCTGGTCTTCCACTGGGAAATAAAGTTCTGATAATCTCTGAATCACCTTTGGGATCTATCTTCTCTTTTCTTAAAGAATAGGGAGAAGTGACATTCAACTACATTATGTTCTGCTCCTGTGGAGTCCAAAAACACAATTTGTCTCTTTTTATCTTATTTTCTCTGTTTTCTTTAGTCCCAGTTGACAATGTTTATATGATATGATATCAGCTCTAGTTCTGAATTTTATTGAGATGGTTGACTAAGTCCAACTGGTCACACAAATAGTAATCTCTTTATCTACTATGTATTTTGTGTTCTTTTCGGAGAGGCATTCTTATTTTTTATAGTATGAAAAGGCCAAGAATTTACCAAATCTTAAATTTTTGCATAACAATTCTATCTTTAATCCATTTCTCTCTCGTTCTATATTGTCAAGAGGAATCAGGTGCTCTTTAACACTTTGCTTAGATGTATCCTTTGTTAAATATTTAATTTCATCACTTACAAGTTTTACTTTCCACAAAATACTTTTTAAAAATACAATTCACATGAATACAGAACCAGACCTAAGCATTGCTGGATGTGACCTCAAATCCCAATGGCCCGTACCCTTGTCCCCCAAATGCAATTCAGCAAAGTCTTTTGCCTCTTTAAAACTAGAATAGACTTTCCTCCAGTTTTCAGCAACACTTTTCATTTCTGTATGAAACTTCAACAGAATGACCTATATTGTTCATATTTCTACTAACATTCAATCCATGACAGTGTTTAAGATGGAAACTTTTCTCAACAGTACAGATCATTAACAATATAAATATATTTATAAATGTTCTGAAGGTTATATCTATATATAACCATATACATAACTATATATGTAACTATAACTATAACTATATATATGATCTAGGTGTTGGCATGGTGAGGTAATGATAGGAGCTCTCTTCTCAGGCTGCCGATTACCAACTCATTATATCCTCACCTGTGTAATTACAGAGATTTCTAGAATCTCTTAAAAGGGAATTAATCCCATATTTGTGGGATCTGCTTTCATAAATTAATCATCTCTTAAAAGTTCCACTTCCTACTTTGCTTAACAACGTTTTCTTCTAATGTCTCAAGTGCAATGTTCTGTTAGTCTTGTGAGTGGCAATAAATCAGCAGAAGAGTGGAATTAAATTCTATTTTTTCTTTCTTCCAATTTTATCACATTGAAAGTTAAAATTTTAATACATGAAGTTTGAAGGACAAGCAAATATTTATCCCATAATACCACTGAGTTTTTTCCCCTTTCTATAATACATCGGAAAATTCTATATATCATAATATATGTTATATTACATATAAAATTATATAATATATCATAATTATCACCTGCAATAATTAGTTTGGAAACAATATAATCAAAATTCCACATACCAAGTATATTTTTCTAATGTAGCAGAGGAGTTTTGCTATAGTCTTAATAAAAGATTAAGACTTGCAGATTTGTGTGGAACTGTTTAAAATTACAAATAGAACATAGCCCTAACATTGGTGACACAGAAGTATGTGATTATTAGAACATATCATATAGAAGATGCTATAAATATTTGATTCAGTACTGAATAAACTGGGGCTGGAGTGATAGCACAGTGGTAGGGCGTTTGCCTTACAAACGGCCAACATGGCCGACCCGAGTTAGATTCCTCCGCCCCTCTCAGAGAGCCTGGCAAGCTACCGAGAGTATCTCGCCTGCATGGCAGAGCCTGGCAAGCTACCCATGACGTATTCGATATGCCAAACACAGTAACAAGTCTCATGATGGATATGTTACTGGGCCCGCTCGAGCAAATCGATGAACAATGGGAGAACCGTGACCGTGACTGAATAAACTAAGTATCAATTCTTTATTTTTCTTTTAATGTAGGAGTACTGATATTTATTCAGCCACCAATAAAGCTGAATGAAGCAAGCATGAACTCCACATTACTTTTTTTTAAATAGTTTATTGAATATCCATGAGATAAACCATTACAGCACTGTTCATGATTGGGTTTGTCATACAATGATCCAACAACCTTCCCTCCATCAGTGCACACTTACCACACCCATGTTCCCCAATTCCCTCCCACCACCTCTCCACCCCCCACCCCCCACCCCCAGGTTCCCTATATTTTTGTGCATTATGGTTTGCAATACAGGTACTAAGTGTTCATCGTGTTTCTTCAGGACATTCAGTAATTTTATCGGGATGGTAAGTTTAGAGTAGCGTTTCAATTGGGTGGCAGCTTTGGGGTACAGATGTGACTGCCGAGGCTTTCGGAAGTACAGGGAGGTGAGGGAGGTAGCCCAGCAAGTGGCTGTCAGGAGCTCTGCTTGGGTGGGCAACAGTCTGACCCATCCCTCTCTGATTTACTTCAGTCTATTCTCTGATTTTGTTCAAGATTTATTTATGGACCTCTGAGACAAGACCTATAAATGAGCTTATATAGCTGAGCTTGTATAGCTGGTGTGTGGGTGTGGCTCCCACATACCTAACTTTTAGCCATTTAATTTATCAGGAAACATGGTCCTGAGTTGCTTGGGTCTGGCCAGAGGCACAGCAGCAATTTGAGGGTATCAGGAATTCTGAAGGCACCATCAGGCTGCTGAGGCATGTGCCCCATAGGTACAGGTTGATCTTCTAGTGGCACCATACCCCCAAAGTATCAATTCTTAATATGAAAATAAATTTCACTTATTTCTTCTCCATATTCAAAATAAACCATAGGCTTTTAACTCTCCATTCTGGATAGTCCAAAATAAAGGATATTCTAAATTATCTGGACATAGAAAGATAAGAATTAAAATGCTAAAAGAATTGAAGGCCCTCACATTCAAAAGAACAAAAGCAACCGATGCTGGCGTGGATGTGGCGAGAAAGGGACACTCCTTCACTGTTGGTGGGAATGTCCACTGGTTCAGCCCTTCTGGAAAACAGTATGGACGATTCTCAAAAGATTAGAAATTGAGCTCCCATTTGACCCAGCAATACCACTCCTGGGAATATATCCCAGAGAGGCAAAAATGTATAGTCGAAGTGACATCTGCACTTGTTTGTTCATTGCAGCACTCTTTACAATAGCCAGAAACTGGAAGAAACCTGAATGCCCAAGAACAGATGACTGGTTAAAGAAACTTTGGTACATCTACACAATGGAGTACTATGTAGCTCTTAGAAAAGATGAAGTCATGAAATTTACATACAAGTGGTACAATATGGAAAGTATCATGCTAAGCGAAATGAGTCAGAAAGAGAGGGATAGACATAGAAAGATTGCATTCATCTGGGGGATATAAAGTAACAAAGTATGAGATTAATACCCAAGAATAGCTGAGATCAGCACCAGGAGGATTACTCCATAACTTAGAGGCCAGCCGGGTATCCTATAGGAAAGGGCAGTTCAGATAGAGAAGGGAGCACCAAATAAAGGATGTTTGGAGGATCCTCCCAGGAGGGGAGATGCATGTCGAAAGTAGACTATGGACTGAACATGTTTGCCACTCAATGCCTCTTTTGCAGACCACAACACCCAAAAGGAGAGAGAGAACACAGGGGATTGCCCTGCCACAGAGACAGGGGCGATGGGGGGATGGGGGTGGGAGGGATATTATCCATGGTGGTGGAAAATGGGCACTGGTGGAGGGATGGGTATCTGATCATTGTATAATTGAAACCAAAGCACAAAAAATTGTAAATCTACAACTTTAAAAAAAATAAAATAAAATAAAGGGAAAAAAAAAAAAGAATTGAAGGCCCAATAATTCCTATGCAGGTGAAATAGTACCTCTTTTGTTAAAAAAAAAAAAGCATCACTTACTTAATGAGGTATCCCTGAGAGTAGTTTTCGATAATACTCATTATTTAACCTATCTGTATGATTCTTGTACCTCTTTTGACATTTGTTTCTTGCTTGTATGGGCATCGTACTACTAATGCTAGTGTAAAGAAGGCATTTTGTTTTGCAAGTTGTTTCTCCCATTCTAATTTTGATAAAAAGATTTAAAAGTCATTTCTAAGTTACCATTCGAGGCCACTTCAAAATAAACATATATTAATAGGCATATTAATACAAATTTCATATAAATATCATAAATATATTATCAAGTACTATTTACATACTTGAGAATCTTAGTCACTATTAGAAAGTTGGGGAAGAGATGTCCATTTCAGTCCCCCCAAAGTATCAATTTATTTATGGGCCTCTAAGACAAGTCTTATCACCCAACAATGTATACAACATAGGAAAAATATAGCTCAATCCTACTTTTCTCTGATTTACAATCACTCACAAGGGCTGACAGATCATTGCACCTGAGGCATCAATATTAATTGTGCCACAGCTGTTCTCAATTTACCTCTTTCAGCATCCCAAATGTTAATAGCATAGACTGGTTCAGAATGGCAAAAAGAAAAGTTTTGAGTAAAGATTTAAATATTTATTAGGAAAGATTGAGGCATAGAGATAGATGACAAAAATGACAAATCAAAGAGAATAGATGACCTAGGTTATATATAAAAGAAAGGAACTTTAAGATATTTATGATTTATTTTCAGTTTCTCAGAAATTACTGAGAAAAGTTAACATAAGTAGACCCATTATATTGTGGCCAGGACGAGCCTGGTAAAAAAAACTGCTTGACAGAGTTTTTAACTGAGTCAAACACTAGTTTCAAAAACTGTTCTTTGAGCAGAAAGAGATCAAGAAATATCCTATTTAAAAGCACCGATAAAAATGAACTTTTGCCTACTTTGACCGTGTAACAAACCCTTCCAACTTATCATTTTACTTTTGTCTGCACCTACCATTGCTTCTTCATTCTTTTTGTCTTCACAAATAGTCCCCGCCTTTGGTTCCTCCTTGAGGCATATTTTGAGTTTCTACCTAAATCTGTGTTCAATGAATTGCAATTCTTTGATCCTGAATAAGTGTTCTTTGCCTTTTAATTACCTGCTGATTTTTAGTCTAATGCCGCACAAAAAGCTACTACGTTTAAATAGCAGTATTGTATATTTCAGATGCTGCTTTTATAAGTTTGCATAAACATTTCCACAATAAATTTTTAAATATTCTATTATCTGTCACAAAGGCCTTTTCCCAAACATGTAAAAGATTGAGCATTTTAGAAAACCATAGTTTGGTGTGGGTTTGGTCTTTAACTATCTATAAGCAATCAAGAAGAAAAATGGGGAAAAATCTTTTATTAAAAAAGAAAATGAGATCATTTGCTACTATCTCTATTTGTTTTACTTACCAAATTTCCTCTAGAAATGAAGTGTAAGAACTTTAGAATGATTTATTCTTAATTTTTCTAAATAAAGACTAAGAATAAAAGCCTAACACTGACTACACTCTATCTACCAAAAGTTATAGGTTTCCAAAATTCATTTTAGTTTCAAAAATTGATTCTCTTCCAAAGTGGCTTTAAAAAGCCTTGAGGGAAATAAAACCTCTGGTGGTAGATAACTCACTTAATCTGTCTCTGAACTTTAGTTTCCACATCTTTAAAATAAAAACACTACTTTCTTTCACATGTATTGCTGTAAGGATTAAATATGATAATATACATTTTTAAAACCTAAACAAATAAAAGTCAACTTCTCAGGAAAAAAAAGTTTGGAAATGGAGATAAGAAAGGTTCCTAACAGGAAGTATATAATGATGTTCTACTTTCTATGCTTACTAGCTAGCTAACTCACAGAATAAATACTTCAATATCATGTTCCCTGTGTCTTTGAATATTCTTCTAGTTCCTTCAGCCGGACAATGAACCAATGAACAAATAGTCTGATTCCTGTTGGATCGTCCCTGTATAGAAGAAAGCATGGAAGAGAAGAGTAATGAGTCGATTTGTAAAGGCAAATGGAAGTTGGCTAACACATTAAATTTTCACTAATTTTTCTTGAATACCAAAAGGTGGCACAGAGCCCCTGACAATTTTGTTGCTGTTGTTTTGGGACCACACCTAATAATACTTGAAGTTTGCTCCTGGCCTTGTGCTCAGGAAACCATCTATGCTGCCAGGGATCAAAACCAGTTGGTAGTGTGCAAGACAAGCACTTAACCCCTATACGACCTCTCTGGCCTTCCATCACAATATTTATAGTACAGTACTCTTTTTCTCCAGTCATTTTCTTTCAATATAACTACCACACAATTCTCTCCCATGATCAATCACGATCACGATCAGACCATCCTGTTGCTTGTTGATTGCCTCGAGCAGGCCTCAGTAACATCTCCTTCGTCCTAGACCTGACTGAGATTTTTTAAAAAGTGCCATATTCAAGGCTCTTTCAGGGTTAGGAGAATGAGCCCCATCATTGTTACTGGTATTTGGCATATTGGGTATGCCACAGGGAGTTTGCCAGACTCTGCCATGTGGGCAGGTTACATTCAATAGCCTGCCAGTTTGTCCAAAGTAAGAATGAGATAATAAGATGTTGCACGGCTGCAAATGCGGCCGCACGCTTCCTAGAGCTGGGTTTTATATTCTCTGGGTCTTGGCCGTTGATGAGATTACACGGCGCCAGGGGGCCAGTTGGTGGGTATTCCCTGCCTACTGGAATATGGAGGATCTGGGGGGAGGATGATCAGCCCCAATCCGAGCAGGTTTGGAGATCTCAGCCCTGGGACCCGCATGCCTTTGTTCCTCTGCTGGTACCTTCATGCACGTGGAGAGTGGTCTCAGCATAGTGGTGGCTGGTTCTGGAGGTCTTCCGCTGCCGGAGCCCTGGTCGGGGCAGGGAGGGAAACTCAACCCGCTCCCTCCAAGGGGCCCCGGCGAGGACAGCCAGGCGCGGGGGCAGGAGACTCTACGCTGTTCTCTTCTAGGAGCTGGGTTTTATAGTCTCTGGGTCTTGGTCGTTGATGGGATTACACAGCACCAGGGGGCCAGTTGGTGGGTGTGACCCCCACCTACTGGAATTTGGAAGATCTGGGTGGAGGATGCTCAGCCCCGATCCAAGCAGGCTTGGAGATCTCAGCCCTGGGACCCACATGCCTTTGTTCCTCTGCCGGTACCTTCATGTGATTCTCTCCCAAAGCACGAGGAAAAAAGCACTCTGGAAATTCTTCTAACTCCCATTAGTCCTACGGTCTCCCTGTTCTTCATTTGCTGCCTTACAACTCAGCGGCATCAGGAATGGTGTAGATATCCCAGAAATGATCTAAATAAAAAGAATAAAATTTTTAAAAAATGTCATATCTTAGTTATGAAATAAGTAGAATCAGCCAGCAATGTTAATTTAAAGAAGTTTTGCTTTGAATGTCCATAGAAATTTCAGAAAATTCACTTGATCATCTTTGTTGGTGCAACTGCGAAAGGTTTCTAACATAACTATTCCTAATTTCTGCGTGTTCTTACCAAATATCCCCCATGAGTACTAGAGTAGTAAAAAATAACATTGATTCATTTATTACAAAACATTTAAATAGCTTTATAAGATAGGTGGAGGTGTGTGTGGAGTGCACAATGACCTATCATTCCATCATTTCCTGTATATCCAGGCCCTTTGCCATCCTGATGCCACTAGTTGTTTTATCAAGAGGCACAGTCTGGATCATCTCACTCCCAAAACATTGCACCATCTAGAAATAAGCTTACTGTGACTTGCGGAGCAACGAGACAGAAGTTATTTGGCCGTTCCAAGATGGCACCCAGGTAAACACATGGGTAAGACTATGTTCTCCAGTCAAACACAGAGCAAGGAACGAATGTAGCCAATTTAGTGAAGTCTGGCCCAGATCAGAATTAACAGATGATAAATCCTAGGGTTATCTTAATAAATGGTTATTATTTTAGGCCACATAGTTTGGGGATTTTTTTAAATATTTTCTTTGGACAGTTGTAAGAAATTTGTTAGTTTGGCAAGCTCCCCATGGTGTATTCGATATGCCAAAAACAGTAACAACAAGTCTCACAATGGAAACGTTACTGATGCCTGCTCAAGCAAATTGATGAATAACGGGAGGACAGTGCTACAGTGCTACAGTCCTTCCCCCATTTGCCATTGGGAGTGGTTGTTGTGCCATAACTGCTACATGATAAATTCCCTATCATACATAAAATTAAAAATTTAATTTTTCAAAGACTCTTTGCAAGACCTCATATAAATGTTCAACCTAATTTGATGACTTCTAAACATTTTTATTTTACAGTGTAGCCCTAAAGTCTGGTCAGTGTTCAGCAAACAACTGTATACTTCACACTTCTGTGCTTTTCACATTAATTGAGGGACAGAAGACTAAAACCAATATGTACAGGAAATCTACAATGTCCTATATTTTTACATAGGCTTGCCCATTAAACCTTTAAAATTACCCTGTGAAATTACAAATATCTGAGCTATTGTGTGTGTGTGTGTGTGTGTGTGTGTGTGTGTGTGTGTAAGAATACTATAGCATAGAAAGCTTAGAGGCTATAGAAACAAATGGTCATAATATGTCAAAGTTCATGATCTCCTTCTTGGTGACCAGAGAGACTGAGATAGGATTGATTAAAAATTATCTTACTAGTGCTTTAAAAATCACTAACCTATTATACCCCCCAAAATTTAAAAGGAATGACAATTGACTCATAATATAATTTCCCTTCATCTACACTGTTGTCTTTGGAAATAGCCATATTTCCTTTATCTATACTACTATCTCTGCCTGGAAAACCCTCTCCGTTTTCATCTGGATAAATCACACTCATCATTTAAGGCCATGCAAATATAATCTCAATGAATGTTAGGAATATTACAAATAGAAATAAATGCCCACTCTCAGTTTCAAAGTCATTTTGTTGATGCATTCATCATTGTGAATTATACTTAGTTACATGCTTTTCACTTCCCCCATATGAGCTAACTAAGCACAAGAATCATACTTTATTCCTGTGAATCCCTAAAACTTGCTACTATACCTCAATAAACATTCACTAAGGTTTTGTAAAATTGTGGTGAATAGTTTCATGTGCTTAACATGAGATGGAGAAAATACATATTTTTCAAGAATAAGGATAAAATGAGTCATATAAATTGCAGAGAGGGCAGGGATCATATCTTGCATACCACCAGGCTGCGTTTGATCCCCATACTCCATACAGTTCCCGTAGCACCACCAGGAACTGATCTCTAAGTGCAGACTCAAGAGTAGGCCCTGAGTTTGGGATGTGGCACTAAAGCAAAATAAATCAAAAGCTTAAGTAACTGACTTTGGTTAAGAAGTGTTGATTGCCATTCCAATTCTGTTGCTATTCCTAAATAAGAACATATTTTTTCAGATTTATTTTACAATATTAAGTAATTTACAACATAGTTGATATGACAAATTAAAACATTAAGCCTTCTAGAGAAGAAAAACAATAACAGCAGTATCTGGGTAATTGGAAATATAATCATGAATTTGCACAACAGAAGAGTAGAGTTACTGGAGAGAGCCATTCCATTAAATGCAGTTATTAGGAAAACAAATATTTATCTTCTCATGCCAGATAAAACTTAGTACTTAAATTTTTACCTAGTTAATTACTTAGCTGAAAAGCTATAATTATGGCTATGAATTTTTAAAGAAACGTCAAGATATTGGTTCTGGTATTGAAATGTGAATATTGAAATGTAAATATTCTTTGTTTAGGTTAAAACATTTTAGTAGGGAATACTTTTCTAGCAAAACAAAAGAATTAAAATGAGCATGGCATATATTATGAGTAAATTTCTTCCCAAAAAAGGACCTTTAATCTAGGGTTTCCATGGAACTGTGGCTTCTTAAATATGTAGTCATACTTGACAGATATGTGTGTGTGTGTGTGTGTGTGTGTGTGTGTGTGTGTTGGAGCAATAGCACAGCGGTAGGGCATTTGCCTTGCACGCGGCTGACCCTGCTGAGCCAGGTTCGATTCCTCCGTCCCTCTCAGAGAGCCTGGCAAGCTACCGAAAGTATCTTGCCTGCACAGCAAAGCCTGGCAAGCTATCCGTGATGTATTCGATATGCCAAACACAGTAACAAGAAGTCTCACAATGGAGACGTTACTGGGCCCACTCAAACAAATCAATGAACAATAGGAGGACAGTGCTATGCATATATATGTGTGTATACGCATATATACATATATGTATATAGATATATTTTCGAGTTTAATGATGCTATTTTGAATTAAATTTAGTCAGATTCTAACACCAAGAATAGCCAAGAGGAGGTTTACTCCATGGCTTGGAGGCCAGCCACACATGCTAGGGGAAAAGGCAGCTCAGAAAGAGAAGGGAGCACCAAGTAAAGAGTGTTGGGAGGATCCTCCCAGGAGGGAGAAGCATGCTGAAAGTAGACTATAGACCAAACATGATTGCCACTCAGTGCCTCTTTTGCAAACCACAGCACCCAAAAGGAGAGAGAGAACAAAAGGGAATGCCCTGCCACAGAGGCAGGGTGGAATAGGGGGGGATGAGGGCTGGGAGGGATACTGGGATCCATGGTGGTGGAAAATGGGCACTGGTGGAGAGATGGGTGCTCGATCTTTGTATAACTGAAACCCAAGCACAAAAAATTGTAAGTCTACAACTGTACCTCTTGGCTTGTCACTAATAAAAAAAAAAAAGTTTAGTCAGATTAAAGTTTAACCCTTCCCCCTATTCATTTTGGTGCTTCTCACATTACTGCTATCCCCAAAAGGATCAATTTTCGTAATTACTGCCTGTAGGGGAATATAAAGATTATTTCTTCATATGTTGAAGAACTATGAAGAGTATGTCTTTAATAGATTTCATAAAAATGTAATGTTCAGAGTACTAAAACAGACTTTTATTATCAGTATACTGTGATCACAATGAGGCATGATGAATCATCAACCTAAATCTGTCTATGAAAAAGTTGTATGAGCATAAAGTTATTTATAATATCACCAATAAAGAGAGAAATACTATCAAGGTAAAATTATTCAGATATCCAAAGTATGATAGACTATGAGAAGATGATCATTTTGTAATAAACAATAGACCTAAGAACACATGATTAATAATGTGCTAAATTAAGTTGCGAAGTGTAAACCCTGACAAGAATCTCTCTTGGTTGGCACTCATAAGGCAGGATAAATGCTTACAACCTGGGAACACAGAAATTGATTCTAGAATTATGTAACACTGGTTTTCAAGCAATTGTCACTTGAAAACCTACGAAATATAGCCTTCAGCTGTCTAAGACAATTATGGGTATAGACATACATTTGTTTAAAACATCATCATCTTCAAAATTAACGATTTTGTTAGCACTAGTAAAGATTGGATCATAAAAAAAAGAAATTGACAAGATAATAAAATCAAAATCTCCAAAAATAAAACTATCATAGAAAAGGTAAAACACATCCTAAATCAAAAAGTTTTATGTGTCTCTAAAGAGTGATGATGGCTCATAGAAAAACAAAATTGAAAAATAATTGAAAAAATAATTGAAAACTTGGGAAAAATTCTACATGTTTTCCTGCATTTTTCCCCATTAAAGACTTTGGTTTGAGCTCTATTTCCATTGCTACTTTCACCTGCCTGAAGTCATAATCTTCCAATTGTAGCATAAAAAACCTTTTCTGTAACAACCAGCTGTGCTACCTCAAACAGAGGACTACTCTTTGAGATTTGAAAAAGCAGCAGGAAATGACTGTCACAGTTTAAAAAAAAAATACCAGCAAAGAACTAAGTAAGAAAAATTCAGAGAACATAATATAGAAACAGAAATGACCTTCCAGAAAATGTCTAATTTTTCCGAAGAGATTTTATGGGTTCTGTTAGACCACTTTCACAAAATACAATCATGTTGGATTCATCTTCGAAATAATGACAGCTCTTCAAAATTCAGCAGAGGATTTAAGGCCAGCAACTGTTCTGAAGCATCTCACTATTGCAAATGGAAAACTTGCAGAACTACTGATTTCTTAAAAATGATTAAGTATTTGTAAGTCAGTCTATGAGATAAAAACTAAAGAAATAGACTGCCAATGATAGAAATGTTCAAACTTCCCACTAAGTTATACAGTGCCTCGATTCAAAGAATTTGAGAAGGGACCCACGCAGGGCTCAGGGGGCTCAGGGTCGACTTCTTGAGAGGAAGTTGCTGTGAACCTGGAGATTCAGTGCTCCTGCTGGCAATGTGGTGCTGGGGCCACCAGGACTATACCAGCATTGCTCTGGGGGCAAGCATGGCAGGTGTAGATCCAGTGGCTCCTCATGTGAGTTTTCCTCTTTAACCCTTTTCATTACTTCACTTTTGGTTTGCAGGGTCATATCTGACCAGACTCAGGGTTTACTCCTACCAGTGCTTAGAGGATCATATGTTGTGCCAGGGATAGAACGGGGTCAGTCACATGATTTGCAAGATAAGCACTTTACTCCTATACCATCATCTTCTTATCCCCTTACTATGCTTTTAATCATTACTGAGAAGGCTAGATAATAAGGAAATTACCTATATTAAAACATGAAATAGCTTGGAAATGAAGCAGCATTAAGATGAAGTTCTTTGGAATACATTATTAAATCGTAAGAAGAAGAGCCCAAATTTACGACCACCATGACAATATGATAGCTATTGCTCAAAAATAACTTTGATGCCATCCAAACTGCAGAATAGAGAATGATTATCAGCACATAAAAATAATCTAGATTATCAGGGGAATTAAAAAGACATTATATACAGAAAATTGCTTTATATACGTGGAATTTTCTTTACATGAATTGAAACAATAGGAGAGGGAATTCGTTGACATAAGTGATTATGCATGCAGAATATGCAGAATCTGAGATGCTTTAGAATATATTTCACAATCACCTGAGTTTGACTTTTTAAATTCAGATATGTTATTCAGTTTTTTATTTTCTCAGGAAACTTTTTTTTCTTTTACTCTGAGTTCTATATCTCTAAATAATATTTTAAGGAAATCATACTAAAGGGATTGTTATTATTTTTGTACTTATTTTTTGTTGAGTGACGATAGTATAAAACATCATATATATTTCAGACATATTGCATTATAAATCAGTATCTACATTATATTTGCCAACAAAAACTAACTTCCAACTTTCACCATACAAATGACCTCTTTTATCCTTTTTATCCAACCATCTATACCCTCCTATAAGGAACTGCAATTTGTTTTAAGAGTTATTTTTATTTGTTCATTTTTCTAAAAGTTTTTCTTCCATACGAGTTAAATAAGTCAGAGAGAAACTGTAAGATTCCACTCCTATGTGTTTTGAAAGTAAAGAAATAAAAAAAATGGATAATAGTTTTTATCTAGGTCATCCAAAAGCCTGTCTACTCTCTTGTTTTGGATTTCCCTAGAAAGTCTGAGATGAAAACGTGCTTCAGGTAAATTTGCTTCAGAACAACAACAACAAAAAATAAATAAAATGAGGAATTTTTGAGATAACTTCTATGGCTTTAGGAGATTGATTTTACCAAGACTTCTTTGACACATATGGAGTGGTCACCTGAAGAGCACAAGGTCATGACTTTTATTCACTATCCCTAGGTCCCACTGAGTAAAAAGTTCCTTCAAACATTATGTACCTTATATTTTCAAACTATGATAGTATACAGTTAAGAAACTTCCGCTACACTGGAGAAAACCCTGGAATAGAAAATGGATAGGAAAACTATGCCCTTGAGGTGAAATACTGCCAGCAGGATGTGAGTCTAGACATAAACAAGACTGTTTGCAGATCTTGAGATTATATATTTTCCTTGCCCTATAGTAATATATAGTAAAGGTAAAGGCCCTCCCGTTGTTCATTGATTTGCTCGAGTGGGCCCAGTAATGTCTTCATTGGAGATTTTGTTGTTACTGTGTTTGGCATATCGAATACATCACGGTGGCTTGCCAGGCTCTGCCGAGTGGGCGAGATACTCTCGGTAGCTTTCCGGGCTCTCCGAGCGGGGCGAAGGAATTGAACTCAGGTCGGCCATGTTGGCTGCTGTAAGGCAAACGCCCTACCGCTGTGCTATATAGTAAATATCATAAAATATTCAGTGATTTGCTAGAGCGGGCCCAGTAACATCTCCATAGTGAGACCTGTTGTTACTGTGTTTGGCATATCAAATACATCACGGGTAGCTTGCCAGGTTTTGCTGTGCGGGCGAGATACTCTCGGTAGCTTGCCAGGCTCTTCGAGAGCGGTGGAGGAATCGAACTTGGGTCGGCCATATTGGCCACATGCAAGGCAAATGCCTTACCCACTTTGCTATGGCTCCAGCCCATCATAAAATATAAAATATTATTATAGATCTCCACTACCTCCACTGCCTCCACTACCCAGCTGCCACCATGCTTCAGGATGCTTTCTGGACTGCATGATATATCATAAGACACTTAATACCCATCTTCCAGGATTCCTGCACCATATTTGAAGGGGTACAAATATAATTGGTTTTTTTTTTTTGCTTTTTGGGTCACACCTGGAGATGTTCAGGGGCTACTCCTGGCTTTGTGCTCAGGAATCACTCCTGGCAGTGCCCAGGGGACCATATAGGATGCTGGGAATCGAACCCAGATCGGCCACGTGCAAGGCAAATGCCCTACCCGGTGTGCTATCACTCCAGCCCCCTCAAATATGGTTTGAACCATGGGAACATCTACAAGGGTGACTAGAGGCTGCCCCAAAAGCCTCTATCCCTCTCGGAGAGCCTGGCAAGCAACCGAGAGTATTCCACCTGAACGGCAGAGCCTGGCAAGCTATCTGTTACGTATTCGATATGCCAAAACCAGTTAATACAATGTGTCTCATTTCCCTGATCCTGAAAGAGCCACCAATACTGCAGCATTGAGAAGGATGTGGGAGGAGAGGCTGATAAAATCTCAAGTCCGAACTGTGTTGCCAAAGCAAAGAAAGACAAAAGTGACTGTCTGTACTTTCAATGCACGTATGCTGGCATCAGATGCATCAACTGAGGACCTGATGGTACAAGCGCGAAAGATCAAGTACGACATTAATGGACTGACAGAGACGAGAAGGCATCAATCACATCACACCAATTTCGACACTGGAAAAGAACTGTTCCTCGGAACATGGGACAAAAGAGGTGTTGGTGGTGTCAGTGTCCACGTCAACATGAACTTGGCCATGAGCATTGATTCATTAGAATGCCTAACAACCCAAATCAGATGATTGTACTGGAATAGATGTGACTCATTGCCAGAAGTTTCTATCTTCATTGTCTATGCACCAACATCTAATTATGATGAAGGAGAAATTGAGAAGTTCTACATGGAGCTGGAGAAGTTCTGTAAAGAAGACCACACCTTCTACAAGATCATTGTCAGTGATTTTAATGCCAACATAGGACCGAGAAGATCAACCAAAGAACTCCACATTGGGACACTTTGCCTAAAATGGAACGAACAGGGTGACAGACTTCTGAGTTCATCATGTCGACCAAGACCATCCATGGTAACTCTCTCAGTTCCAGAAGGCCAAATCTAAACGATGGACATGGGAGTCTCCTGGGGGATGGTTCCACAACAAAATTGACCACATCATATTCAATCAACAGTTTTACCTGACAGATGTCACTGTTGTCCTAAAATTCTAAATTGGATCAGACCACCATCTCCTTCGTGCAAAATTCTACTTCACAAAGTGGAGAGAAAGGAATGCAAAGTTTAAGAAGAGAACTCCCAGAACGACCACCAACTGGGATCTCTTTGGCCCTATTGCAGCAACACGGGAAGATGCCGTCATTGACAACATTGACGAGGAATATGATTAACTGGTTCAGCACCTCCATGATTGTGCAAAGAACGCCAAGAGAGAGATAGCCACAAAAAAACGCCTGTCTTCGAAAACTCTTGAGTTTATTCGCCAACGTGGCTTGGTGCATGGCTCAGGCAACTGCAAGCAAATGTTTGAGCTCGCAAAGCAGTGAAGAGAAGCAATAAAGGAAGACCTCAAAGAGAGAAGAGCAGTAGTGCTGGTACATGTGGCAGAAGCCGGGAAAAGCATTCACAACGCCTGCCTGTCCTTGAACAACTACAAGACCAAGATGACTGCCCTCTGATGTCCTGATGGATCTATTACATCTTCAAGAAGGGCAATGGAGATTATCCATGACTTCTACTCAGATCTCTTTGATAGCCACATCCACCTGCCCACATACCAAATTCCGCAGGATGGATATGTCGTCCCCAATGTTCTCCCTTCCGAAATCCAACGTGCCATTTCATCAGTGAAGAAATGAACAGAACCTGGCCCAGACAAGGTCAGACCTGAACACCTGAAGAACTTGGCGTCAGTACTCATCAATACACTGGCTCGGCTTTTCACAGGCTACCTGTCTGATTGCAATGTTCCGTCCCAGTGGAAAATCAGCAGGACTGTACTACTGTACAAGAAGGGAGACAGACATCCACGACATTGGCAATTATCACCCAATCTTCCTGTTGTCTGTTGTCTACAAGCTGTTCACTCACGTCATTCCCTGAATAGGATTGGCAGAACACTAGATGAAGAACAACCATGCAAGCAAGCCGGGTTCCATGAAGGATTCAGCACATTCAACTATATCCACATGATTACCAAGCTCATTGAGGTTTCTCGGGAGTTCAAGATGCCGCTCTGTCTAACGTTCATTAATTTAAAGAAGGCCTTTGATTCTGTTGAGACAGAAGTGGTCATTGAAGCCCTAGCCAAACAGGGCGTTCAAACTCAATACATCAGGATCCTCCATGAGCTGTATTACAGATTCACTACAAGGATCTCATCATTCTACAAGGAGGTGATCATTCATGTCAAGAGAGGGGTTCGGCAAGTTGATACCATTTCACCGAAACTCTTCAGTGTCACCCTCGAGAATGTCATGTGACATCTGGAATGGGAAGGAATGAGAGAGAAGATAGATGGTCAGCAACTACACCACTTCCGCTTTGCTGATGATATCGCTCTAATAACACTAAACATTAGCCAAGCGGCACAGATACTGGCGACTTCAACCGTGAGTGTGGAAAGGTTGGACTTCAGTTGGATCTCATGAAGACAATGTTTATGAGAAACAGTCTAGTTCCTGACACTCCATTCGCTCTCAATGGAACAACCATCTCCAAATGCAACAGTTATGTGTACCTAGGTCAAGAAGTCAACATGACGGAATGACCTGGCACCTGAGTTTTGCAGGAGGAAGAGAGTGGCTTCGTACACCTTCAAGAGAGTCAAAGAAATAGCTAAGAGGACGAAGAACCTCTGGCTCCGGGCACATCTCTTCGATTCCACTGTTCTTCTGCATTAACATACATCTCAGAGACCTGGGCTCTACGAAAACAGGATGAGAACAGGTCTCCCAAAGAGGAATCGAAAGAGCTATGGTTGGAGTATCACGTTTCACTCAAATGAGAGAAAGAATCCAGAGTTCCAACCTCCATCAATGATCAAGAATCAGGGATGCTGTCTTGTTTGCCAAGGCGTTGAAAATCAGAAGGGCTGAAGACGTAATGAGATTTGGAGACCACAGCTGGACCAGAGCCGTTATTGACTGGATTCCACGAGACATCAAAAGACTGCGTGGCCGCCCACCTACAAGATGGTCAGACTTCTTCATCAAGACCCTGAATGATCGGTTTGAGGCTCTATGTGTTCCTAGAATGAACAGACTCCATGGACTACACTAGGACGCGACCGGGACGAATGGAGACGTTACTGGTGCCCACTCGAGCAAATCAATGAGTAAAGAGATGTCAAGTGATCAAGTGATATTATATATTGTAAAAATAAAATATAAAATATAGTAAAATATAGTAAATATCATAAATTTAGTAAATATAGTAAATATGCCCTATATTAAATATCTCTGGAGCAAAAGCACACGGTGGGTAGGACGTTTGCCTTGCATGCGGCCAACCCAGCCAACACAGTTTCGATTCCTCTGCCCCTCTCAGAGAGCCCAGCAAGCTACAAAGAGTATCTTGCCTGTATGGCAAAGCCTCGCAAGCTACCCATGACGTATTCGATATGACAAACACACTAGCTAGTGTCACAATGGAGACGTTACTGGGCCCGCTCGAGCAAACTGATGAACAATGGGAGAACAGTGACAGTTATATATTGTAAAATATAAAATATAAACTATCATAAAATATAAAATATAGTCACTGTCACTGTCCTCCCGTTGTTCATCGATTTGCTCGAGCGGGCCCAGTAACGTCTCCATTATGAGACTTATTACTGTGTCTGGCATATCGAATACGTCATGGGGAGCTTGCCAGGCTCTGCCGTGCGGGCGAGATACTCTCGGTAGCTTGCCGGGCTCTCCGAGAGGGGCGGAGGAATCGAACTCGGGTCGGCCATGTTGGCCGCTTGTAAGGCCAACGCCCTACCACTGTGCTATCGCTCCAGCCCATAAAATATAATAAATATCACAAATATAGTAAATATGTCCTATTGTAAATATCGCTGGAGTGATAGCACAGCAGCACAGTGGGTAGGGTGTTTGCCTTGCACGCGGCCAACCCTGGTTCGATTCCTCAGCCCCTCTCAGAGAGCCCAGCAAGTTACCAAGAGTATCCTGCCGCTAGATCAGAGCCTGGCAAGCTCCCCTTGGCAAATTCATTATGCCAAAAACAGTAACAACGAGTTTCACAATTGACACATTACAGGTGCCCACTCTAGCAAATCCATGAACAATGGGAGGACAGTGCTACAGTGCTACATAGTAAATATAGCAACTTAAAACAACTCAAGACAACTACATATGGCAACTTTAAACAACTTAAAGCAAAACCCATTCATTAGTTTACAGTTTCAGGAGGGTCAGAAGTCCAGGCATAATTAGGTTCTCAACTCAGAATTTCACTGGACTAAAATCAAGATGTTGGCCAGTCTACAGTGTGCATCTTTATTCAAGGTCTTCTTTAAATATCCCTTTAGAAGAATTGATTCCTTGTGATTGTAAGTACTGAAGTTCTGTTTCTTGCTTACTATCATCTTGAGAAACTGTTGCTGGTTCCTGGAGCCCATTCATGTTTCCTCCCAGTTCAGAAGCTTTCTCTTCAAGTAGGAGTCCATTCCTCTGGCTTCCTTTTCTGCCAATAGTAAAGAAAACATCCCTTTTTAATTCAATTTAATTTGTTTTTGTTTTTTGGGGGTCATACCCAATGATGCTCAGGGTATACTCCCCAAATGAATACCCTACAGTTGTTTTACACGTAGCTGTCCAGTTTTCCCACCTGGGTCTGCTCTCGGGGATCCCTTCTGGTGGGGTTCAGGAACAATATGTTGTGCCAGGGATAGAACCCATGTCTGCCATGTGCAAGACAAGCACCATATCTGATTTACTATCTTTCCAGTAGTAAATAATCCTTTTCTTTTTTTTGCTTTTTGGGTCACACCTGGCGATGCAGAGGGGTTAATCCTGGTTCTGCACTCAGGAATCACCCATGGCAGTGCTCAGGGGACCATACGAGATGCTTGGAATAAAACCCGGGTCAGCCACGTGCAAGGCAAACACTATACTATTGCTCCAGCCCCAATAATCCTTTTTTTTTTAAGGCTCATATGATAAACTACTCTGTTTTTTTTTTTGGTGGGAGAGAAATTAAGGGCTATATACATAAGTACTTAGGGTTAACTCCTGGTGGTACACTTAGGATCACTCCAAGTGGAGACTAGGGGACCCTATCTGGTGCTAGAAATCAAACCTCCATCAGCCACATGCAAGGAAAATGCTCACTCGTTGTACTTTTGCTCCAGCCCTAATCACCCTATTTTAACGTCAATGAATTAGTACATTTATAGCATCTGCAAAATTCCATTATAGTGTCATCTGATAGTTTGACTGAATAATTGAAAAAAAAAAAGATGTGAATTCACCAAAGGTTAAGAACTTGTAATGGATCACAGAATTCTGTCCACATCATACTGAATTAAGGTTGGCTAAGGTTTATATTTAGGACACCAAAAACATTGTTGTAGCAATCTTATAAAGCAAATTGGTTTAACATTTTAAATTAGGGAGATGCCAAAGTCTGGCATGATATTTCTGAATTAAGAAATATCCCTTTAATTTCCCTGGCCTTGAATATTAGTCTCATACTATTTTTATATCCCATAAATGAATGCAGATATTCTATATCTGTCACTCTCCTTCTGATTCATTTCATTCAGCATGATACTCTCTATGTCCATCATTTATAGGTAAGTTTCATAACTTCATATTTCTAACAGCTGTGTATTATTCCATTGTGTAAATTTACCATAGTTTCTTTATGTTTTCAAGCACTCAGGTTGTTTCCAGATTCTGGCTATTGTGAACAGTGCTGCAAAGAACATAAAAGTGCAGATGTTGTTTCTGTTGTGTGCTTTTGGACCTCCAGGGTATATTCCCAGAAGTGGTATTGCTGGGTCAAGTGAGGGCTCAGTTTCTATTTTTTTTGAGGAATGTCCATATTATTTTTCAAAAAGACTGAACTAGTTGGCACTCCCACCAGCAATGAATGAGTTGCTTTTTCCCCTGCAACCAGGCCAGCACTGGTTGCTCTTGTTCATTTATATATGCACGGAATCTCTGTGCTGTGAAATAATATCTCATTGTTGTTTTGATTTGCATCTCCCTGATGATTAGTGATGTGACTTTTGGCCATTCGAGTTTCTTCTTTGAGGAAGTTTCTGTTCTTCTCCCCATTTTTTGATGGGGTTGGGTTTTTTTTTCTTTTAAAGTTCCACCCATGCCTTGTATATCTTGGATTACTTGATCACTTGACATGCCATTACTTATCAATTTGCTCGAGTGGCACCAATAATGTCTCCATTCGTCCCTGTCACATGCTAGTGTAGCCCAATGATGTCTGCTCATTCTAGGAACACGAAGAGCCTCAAACCGATCGTTCAGGGTCTTGACGAAGAAGTCTGACAATCTCGTAGGTGGGCGGCATTGGGATCTTTTGACGTCCCGTGGAATCCAGTCAGTAACAGCTCTAGTCCAGCGGTCATCTTCAAATCTCATTGCGTGTCCAGCCCATCTGATTTTCGACGCTTTGGCAAATGAGACAGCGTCTCTGATTTTTGATTGTCAACAGAACTCCAAATTCTTTCTCTCATTTGAGTGAAGAGGGTTACTCCAAGCATAGCTCTTTCGATTCCTCTTTGGGAGACCATATCTTCCACTACTTCCACTACCAGCTGCCGCCAACTCCAGGACGCTTTCCGGACCCTCAGGCAAGATTCACACAGGAGTGAAGCCCTACAAAACCAGGCAAGCGGTACTCGGATACCTTGGACTCCAGGCTCAATGGACACATCATATGACACTTAATACCCATTTTGGCAGGTTTGCAGTACCATACTTGATAGGGTTCAAATATGGTTTGAACCATAGGAACACCTGCAAGGGCAATTAGAGGCCGCCCTAAAAGCCTCTATCCCTCTCGGAGAGCATGGCAAGCTACCAACAGTATCCCATCTGCATGGCAGAGCCTGGCAAGCTATCCGTGGCATATTCAATATGCCAAAACCAGTGATTACAATGGGTCTCATTCCGCTAAACTTGAAAGAGCTACCAAAACGGCAGCGTTAAGAAGGATGAGAAAGGAGAGGCTCATAAAATCTAATATCTTGGATATTGGGTGAATAATTTTTCCCATTCTATGGGCATTCTTTGTATTTTGGTCACTGTTTCTTTTGAGGTGCAGAAGCTTCTTAGTTTAATGTAGTCCTATTTGTTAATCTTTACTTCCATTTGCTTGGTCAAAGGTGTTTCATCTTTGAAGATGTCTTTAGCTTCAGTGTCATGGAGGGTTTTGCCTACATTTTCTTCCATGTACCTTATGGATTCAGGTCTGATGTGGATTCAGGTCTAATGTTGAGGTCTTTAATCCACTTTGATCTGACTTTTGTGCCTGGCATTAGAGACAGGTCTGAGTTCATTTTTTTACATATAGCTGTCTAGTTTTCCCAGTACCACTTGTTAAAGAGGTTTTTTTTAACACTTCATATTTCTTGCTCCCTTATTAAAGATTAAATGATTATATATTTAAGTGTCTGTGCCAGAATATTCAACTCTATCCCATTGGTCTGTGGGTCTGTTTTTATTCCAATCCCATGCTATTTTAATTACTTCTGCTTCAGAGTACAATTTGAAATTGAGGAAGATGATGCCTACCATCTTCTTTTTCCCAAGGATTGCTTTAGCTATTCATAGGGGGTTATTGTTCCATGTGACGTTCAAGAGTGTTTGATCTATTTCTTTGAAAAATGTCCTGAGACACAGAGGCCCAGCTCTGGGCAACAAAGCTGAACGGCTCCAATTCCAACAGGTACAGCCCGCCCCCAAGGGCCTGGGTTCCTCTCAGGGCACGCGCAGCTAGAAACAGCCCCGAGACAGCCGGTTTTCAACCCCTGAGCCGCGTGGGACGGGCACAGAGGCCCAGCTCTGGGCAACAAAGCTGAACGGCTCCAATTCCAACAGGTACAGCCCGCCCCCAAGGGCCTGGGTTCCTCTCTGGGCACGTGCAGATAGAAACAGCCCCGAGACAGCCGGTTTTCAACCCCTGAGCCGCGTGGGACGGGCACAGAGGCCCAGCTCTGGGCAACAAAGCTGAACGGCTCCAATTCCAACAGGTACAGCCTGCCCCCAAGGGCCTGGGTTCCTCTCTGGGCACGCGCAGCTAGAAACAGCCCCGAGACAGCCGGTTTTCAACCCCTGAGCCGCGTGGGACGGGCACAGAGGCCCAGCTCTGGGCAACAAAGCTGAACGGCTCCAATTCCAACAGGTACAGCCCGCCCCCAAGGGCCTGGGTTCCTCTCAGGGCACGCGCAGCTAGAAACAGCCCCGAGACAGCCGGTTTTCAACCCCTGAGCTGCGTGGGACGGGCACAGAGGCCCAGCTCTGGGCAACAAAGCTGAACGGCTCCAATTCCAACAGGTACAGCCCGCCCCCAAGGGCCTGGGTTCCTCTCTGGGCACGCGCAGCTAGAAACAGCCCCGAGACAGCCGGTTTTCAACCCCTGAGCCGCGTGGGACGGGCACAGAGGCCCAGCTCTGGGCAACAAAGCTGAACGGCTCCAAATCCAACAGGTACAGCCCGCCCCCAAGGGCCTGGGTTCCTCTCTGGGCACGCGCAGCTAGAAACAGCCCCGAGACAGCCGGTTTTCAACCCCTGAGCCGCGTGGGACGGGCACAGAGGCCCAGCTCTGGGCAACAAAGCTGAACGGCTCCAATTCCAACAGGTACAGCCCGCCCCCAAGGGCCTGGGTTCCTCTCTGGGCACGTGCAGCTAGAAACAGCCCCGAGACAGCCGGTTTTCAACCCCTGAGCCGCGTGGGACGGGCACAGAGGCCCAGCTCTGGGCAACAAAGCTGAACGGCTCCAATTCCAACAGGTACAGCCTGCCCCCAAGGGCCTGGGTTCCTCTCTGGGCACGCGCAGCTAGAAACAGCCCCGAGACAGCCGGTTTTCAACCCCTGAGCCGCGTGGGACGGGCACAGAGGCCCAGCTCTGGGCAACAAAGCTGAACGGCTCCAATTCCAACAGGTACAGCCCGCCCCCAAGGGCCTGGGTTCCTCTCAGGGCACGCGCAGCTAGAAACAGCCCCGAGACAGCCGGTTTTCAACCCCTGAGCTGCGTGGGACGGGCACAGAGGCCCAGCTCTGGGCAACAAAGCTGAACGGCTCCAATTCCAACAGGTACAGCCCGCCCCCAAGGGCCTGGGTTCCTCTCTGGGCACGCGCAGCTAGAAACAGCCCCGAGACAGCCGGTTTTCAACCCCTGAGCCGCGTGGGACGGGCACAGAGGCCCAGCTCTGGGCAACAAAGCTGAACGGCTCCAATTCCAACAGGTACAGCCCGCCCCCAAGGGCCTGGGTTCCTCTCTGGGCACGCGCAGCTAGAAACAGCCCCGAGACAGCCGGTTTTCAACCCCTGAGCCGCGTGGGACGGGCACAGAGGCCCAGCTCTGGGCAACAAAGCTGAACGGCTCCAATTCCAACAGGTACAGCCCGCCCCCAAGGGCCTGGGTTCCTCTCTGGGCACGCGCAGCTAGAAACAGCCCCGAGACAGCCGGTTTTCAACCCCTGAGCCGCGTGGGACGGGCACAGAGGCCCAGCTCTGGGCAACAAAGCTGAACGGCTCTAATTCCAACAGGTACAGCCCGCCCCCAAGGGCCTGGGTTCCTCTCAGGGCACGCGCAGCTAGAAACAGCCCCGAGACAGCCGGTTTTCAACCCCTGAGCCGCGTGGGACGGGCACAGAGGCCCAGCTCTGGGCAACAAAGCTGAACGGCTCCAATTCCAACAGGTACAGCCCGCCCCCAAGGGCCTGGGTTCCTCTCTGGGCACGCGCAGCTAGAAACAGCCCCGAGACAGCCGGTTTTCAACCCCTGAGCCGCGTGGGACGGGCACAGAGGCCCAGCTCTGGGCAACAAAGCTGAACGGCTCCAATTCCAACAGGTACAGCCCGCCCCCAAGGGCCTGGGTTCCTCTCTGGGCACGTGCAGCTAGAAACAGCCCCGAGACAGCCGGTTTTCAACCCCTGAGCCGCGTGGGACGGGCACAGAGGCCCAGCTCTGGGCAACAAAGCTGAACGGCTCCAATTCCAACAGGTACAGCCTGCCCCCAAGGGCCTGGGTTCCTCTCTGGGCACGCGCAGCTAGAAACAGCCCCGAGACAGCCGGTTTTCAACCCCTGAGCCGCGTGGGACGGGCACAGAGGCCCAGCTCTGGGCAACAAAGCTGAACGGCTCCAATTCCAACAGGTACAGCCCGCCCCCAAGGGCCTGGGTTCCTCTCTGGGCACGCGCAGCTAGAAACAGCCCCGAGACAGCCGGTTTTCAACCCCTGAGCCGCGTGGGACGGGCACAGAGGCCCAGCTCTGGGCAACAAAGCTGAACGGCTCCAATTCCAACAGGTACAGCCCGCCCCCAAGGGCCTGGGTTCCTCTCTGGGCACGCGCAGCTAGAAACAGCCCCGAGACAGCCGGTTTTCAACCCCTGAGCCGCGTGGGACGGGCACAGAGGCCCAGCTCTGGGCAACAAAGCTGAACGGCTCCAATTCCAACAGGTACAGCCCGCCCCCAAGGCCCTGGGTTCCTCTCTGGGCACGCGCAGCTAGAAACAGCCCCGAGACAGCCGGTTTTCAACCCCTGAGCTGCGTGGGACGGGCACAGAGGCCCAGCTCTGGGCAACAAAGCTGAACGGCTCCAATTCCAACAGGTACAGCCCGCCCCCAAGGGCCTGGGTTCCTCTCAGGGCACGCGCAGCTAGAAACAGCCCCGAGACAGCCGGTTTTCAACCCCTGAGCCGCGTGGGACGGGCACAGAGGCCCAGCTCTGGGCAACAAAGCTGAACGGCTCCAATTCCAACAGGTACAGCCCGCCCCCAAGGGCCTGGGTTCCTCTCTGGGCACGCGCAGCTAGAAACAGCCCCGAGACAGCCGGTTTTCAACCCCTGAGCCGCGTGGGACGGGCACAGAGGCCCAGCTCTGGGCAACAAAGCTGAACGGCTCCAATTCCAACAGGTACAGCCCGCCCCCAAGGGCCTGGGTTCCTCTCTGGGCACGCGCAGCTAGAAACAGCCCCGAGACAGCCGGTTTTCAACCCCTGAGCCGCGTGGGACGGGCACAGAGGCCCAGCTCTGGGCAACAAAGCTGAACGGCTCCAATTCCAACAGGTACAGCCCGCCCCCAAGGCCCTGGGTTCCTCTCTGGGCACGCGCAGCTAGAAACAGCCCCGAGACAGCCGGTTTTCAACCCCTGAGCCGCGTGGGACGGGCACAGAGGCCCAGCTCTGGGCAACAAAGCTGAACGGCTCCAATTCCAACAGGTACAGCCCGCCCCCAAGGGCCTGGGTTCCTCTCTGGGCACGCGCAGCTAGAAACAGCCCCGAGACAGCCGGTTTTCAACCCCTGAGCCGCGTGGGACGGGCACAGAGGCCCAGCTCTGGGCAACAAAGCTGAACGGCTCCAATTCCAACAGGTACAGCCCGCCCCCAAGGGCCTGGGTTCCTCTCTGGGCACGCGCAGCTAGAAACAGCCCCGAGACAGCCGGTTTTCAACCCCTGAGCCGCGTGGGACGGGCACAGAGGCCCAGCTCTGGGCAACAAAGCTGAACGGCTCCAATTCCAACAGGTACAGCCCGCCCCCAAGGCCCTGGGTTCCTCTCTGGGCACGCGCAGCTAGAAACAGCCCCGAGACAGCCGGTTTTCAACCCCTGAGCCGCGTGGGACGGGCACAGAGGCCCAGCTCTGGGCAACAAAGCTGAACGGCTCCAATTCCAACAGGTACAGCCTGCCCCCAAGGGCCTGGGTTCCTCTCTGGGCACGCGCAGCTAGAAACAGCCCCGAGACAGCCGGTTTTCAACCCCTGAGCCGCGTGGGACGGGCACAGAGGCCCAGCTCTGGGCAACAAAGCTGAACGGCTCCAATTCCAACAGGTACAGCCCGCCCCCAAGGGCCTGGGTTCCTCTCTGGGCACGCGCAGCTAGAAACAGCCCCGAGACAGCCGGTTTTCAACCCCTGAGCCGCGTGGGACGGGCACAGAGGCCCAGCTCTGGGCAACAAAGCTGAACGGCTCTAATTCCAACAGGTACAGCCCGCCCCCAAGGGCCTGGGTTCCTCTCAGGGCACGCGCAGCTAGAAACAGCCCCGAGACAGCCGGTTTTCAACCCCTGAGCCGCGTGGGACGGGCACAGAGGCCCAGCTCTGGGCAACAAAGCTGAACGGCTCCAATTCCAACAGGTACAGCCCGCCCCCAAGGGCCTGGGTTCCTCTCTGGGCACGCGCAGCTAGAAACAGCCCCGAGACAGCCGGTTTTCAACCCCTGAGCCGCGTGGGACGGGCACAGAGGCCCAGCTCTGGGCAACAAAGCTGAACGGCTCCAATTCCAACAGGTACAGCCCGCCCCCAAGGGCCTGGGTTCCTCTCTGGGCACGTGCAGCTAGAAACAGCCCCGAGACAGCCGGTTTTCAACCCCTGAGCCGCGTGGGACGGGCACAGAGGCCCAGCTCTGGGCAACAAAGCTGAACGGCTCCAATTCCAACAGGTACAGCCTGCCCCCAAGGGCCTGGGTTCCTCTCTGGGCACGCGCAGCTAGAAACAGCCCCGAGACAGCCGGTTTTCAACCCCTGAGCCGCGTGGGACGGGCACAGAGGCCCAGCTCTGGGCAACAAAGCTGAACGGCTCCAATTCCAACAGGTACAGCCCGCCCCCAAGGGCCTGGGTTCCTCTCAGGGCACGCGCAGCTAGAAACAGCCCCGAGACAGCCGGTTTTCAACCCCTGAGCCGCGTGGGACGGGCACAGAGGCCCAGCTCTGGGCAACAAAGCTGAACGGCTCCAATTCCAACAGGTACAGCCCGCCCCCAAGGGCCTGGGTTCCTCTCTGGGCACGCGCAGCTAGAAACAGCCCCGAGACAGCCGGTTTTCAACCCCTGAGCCGCGTGGGACGGGCACAGAGGCCCAGCTCTGGGCAACAAAGCTGAACGGCTCCAATTCCAACAGGTACAGCCCGCCCCCAAGGGCCTGGGTTCCTCTCTGGGCACGCGCAGCTAGAAACAGCCCCGAGACAGCCGGTTTTCAACCCCTGAGCCGCGTGGGACGGGCACAGAGGCCCAGCTCTGGGCAACAAAGCTGAACGGCTCCAATTCCAACAGGTACAGCCCGCCCCCAAGGCCCTGGGTTCCTCTCTGGGCACGCGCAGCTAGAAACAGCCCCGAGACAGCCGGTTTTCAACCCCTGAGCTGCGTGGGACGGGCACAGAGGCCCAGCTCTGGGCAACAAAGCTGAACGGCTCCAATTCCAACAGGTACAGCCCGCCCCCAAGGGCCTGGGTTCCTCTCAGGGCACGCGCAGCTAGAAACAGCCCCGAGACAGCCGGTTTTCAACCCCTGAGCCGCGTGGGACGGGCACAGAGGCCCAGCTCTGGGCAACAAAGCTGAACGGCTCCAATTCCAACAGGTACAGCCCGCCCCCAAGGGCCTGGGTTCCTCTCTGGGCACGCGCAGCTAGAAACAGCCCCGAGACAGCCGGTTTTCAACCCCTGAGCCGCGTGGGACGGGCACAGAGGCCCAGCTCTGGGCAACAAAGCTGAACGGCTCCAATTCCAACAGGTACAGCCCGCCCCCAAGGGCCTGGGTTCCTCTCTGGGCACGCGCAGCTAGAAACAGCCCCGAGACAGCCGGTTTTCAACCCCTGAGCCGCGTGGGACGGGCACAGAGGCCCAGCTCTGGGCAACAAAGCTGAACGGCTCCAATTCCAACAGGTACAGCCCGCCCCCAAGGCCCTGGGTTCCTCTCTGGGCACGCGCAGCTAGAAACAGCCCCGAGACAGCCGGTTTTCAACCCCTGAGCTGCGTGGGACGGGCACAGAGGCCCAGCTCTGGGCAACAAAGCTGAACGGCTCCAATTCCAACAGGTACAGCCCGCCCCCAAGGGCCTGGGTTCCTCTCTGGGCACGCGCAGCTAGAAACAGCCCCGAGACAGCCGGTTTTCAACCCCTGAGCCGCGTGGGACGGGCACAGAGGCCCAGCTCTGGGCAACAAAGCTGAACGGCTCCAATTCCAACAGGTACAGCCCGCCCCCAAGGGCCTGGGTTCCTCTCTGGGCACGCGCAGCTAGAAACAGCCCCGAGACAGCCGGTTTTCAACCCCTGAGCTGCGTGGGACGGGCACAGAGGCCCAGCTCTGGGCAACAAAGCTGAACGGCTCCAATTCCAACAGGTACAGCCCGCCCCCAAGGGCCTGGGTTCCTCTCTGGGCACGTGCAGCTAGAAACAGCCCCGAGACAGCCGGTTTTCAACCCCTGAGCCGCGTGGGACGGGCACAGAGGCCCAGCTCTGGGCAACAAAGCTGAACGGCTCCAATTCCAACAGGTACAGCCTGCCCCCAAGGGCCTGGGTTCCTCTCTGGGCACGCGCAGCTAGAAACAGCCCCGAGACAGCCGGTTTTCAACCCCTGAGCCGCGTGGGACGGGCACAGAGGCCCAGCTCTGGGCAACAAAGCTGAACGGCTCCAATTCCAACAGGTACAGCCCGCCCCCAAGGGCCTGGGTTCCTCTCAGGGCACGCGCAGCTAGAAACAGCCCCGAGACAGCCGGTTTTCAACCCCTGAGCTGCGTGGGACGGGCACAGAGGCCCAGCTCTGGGCAACAAAGCTGAACGGCTCCAATTCCAACAGGTACAGCCCGCCCCCAAGGGCCTGGGTTCCTCTCTGGGCACGCGCAGCTAGAAACAGCCCCGAGACAGCCGGTTTTCAACCCCTGAGCCGCGTGGGACGGGCACAGAGGCCCAGCTCTGGGCAACAAAGCTGAACGGCTCCAATTCCAACAGGTACAGCCCGCCCCCAAGGGCCTGGGTTCCTCTCTGGGCACGCGCAGCTAGAAACAGCCCCGAGACAGCCGGTTTTCAACCCCTGAGCCGCGTGGGACGGGCACAGAGGCCCAGCTCTGGGCAACAAAGCTGAACGGCTCCAATTCCAACAGGTACAGCCCGCCCCCAAGGGCCTGGGTTCCTCTCTGGGCACGCGCAGCTAGAAACAGCCCCGAGACAGCCGGTTTTCAACCCCTGAGCCGCGTGGGACGGGCACAGAGGCCCAGCTCTGGGCAACAAAGCTGAACGGCTCTAATTCCAACAGGTACAGCCCGCCCCCAAGGGCCTGGGTTCCTCTCAGGGCACGCGCAGCTAGAAACAGCCCCGAGACAGCCGGTTTTCAACCCCTGAGCCGCGTGGGACGGGCACAGAGGCCCAGCTCTGGGCAACAAAGCTGAACGGCTCCAATTCCAACAGGTACAGCCCGCCCCCAAGGGCCTGGGTTCCTCTCTGGGCACGCGCAGCTAGAAACAGCCCCGAGACAGCCGGTTTTCAACCCCTGAGCCGCGTGGGACGGGCACAGAGGCCCAGCTCTGGGCAACAAAGCTGAACGGCTCCAATTCCAACAGGTACAGCCCGCCCCCAAGGGCCTGGGTTCCTCTCTGGGCACGTGCAGCTAGAAACAGCCCCGAGACAGCCGGTTTTCAACCCCTGAGCCGCGTGGGACGGGCACAGAGGCCCAGCTCTGGGCAACAAAGCTGAACGGCTCCAATTCCAACAGGTACAGCCTGCCCCCAAGGGCCTGGGTTCCTCTCTGGGCACGCGCAGCTAGAAACAGCCCCGAGACAGCCGGTTTTCAACCCCTGAGCCGCGTGGGACGGGCACAGAGGCCCAGCTCTGGGCAACAAAGCTGAACGGCTCCAATTCCAACAGGTACAGCCCGCCCCCAAGGGCCTGGGTTCCTCTCAGGGCACGCGCAGCTAGAAACAGCCCCGAGACAGCCGGTTTTCAACCCCTGAGCCGCGTGGGACGGGCACAGAGGCCCAGCTCTGGGCAACAAAGCTGAACGGCTCCAATTCCAACAGGTACAGCCCGCCCCCAAGGGCCTGGGTTCCTCTCTGGGCACGCGCAGCTAGAAACAGCCCCGAGACAGCCGGTTTTCAACCCCTGAGCCGCGTGGGACGGGCACAGAGGCCCAGCTCTGGGCAACAAAGCTGAACGGCTCCAATTCCAACAGGTACAGCCCGCCCCCAAGGGCCTGGGTTCCTCTCTGGGCACGCGCAGCTAGAAACAGCCCCGAGACAGCCGGTTTTCAACCCCTGAGCCGCGTGGGACGGGCACAGAGGCCCAGCTCTGGGCAACAAAGCTGAACGGCTCCAATTCCAACAGGTACAGCCCGCCCCCAAGGCCCTGGGTTCCTCTCTGGGCACGCGCAGCTAGAAACAGCCCCGAGACAGCCGGTTTTCAACCCCTGAGCTGCGTGGGACGGGCACAGAGGCCCAGCTCTGGGCAACAAAGCTGAACGGCTCCAATTCCAACAGGTACAGCCCGCCCCCAAGGGCCTGGGTTCCTCTCAGGGCACGCGCAGCTAGAAACAGCCCCGAGACAGCCGGTTTTCAACCCCTGAGCCGCGTGGGACGGGCACAGAGGCCCAGCTCTGGGCAACAAAGCTGAACGGCTCCAATTCCAACAGGTACAGCCCGCCCCCAAGGGCCTGGGTTCCTCTCTGGGCACGCGCAGCTAGAAACAGCCCCGAGACAGCCGGTTTTCAACCCCTGAGCCGCGTGGGACGGGCACAGAGGCCCAGCTCTGGGCAACAAAGCTGAACGGCTCCAATTCCAACAGGTACAGCCCGCCCCCAAGGGCCTGGGTTCCTCTCTGGGCACGCGCAGCTAGAAACAGCCCCGAGACAGCCGGTTTTCAACCCCTGAGCCGCGTGGGACGGGCACAGAGGCCCAGCTCTGGGCAACAAAGCTGAACGGCTCCAATTCCAACAGGTACAGCCCGCCCCCAAGGCCCTGGGTTCCTCTCTGGGCACGCGCAGCTAGAAACAGCCCCGAGACAGCCGGTTTTCAACCCCTGAGCCGCGTGGGACGGGCACAGAGGCCCAGCTCTGGGCAACAAAGCTGAACGGCTCCAATTCCAACAGGTACAGCCCGCCCCCAAGGGCCTGGGTTCCTCTCTGGGCACGCGCAGCTAGAAACAGCCCCGAGACAGCCGGTTTTCAACCCCTGAGCCGCGTGGGACGGGCACAGAGGCCCAGCTCTGGGCAACAAAGCTGAACGGCTCCAATTCCAACAGGTACAGCCCGCCCCCAAGGGCCTGGGTTCCTCTCAGGGCACGCGCAGCTAGAAACAGCCCCGAGACAGCCGGTTTTCAACCCCTGAGCTGCGTGGGACGGGCACAGAGGCCCAGCTCTGGGCAACAAAGCTGAACGGCTCCAATTCCAACAGGTACAGCCCGCCCCCAAGGGCCTGGGTTCCTCTCTGGGCACGCGCAGCTAGAAACAGCCCCGAGACAGCCGGTTTTCAACCCCTGAGCCGCGTGGGACGGGCACAGAGGCCCAGCTCTGGGCAACAAAGCTGAACGGCTCCAATTCCAACAGGTACAGCCCGCCCCCAAGGGCCTGGGTTCCTCTCTGGGCACGCGCAGCTAGAAACAGCCCCGAGACAGCCGGTTTTCAACCCCTGAGCCGCGTGGGACGGGCACAGAGGCCCAGCTCTGGGCAACAAAGCTGAACGGCTCCAATTCCAACAGGTACAGCCCGCCCCCAAGGGCCTGGGTTCCTCTCTGGGCACGCGCAGCTAGAAACAGCCCCGAGACAGCCGGTTTTCAACCCCTGAGCCGCGTGGGACGGGCACAGAGGCCCAGCTCTGGGCAACAAAGCTGAACGGCTCTAATTCCAACAGGTACAGCCCGCCCCCAAGGGCCTGGGTTCCTCTCAGGGCACGCGCAGCTAGAAACAGCCCCGAGACAGCCGGTTTTCAACCCCTGAGCCGCGTGGGACGGGCACAGAGGCCCAGCTCTGGGCAACAAAGCTGAACGGCTCCAATTCCAACAGGTACAGCCCGCCCCCAAGGGCCTGGGTTCCTCTCTGGGCACGCGCAGCTAGAAACAGCCCCGAGACAGCCGGTTTTCAACCCCTGAGCCGCGTGGGACGGGCACAGAGGCCCAGCTCTGGGCAACAAAGCTGAACGGCTCCAATTCCAACAGGTACAGCCCGCCCCCAAGGGCCTGGGTTCCTCTCTGGGCACGTGCAGCTAGAAACAGCCCCGAGACAGCCGGTTTTCAACCCCTGAGCCGCGTGGGACGGGCACAGAGGCCCAGCTCTGGGCAACAAAGCTGAACGGCTCCAATTCCAACAGGTACAGCCTGCCCCCAAGGGCCTGGGTTCCTCTCTGGGCACGCGCAGCTAGAAACAGCCCCGAGACAGCCGGTTTTCAACCCCTGAGCCGCGTGGGACGGGCACAGAGGCCCAGCTCTGGGCAACAAAGCTGAACGGCTCCAATTCCAACAGGTACAGCCCGCCCCCAAGGGCCTGGGTTCCTCTCAGGGCACGCGCAGCTAGAAACAGCCCCGAGACAGCCGGTTTTCAACCCCTGAGCCGCGTGGGACGGGCACAGAGGCCCAGCTCTGGGCAACAAAGCTGAACGGCTCCAATTCCAACAGGTACAGCCCGCCCCCAAGGGCCTGGGTTCCTCTCTGGGCACGCGCAGCTAGAAACAGCCCCGAGACAGCCGGTTTTCAACCCCTGAGCCGCGTGGGACGGGCACAGAGGCCCAGCTCTGGGCAACAAAGCTGAACGGCTCCAATTCCAACAGGTACAGCCCGCCCCCAAGGGCCTGGGTTCCTCTCTGGGCACGCGCAGCTAGAAACAGCCCCGAGACAGCCGGTTTTCAACCCCTGAGCCGCGTGGGACGGGCACAGAGGCCCAGCTCTGGGCAACAAAGCTGAACGGCTCCAATTCCAAACAGAAGACATTCCCAACTCCTCGCCCAGTGCCAGGGACTCTTTCCGGAGCCGCGGCCGCTAACGCGGCCGCGAAATATTTTCCCACTACATATGCCATAGGAACCATAAGCTAACTTCTTAGATGGAAACTTCTCTATTTTAGCTCAGCCACTAGAAATACAGTTGCCAATAACTCATAAGCCTATCTTAACTCACACTGCATATCAAGCAGAATAGTAACACTGAACGTGAAGGACTAAACCACACCTCTCACAATGGTAAAGCAACGCAAAAGCCCACCAAACATTCATATTGAAGAGTCTAGCCCAGATGACACCAACAGTACTGTAGTGTTAGACGACCTCTCTGACAAGGAATTCAGAAGGGAGCTACTTAGGATGCTTAGGGAATTAAAAGAAACAATGGAAAGCAATGCCAATAGAAGACAAGAGGATCTGAAGGCAGAAATGAGGAAAATGCAATCAGAAATGTCAGACCTGAAAAATCTCGTAGGCGAATTGAAAAGCTCAGTGGAAGGCCTCAGCAGCAGAGTAACAGCGGCTGAGAACAGAATCAGTGAGCTCGAAGATGAAGTTCAGAGACTCTCCAGAAAAGAGCAGAAAATGGAAAAGAGACTCACAATTCGGGAACAGATGGCAAGAGAAGATCGTGATGAAGCCAAGATGGGTAACATAAGAATTATTGGAGTCCCAGAGGGACAGGAAGAAAACCTTGATGAAGAAGAAACTGTCAAAGACATCATTGCTACAACATTTCCAGAGCTGAAGAAAACTTGTGACCACATTCAGGAGGCCCGAAGGGTACCAGCTAGAAGAAATCCGAATAAAAATACCCCAAGACACATTCTGATCAAAATGACCAAAACCTTAGACAGAGACAAAATTCTGAAAGCAGCAAGATCGAAGAAAGAAATCTCTTACAAAGGAGCATCCTTAAAATTCACAGCTGATTTTTCTGATGAAACCCTCATGGCCCGAAAACAGTGGTGGGACATAGTAAAAAAACTCAATGAAATAAATGCCTCCCCCAAAATACTTTTCCCAGCAAGACTCTCATTCATAATAGAAGGAACAACACACAGTTTCACAGACAAACAACAGCTCAGGAACTTCATAGACTCAAAACCATGGTTACAAGAACAACTAAATGGGCTACTTTAAGGCAAGAAAGGCCCCTCAAATACACCCAATTTTAACATAACAATGGGACAAAATCCCATAACAATAATTTCTCTCAATGTCAATGGGCTAAACGCACCAATTAAAAGACATAGAGTGGCAGGATGGATTAGAAAATTGAACCCAACATTCTGCTGCCTGCAAGAAACGCATCTCAATAGTCAAAGCAAACACAGACTCAGAGTCAAAGGCTGGAAAACAATCCTACAGGCAAACAGCTCCCATAAAAAAGCTGGGGTAGCCATCCTTATATCAGACCACATTGATTTCAGAGTGAGGAAGGTCATAAGAGACAGTGAAGGCCATTACTTATTGATCAGAGGATCTGTACAACAGGAAGAACTTACAATAATAAATGTATATGCACCTAATGAGAGACCAGCAAAGTACTTAAAACAACTACTCATAGATTTGGAAAAAGACATCAATAGCAACACAATACTAGTGGGAGACTTCAACACTGCTTTGTCACCTCTTGATAGATCAACCAGACTCAAGCTTAGCAAGGACATACTTCATTTGAGGGAAACAATGGAAGAAAGGGACTTAGTAGATATATACAGGACACTTCATCCACAAAAAGCTGAATACACATTCTTCTCAAGCGTACATGGAACATTCTCCAAGATAGACCACATGCTGAGCCACAAAACATGCCTCCATAAAATTAAGAAGGTAGAGATTGTATCAACAATCTTCTCAGACCATAATGCGCTGAAATTAGAAGTAAATCACACACAAAAACAGAAAACTAAATCAAACACCTGGAAATTAAACAGTGCACTATTGAACAACGAGTGGATTAGACAGGAAATCAAAGAGGAAATCAAAAGATTCCTAGAAACGAATGAAAATGAGAACACGAGTTACCAAAACTTATGGGACACAGCAAAGGCTGTGTTAAGAGGAAAGTTTATAGCTCTACAAGCATTCCTCAGGAAGGAGGAGCGAGCACACATAAGTAACCTAACCTCACAGCTTAAGAGCTTGGAGAAGGACCAAAAAAAGGAGCACAACCCGAACAGGAGAAAGGAAATAATAAAACTCAGAGCAGAGATTAATGAGATGGAAACCCAAAAAACAATCCGAAAGATCAATGAAACCAAGAGCTGGTTCTTTGAGAAAATTAACAAGATCGATAAGCCTCTAGCAAAACTCACAAAGAAAGGGAGAGAGAAAACCCTAATAAACCGAATCAGAAATGAAAAGGGGGTCATTACAACAGAAACCACAGAAATTCAGAGGATCCTCAGGGAGTACTTTGAGAAGCTTTATGCCACGGAACATCAAAACCTCGAGGAAATGGATAAATTCCTAGACTCCTACAGACTCCCAAGGCTGAACCAAGAAGACCTGGAATACCTGAACAGACCTATCACCATCAAGGAAATTGAAATGGTAATAAAAAGTCTCCCCAAGCACAAAAGTCCTGGCCCGGATGGATTCACTAGTGAATTCTTCCAAATCTTTAAAGAGGACTTACTCCCAATACTCTTTAAGCTTTTCCACGAAATTGAAATATCAAAAACACTTCCAAACAGTTTCTACGAAGCAAATATCACACTGATACCAAAAGCAGACAGAGATACCACAAAGAAAGAGAATTACAGGCCGATATCCCTGATGAACACAGATGCAAAGATCCTCAACAAACTACTAGCAAATAGAATCCACCTACTCATCAAAAAGATCATACACCATGACCAAGTAGGATTCATCCCAGGGATGCAAGGATGGTTCAACATTCGGAAATCAATCAACATAATCCACCATATCAACAAAAGAAAAGATAAAAAGCATATGATCATATCAATAGATGCAGAGAAAGCATTTGATAAGATCCAGCACCCCTTTATGATGAAAACCCTAGCGAAAATGGGTATAGAGGGGACCTTCCTCAACATAATTAAAGCCATCTACCACAAGCCTACAGCAAGCATCATCCTCAATGGGGAAAAACTGAGAGCCTTCCCTCTAAGATCAGGGACGAGACAGGGATGACCACTCTCTCCACTGCTGTTCAATATAGTACTGGAAGTACTTGCAATAGCGATTAGGCAGGAAAAAGATATTAAGGGCATTCAGGTAGGAAAGGAAGAAATCAAGCTCTCACTATTCGCAGATGATATGATACTCTACTTAGAGAACCCAATAACTTCCACCAAAAAACTCTTAGAAACAATAGACTCGTATAGTAAAGTTGCAGGTTATAAAATCAATACCCAAAAGTCCATGGCTTTCCTATACGCAAACAGTGAGAGAGAAGAAAGCAACATGAAAAAAACAATCCCATTCACAATTGTGCCCCAGAAAATCAAGTATCTAGGAATCAGCTTAACTAAGGAAGTAAAGGACCTGTACAAAGAAAACTACAAAACGCTACTTCAGGAAATAAAAGAGGACATGAGGAAATGGAAAGATATCCCCTGCTCATGGGTCGGGAGACTTAACATTGTCAAAATGGCAATACTACCGAAAGCATTGTATAAATTCAATGCAATCCCTATAAGGATACCCATGACATTCTTCAAAGAAATGGAGCAAACACTCCTGAAATTTATATGGAACAATAAGCCCCCACGAATAGCTAAAGCAATTCTTGGGAAAAAGAAAATGGGAGGAATCAACCTCCCGAACTTCAAACTGTACTACAAAGCAGTAATAATTAAAACAGCATGGTACTGGAACAAAGGCAGAACTGCAGACCAATGGAACAGGGTTGAATACACTGACATTTCTCCTCAATCATATGCTCATCTAATCTTTGATAAAGGTGCAAGTAATGTGAAGTGGAGTAAGGAAAGCCTCTTTAATAAATTGTGTTGGCATCACTGAACGGCTACATGCAAAAAAATAGGCTCAGAACTCTGCCTAACACCATGTACAAAAGTAAGATCAAAATGGATTAAAGACCTCAACATCAGACCAGAAACCATAAGGTACATTGAAGACAAAGTTGGCAAAACCCTCCATGACATTGAAGCTAATGGTATCTTCAAAGATGCCACGCCACTGGCCGAGCAAGTGAAAACAGAGATAGATAAATGGGACTATCTTAAACTAAGAAGCTTCTGCACCTCCAAAGAAACAGTGACCAAAATACAAAGACAGTCTACAGAATGGGAAAGGATATTCACCGAATACACATCTGACAAGGGGTTGATATCCAGGATATACAAAATACTGGTTAAACTCCACAAGAAGAAAACATCCAACCCCATCCAAAAATGGGGCAATGAAATGAACAGAAACTTTCTCAAAGAAGAAATCCGAATGGCAAAAAAGCACATGAGAAAATGCTCTACATCATTAATCATCAGGGAGATGCAGATCAAAACCACAATGAGATACCATCTCACACCTCAGAGACTGGTCCACATTCAAAAGAACAAAAGCAACCGATGCTGGCGTGGATGTGGCGAGAAAGGGACACTCCTTCACTGTTGGTGGGAATGTCCACTGGTTCAGCCCTTCTGGAAAACAGTATGGACGATTCTCAAAAAATTAGAAATTGAGCTCCCATTTGACCCAGCAATACCACTCCTGGGAATATATCCCAGAGAGGCAAAAATGTATAGTCGAAGTGACATCTGCACTTGTTTGTTCATTGCAGCCCTCTTTACAATAGCCAGAAACTGGAAGAAACCTGAATGCCCAAGAACAGATGACTGGTTAAAGAAACTTTGGTACATCTACACAATGGAGTACTATGTAGCTCTTAGAAAAGATGAAGTCATGAAATTTACATACAAGTGGTACAATATGGAAAGTATCATGCTAAGCGAAATGAGTCAGAAAGAGAGGGATAGACATAGAAAGATTGCATTCATCTGGGGGATATAAAGTAACAAAGTATGAGATTAATACCCAAGAATAGCTGAGATCAGCACCAGGAGGATTACTCCATAACTTAGAGGCCAGCCGGGTATCCTAGAGGAAAGGGCTATTCAGATAGAGAAGGGAGCACCAAATAAAGGATGTTTGGAGGATCCTCCCAGGAGGGGAGATGCATGTCGAAAGTAGACTATGGACTGAACATGTTTGCCACTCAATGCCTCTTTTGCAGACCACAACACCCAAAAGGAGAGAGAGAACACAGGGGATTGCCCTGCCACAGAGACGGGGGGATGGGGGGAAAAAAAATGTCCTGAATATCCTTATAGGGACCACATTGGATCTGTATAATGCTTTGGAAAGTATTGCCATTTTGACAATGCTAATTCTCCTAATTCATGAGCAGGGGATATATTCCCATTTCCTTATGTCCTCTTTTATTTATCTTTTATTCCTCTTTTATTTCAAGGCCAGAGAAAAATAAGAGCTAGGAGGTCTGGTCAATGGTTGGAAATTACCACAATTGTGTGTGGTATGGAGGGTAATTAAGATAGAAAAGGGTCCAGTATGACAACAGTTGGAAATGATAACTCTGGACAAGAACTGAGTGTCAAAATTAGATAATGGGATATACATGATAATCTTTCAGCATGTGTATTGCAAACCATAATGCCTAACCTGAGGGAGGGAGAGAGAGAGACAGAGAGAGAAAGAGAGAAAAGAGAGGAGCTGGGAGTGGGGGGTGGGGTGGGGGTTGGAAGGGAAACTGTGGACACAGAGGCAGGCTAGGAGTGAGGGGGTGGGAGGGAAAGTGTGGACATTGGTACTGGAAAATTACACTGGTAGACTATGGGTGGTGGAACACTGAATGAGACTCAGTCATGAACAGGTTTTTAATGCTCTATCTCAATTTTAATAAAAATAATAACGTTAAAAAGATACATCACTTTAAATTTTTTAGGTAATTAATTTATTGCATTTTTGAAGTAAATTAGGGACCGAACAGAAGATACCTCAACATCCAACATAGCTAAGGTTATTTTTTTATTGTTTTCTGTACTATCTTCTACATGGGGTGCTTAAATAAGTATGATTCTTAAATAAAACATGCTATAAACCTGGTTACTCCGAAGTGTATCACTACTAAAAAAGGTAAAGTGGAGATTTTAGAAGATTTACTTCCCATTTATTCTATATTGTGAACATTATTTGAATGAATTATAATTGACTCAATTAATTTTTTCATACATAATTGTTACATTTTATCTAGCCTATTAAATCTAACATTTAAATTAAAAACCCAGTTACTATAAATTTAATATCTGCCAATTTTATGGCTATAAGCACATGCTAATCTCCATGCTGGAAGATGAGCCATGCAGATTGCAAGAAACCAAGCTATATTTAGAAGCACATTACTAGAGACAGATTTTTAAAATTGAGCTCTGTTAGATCTTGTATGAAGTTCTTTTCCATTTTGTAAAAAGTATGTTCAACTGTTCTTCTAATTGTATCATTTAACTACTGGGCAGCCTGACATTGCCTATTTCTACGCAGACAATGGCGTTTTATGTTTGTGGTTACTGACATACAATAGCAGCACTATGATTTTTCTGAATTCATTTTCAGCTCTATATAGCATCCCACAGTAATATTTGCTGTGCCTTCCTGAATATCTCCCTGAGCTATTGAGCAAAAGGGAAGCAAATGGAAATGCAAGCCACAGGGGGCACCATCTTTACACACACTATACCCAGATCATTCTCTTTCTCCTTGATTTGAAAGGGGGTAGGCTGAATCACAAAATGTGTGAATACTTAATATATGTCAAGTCGTCCTATGATGACAACTTGATTTATATGCTTTATTCTCATTTAATTTTCATGAAAACTTTAGGAGGCAGGCACGCTCTCATTTTATGGATAAGGTTAAGAATGTATGTGCCTATTTTATGGCTAACAAAGTTGTCTAGCTAATAAGATAGCAACCTACCCTCACAGTCAGTGTTCTGAAGCATAATGGCATATACTATATATAATATGCCATTATGAAGGTGTTAATTAGATGAATTTTCTAAAACTGCTTAAGTTTTGGAGAAATTAGTAAATTTTGCTTGAGTTCTTAAAATCAAGATGACTAAAGGATATGGATTCACAAAGTAGTGCAAAATGCTTCATATAAATATGGGATCAAGTATACTTTAATATGAAGCATTTGAAGAGCCCAAGGTTTCTTTTCCAATTACATAGCATTCCATTTATTTAGTCATAAACAAGGGTTTTATCAAATATTGATTTCCCAAATGGAAGAAAATGACCACAGAATAGTTTTCTTCTTTAAAATAAAAAAAAATGCAACTACCAGAGTCACTACCTCAAGATCAGAATTTATTTTCTACTTCTTTTTCTTAAATGTTAGTCCCTTTTAAAACAATAAGATGAAAATTCTTGCATGTAACCAGAACTGATGAGTGCCCAGATCTCTGGATCCTGTTTTCCAAATTCAACAGCCAGTTCTCATTGAACTCCTGCAGGCAGAATTCATTAAAAGGTTGAACAGAAATCACCTGCCAAGGTTAGTAATAGAAGAAAACTACCAACACATGCACTGCTATTATTTTAGAGAAAATATCCTCTTGAAGGCCGGTTCTTATTTGGAAGTAACAAAGAGTTCTCGAAGAGTATAAGACTACAAAATGGTGAGTTCATAACACAACTGTCTTGATTTCATGTATTCTACACACAGAATGTTTGGGAAAGTTTTTTAATTGCTCATTTGGATTTTGTAGCCTAAATGAGGATAAGAACTGCACCACCAAAATGCATAAAAAGTATATTTCACCAAATCAACTGCTTCCAAGTCTGCTATTTTAAATACTCTTCTTTGAGAATGTTGAATAATATTGGGGGGACCAATAATTAAGTACATGCATGTCTTCTTCCATTTAAGGACACTGATATTTTGGGATTGGAAGTGATATTTCACAGCTGGAGATAATCTCACATAGCCTTTTCATTCAGAGTAGTTCAACCCTCAGAGAATTCTCAGAACTTCTCAAAAAATATAGAATATTTATTTCCTCTTTCCTTTACTCACAGAAAAAAGCTGTGATACCAAACACAGTAATAAAGTAAGACTAATACTATAGAGTTTTTTAAGAAAAACATATACTCAAAACAAGAATTATAAGACTAGCGAAATATATTTTCAAGATACTTGCAAATGTTTATCATGAATGATTTGTATTAGCATAAAAAACCTCCATATGCATATCATTTGTGTAAGTCCCTGTTTTTATTTCTACTAGTCTATTGCTATAAGATGTGCTTTCTTGAAAAGATACCAAAAATTCAATGAAAGTTATAGATAAGAAAATTATCTTTTAAAAAAAGGGGGGCTGGAGCGATAGCACAGCGGTAGGGCGTTCGCCTTACAAGCGGCCAACATGGCCGACCTGAGTTCGATTCCTCCGGCCCTCTCGGAGAGCCCGGCAAGCTACCGAGAGTATTCGATATGCCAGACACAGTAACAACAAAGTCTCCAATGGAGACGTTACTGGGCCCGCTCGAGCAAAATGGAGCCAAAATTTATTTTGACTTTTTACTGTAATTTTTATTTATAACAGCAATTCAAAAAATAAATCCAAAACATTATACTTAGGTAATAAGGTTAAATGACCAATTTTCATAATCTGTTTATTTTCAGAGACCAAAAGTTTTCTTTGATGGAAACTGACATGATTTTTCTCACTTGCCTTAATTTTTATACAGTAAATGTAAATTCTAATACTTTTATTGTTCAATGCCATATTAATTGTTACTTAATCAGACTGGTCTGAGTTCAAATCATATTTTTAGTGTGCTCTGAGAACATATCCTTGAGCAAATTATTGAGGTTTCTAGAGCCTTAGCGTCTTTATCTAAAAACAATTAACAGAAACATCTAGTCTCACTGTTTTGGAGCTAGAAGTTCCAGATCAAGGTGGGTGGGGTTAGTTATTTCTGAAACTAGAATTTGTTCCAGGCTTTACTAGTAGTTTCTCTTGGTTTTTGGGCAATGCTTGAGATTCTCTGATTTCTGTGACATTTTTTTACCCTGACTCTGACCTTTAATTTCACATGGGATTCTTTTTCTAAGTGTATGTCTGTGCCCATATTTCTGCTGTTTCTAAAGACCTATCTTATAACTAAAGAGGAGTGCACTCTTCTGCAGATAACCTTAACTAATTACATCTGCAAAGGCTCTATTTGCAAATAAGGTCACCTCCCAAGGTACAGTGGGGAGGTCTTCAATATGTGAATGTTGGAGGAAGACTATCAATCTGTAGTAGTAACCTGAGGGAAGAGTCTTTTTGGTGTAGTGAAAAATGGAGGAAAACAATCAGTCTGTACTAGAAGACTGACAGGAGAAGCTTTTCGTGTAGGTGTGAAGTCTATGACATTGCCCTTCACTGATAGATTTGCCACATAGTCACTAATGTGTTGATGTGAACATTCTCCTGCTATATCTATAGTCTGTTGCTTTGGGCTGCTCACAGCACTCTAAATTATCCTATATCCAAATGAGATTGTTGTTTTTAATCCTTCTTTTTGCCAGCATCCTTTGATCATTAAGGTTCATGCCATTCCTAATGAGAGTCCGATATTCCATTGGAAAGCCAAGACTGATGACCAGTGATTACTGCTTCCCAGCTGCACAGGCAGCTCCAGTAATCACTGCCTTCCCATGGACATTTGGACGTTGTTGAATTCAACTTGTGTTTTTACAGTTTCTAAGGAGAAGAATTTTCTATTACTTTAAGTGGCAATTTCTCTTTACCTTTGGACTTTTTTTCACTAAAGACTGTTCACTTGCTAGATTATAGACCGAATACGATGGCCAATTAATATCTCTATTACAAATCACAACATCCAAAAGGAGAGAGAGAGCAAAAGGGAATGCCTTGCCACAGAGGCAGGATGGAGGGGAGAGGGAAGAGGTGGGGATGGTGGGAAGGATACTGAGATCATTGGTGATGGAGAATGGGCACTGGTGGAGGAATGGGTACTCTATCATTGTATGACTGAAATGCAAGCAGGAAAGTTTGTAAGTCAGTAACAGTACCTCATGGTGATTCATTAATAAAAAATTATTTTTTAAAAAAAGAAAGTAAGAGATAGGAATGGTTGGGTTAAGGTATTTAGTAGAACAGGAGACCCTTACTATATTAACATAAAAATATATAAATATATATATACAAAATGAAGTGGCAGAAAAGTTTATAAAGATATATCTGAGAACAATAACAAAAAAATGATGAAAATAAAAAGCCAGGAATAAGTCCTGAGCACAGCCAGATGTGGCCTCAAAACCAAAAAACAAAGCAAGCAAAAAACCCACTAAGATTCCAAACACTGCCTCCAGATTACCAAAACAAAAATGTGAAGAAGAAAGTTAATTAGAAGGGAAAGTAAAAAGAGATGCTCTGGAAGTAGCACAGGAGCTGGGCTCAGCAGCCATTATGACATAAAGGCAAGGCATTGCTACTACGTTACTCACTAGATTTAATACTGCCATAAGCATATGACCCAAACTTTAAATTAAATTTTAAAGTGTAACAGTCGGGAAGTCAGATTAAGGTAAAAAGGAAACTGGAATAAGTGGTGGAGGGATGGGGATATCAGGTGGTGGGATTGACATTGTATGCCTGAGACCCTATTGTGAACAACTATGTAAATCACGGTATCTAAAATAAAGTAATTAATAAATAAGAATTTTTTAAAAAAGACTGTTCACTTGCATTTGCAACCCTCAGGGCTTATTTGTCATTACTAAGGTGCTATATCCTTGCTTTAGTGTCCTCATCATGGGAAACAATGGACCATTTTTCCTGCACATGCAGTGCCTATTTTTCCAGGCACCACCAAACTAACTCAGTTTGTTCTTAGTATCTTAGATCCATTACAAGACAGAAACTGTACGAAGATGTTCTCTACATATTAGATTTTCACTTGATAATAAGGGACAGGATGTCAGGATCTGAAATGTCATGGGAGTTTGGTTGGAGCGATAGCACAGCAGGTAGGGTGTTTGCCTTGCACGCGGCTGACCCAGCCGAGCCGGGTGCGATTCCTCTGCTCCTCTTGCAGAGCCCGGCAAGCTACTGAGAGTATCTCACCCACACGGCAAAGCCTGACAAGCTACCCATGATGCATTCGATATGCCAAACACAGTAACAACAAGTCTCACAATGGAGACATTACTGGGCCCACTAGAACAAATCGATGAACAATGGGAGGACAGTACTACAGTGGATATATGCTACTATTCAAACATGAGAAAGGCAAGAATTCAATATTGCAGTAAATACACATATTTATTATTATATATGAATGACATATGTTTATGTTATTAGCATAGATGAATGACTTCTTTATTTACCACATCAAGGTCGAAATTCCTCACCTAGGTTTTGTATATCCTATGCATTCCATCCTAACTATCTAAACTTTATCTTCAGAGGGTAGAAAAATAAAATGCCTAAGAGATATATAAAGAAGTAGGGTAATATAAAGGACAGTGTTCTTTCTTTCTGGAAATCTTGTTATATTTGGTGTCAGAACCATGAAACATAGCATACAATTTTTCTGTTACTTTTTTTGTAAGATAGCTCTCTTTCCTCCCTGGATAATAAGATGCCATTGAATGTGAAGTCCATGTCTCACACTTCCTTTTATCCAATCTCATCTCTGACACCATGCTAAACACAGCAGGAGTGCAATAAAACCTTGCTGCTTGATTGTTGAGTTGACTTCATAAGATTTTGCACCTCCTTTCTTAAGTTGAAACTGTTCATTTCTAAAATGTAGTACCTTGTATGGGTGCTGGGATAATGCTAGGTGGAAGAAACTAGAGAAAGAGGTTTGTATATGAGCAGCATTGGAGATACTAAGGACTGTGTAATGTTTCCTCCATTGTCTAAACATGCTCAGAACTAATACATATTTCACAAAACATATTTCAGTGTCACCTATACTTCACCCTTATTACTAGCTTTAGTCTGTCTTCCAAAGAGCTCACTTTCAGAGCAAAATCCTTGCCAGAATATTTTTTAAGTTAAAATATTTCTCCTCTTAATAAGAACCTTTTTTGCAGGTAAGGCAATGTAATTTCTTTGTCTCCATAAAGAGTAACAAAGATATTACTGTATCACATGTGATAATGTAATCACATTTAGCTAGATGATTCTAGTCATTAATAATGCCTTTAAAATCCATCCAGTCCTCCACCTAGAACCAACATTTAATCTTTAATTCAATAAGTTGGGCACAGTCATATCTTCCTTTAACACTGGAAAATGCTACTGTGTTTTAATTGAACTCTTTAATGTATTGTGCTTGTGTTTAAGAAGTCTTGTGTATACATAATATATATACATTTTTATATTATAAATAGCTTTAATCACTAAAAATATATTAATCATAACAAGAAACCTATACCATGAGAGGAATGGATAAATTAGTATTAGTTGTTTTAAGAGTAGACTCCATGAGCTTTAGAATAAATATGAAAGACACAACATTATATTGACATTTTAGAAAACTTTTTCTTCAACCTGAGTGCCTGAGAACAGACTACTGGTTAAAGAAACTTTGGTACATCTTCATAATGGAATATTATGCCACTGTTAGGATAGTTGAAGTCATGAAATTTGCTTATAAGTGGATGGTCATGGAGAGTATCATGCTAATTGAAATGAGTCAAAAATAGAGGGACAGACATAGAATGACTGCACTTATTTGTGGAATATACTGTCACTGTCCTCCCATTGTTCATCGATTTGCTCAAGCGGGCCCAATAACGTCTCCATTGTGAGACTTGTTGTTACTGTTTTTGGCATATCAAATACATCATGGGTAGCTTGCCAGGCATCTTGCCAGGCATAATATGAGACTAACACCAAAGGACAGTAGAGACAGGGCCAGAAAGATTGCTCCATAGTTGGAAATCTGCCTTATGAAGTGGGGGAGAAGGTAGCTGGTGTAGAGAAGGTATCACTAAGTCAATGATGGTTGGATGGATCACTCAGGATAGGAGATATGTGCTGAAAGAAGATAAAGGACCACACATGATGACCTGTTAATTTTTTACCTGCCCTCCCCCTTTACTGGAATTTCTATTTCAAAGGAAAGGATTCCATACCTTCCCTCTCACTCCCCAATCTTCTAGAGTTTACTTTGCTTCCTTTTAGTCATCTATCTGCCACGGCATTGCTATGTAACAAGTCATTGCAAATACTAACTAGCTTAAAATAACCATCATATGTTTTCACTTTGCAGATGGTTGTTTGGGTTTGATAAAGCAAGGCAGGCTTAATTGACTTAATTCAAGCTGAAAATTAGAACCAAACTTTCTTCTCTTTCTCGCTGTCTTTGATCTGGTGGACTAGCCTGTCCACATTCTTAACATGACCATGGCAAAAACACAAGAGATTAAGCACATGAATATATTACAAGCATGTTTTTTTTTGTCATATCTGTCACTGAGAGACTTACAGATATTGTTGCTAAGTAGAGTACTTTCTGCTTACTATAAATCCAGTTCAAACCACAGACCAGATCCAACAAGAATGGAAGTATATTCACGGAGGTAAGGAGACAAGTGAATATATACTTTAAAAATAATCAAAAAGCACCACACTATCAAGTACATTCTCTATTTCTTCTTTATGTATTACAAAAAGAGAAAAAATTTATAAGCCATGCTACCTTAGCCTTCCCATTTACCTTAACAAATAATAAAGTATTTCATTGGGTTGCTAAGAACAACAACAAAAAAGTGGTTAATATTTCAAACATGTGATTACTGAATCCCAGAGGCAGAGAGGTAGCTCAATGGACTGAGAGAACAATGCCTGGGTTTGATTTTTTGCATCTCATGTTCCCCTATCACTTCTGGGAACAACCCCTGAGAACCAGAGCATGGAACTGAGATTAGCCCCTAAGAAGTGCTGGTGTTGCTCAAAACTTAAAAGGAAATAAATAAAGAAAAGAAACGAGATAAAGAAAGAATTGTCTTAGAGAAAGTAAGTGAAACTCAATCCCTGTTTGTTGCTCTCTTCTCAATCATCATAACAGATTTGATATTAGTCACTGTATAAAACTACCTTCCATTTAATTTTGCTTGTCTAGATCTTTTCTAGAATAAGAACTCTGAAAAACAATGATATGTTTCTCTTGTTCACTTTTGTATTCCAGAGTCTGGGTCAATGCTTCCTTATAACAAGAAAAGTACTATTCTGAAATGAGAACAGTTTTATAGAAAAAGTGAGCAAAGGGCACAGGACTCACTCAACCATTTTATCAATTGCTTACAGAAGAGAAATTTGATTTTATTTTTTACAGGTTATGGACATTTGAAGGATAGAATGGAAGGTATTATATAGATTACTTTAGTCAGAGAGAAAGGAGACAGAGAGGAGAGAGAGCGAGAGAGCGAGAGAGAGAGAGAGAGAGAGAGAGAGAGAGAGAGAAAGGGAGAGGGAGAGGGAGAGGGAGAGAGAAAGGGAGAGAGAGACCTGAGCACCTATTTGGGTGTGAAGATAACAATAAGAGAGCTCAGAATTCAATTAACTTGAATCATTGCTGTTGTCATTACTGATTTCACACCTTGTGAGAGTAATAACTTATGGTGGCAGATTTGGGGTATTTTATAGTTTGTGTGTATGTCTTTCAGATGGCCCTTTTATTATTTGTTTCACACAAGTACATTTTCATTCCTGATCTCTGTTATTGCTAGAACTTTTGCCCCTATTGCTCTTATTGATTTTTCCAAATTAAGATATAAAGTTAGCATGATAGATAGCTATGCCTTATATCTGAAGACTAGATAATGCTAAATAAATGTCCTAGCTTTCTGACTCATAGAGCATGAATTTTAGAGCAAAATATGAGGTCACAAAGCAAAATAAATTAGTGGCATACCAATGACCACTAAGACAGCATGATGAATGACTACTGAAACACTAAGTGTATAGGAAATGTTATGATTTGGCTGTTAAAGTCCAACGAGCTTAAATTTCTCTTGCTGGGATATTTGCAGAATTCCAAAACAATTTTTAGTTTTCCTGAACTTGAGTTATTGTAAGTAGTAAATCAGTGAATTACATAGAATTTGGTTTGTGTTCTGTCACTTTCATTTATTTCAATAACCTTGCACCTAAACTTTAGTATTATCCACACAGTAACAACAAGTCTCATGATGGAGACGTTACTGGGCCCACTTGAGCAAATTGATGAACAACAAGAGGACCGTGGCCATGTATAGAGAGAGAAAGTTATTTATGGAGAATTCTCTATGGATCCCTAAAACTGAGTTATCCTTTTCTGTGCTTCCATACTGACCTACACTTGTATTTGTCACATCACTAATTTTATAGAGAATAACTTGTCCCCTACGTATGTATCCAAACATGGGCTTTTAAACGTAGAGGTGGTAAAATATTTTTGAAAGAAAATGATAAAGGATAAACTTAGAAAGTTCTATATTTTAACTTCAATTGATAAGAACATAGTGCCATTCTCATACTAAAAAAAAATGGAAAGAACTTGATCATTGTATAACTGAAACCCAAGCACAAAATTTGTGGGCCTATAACTGTGCCTCATGGTTTTTCACTAATAAAAAAAGAAAAAAAAATGGAAAGAATCATGAAAACAAAGTTGATGCAAGAAGAAAGAGAACTGAAATTTGTTAATACCTATTATATGCCTGGCAAGCTCCCCGTGATGTATTCGATATGCCAGACAAGGTAACAACAAAGTCTCCAATGGAGACGTTACTGGGCCCGCTCGAGCAAATCGATGATCAATGGGAGGGCCTTTACCTTTACCTTTTATTATATGCCTATTACTAAACTAGCAGATTTGGGGATATTCAGCTGAGTTTCAAGGTAATAATCTTGAGATACAATTAGAATAATAATTAGAACATAGTCAAAACTAGTTTAGACTAAATTTCACTGGATAAAGACAGTTATTTGAAATTTATCCTTATCGATGGTAGATTAAAGGCATCACAGTGTGGATTCCTGTATTCCATTGTTGCTTGATAATTAGTACCTGATTTTAAAAAAATTGTTAGAAATTAAGTATGGTCAAGTCACAGTCAGCTGGCCAGCTGGTCAACTGGTTAAGTCATAATCATTGAATGTGTGAAAATAAAAACATATCAGCATTCTGAAGCAAAATATATTGGGATTTCCAAAGAGTACATACTATGACAAATGAAGGAACAAAGGAAACCTTAATTTAGATTAATTTCAGTGCACTTTTTTTGGTGTTCAGCTTAGTTTTGATGCCCTTATCATTTCCACGTGGTTGTATCATGTTATTATATTATCATGTGACTTTGTCATCATGTCAAGCCCCCAACAATTCCATGATGCAGTGATGGTACCATCACTTATCAAAAGTTGAAAATCAAAGAGATGACTTATTTTATTTTATTTTTGGGTTTTGGTTTTTTTAGGTCACATCACGTGATACTCAGAGGTTTCTCCTTGCTCTGCACTCAGGAATTGTTCCTGACAAGGGCTTGGAGGCCATATGGAATGCTGGGGATCCAACCCAGTTGGCAAGCACATTACTAAAAATTATACTGAAAATCAAAGAGATCTTTATGAGAGTAAAAGAACAATTAGGAGTGAAAGAGAAATAAAGGACGAAATAGAAGAGACATGTAGTAGATATGAAAAGATATTTAGCATGTGGAGACTTTAAGTTTAAACACAGTTCAAAGCAAAACTAAAAATAGGCAAATGTCTAGAGAGGTAATGGTGATATAGTTAATATAGTATGGTCATACAGAAAGTATGGTCATAGTGTATTTCTAGTGATTATTTCCAAATTCATTAAATGGAGGAAGAAGCTAGAGGAAAGCAAAAGGAGATAGAAAGTTAGTAGAAATAAATGTAAATTATCTATTAATCACTTAATGATAAAATAATTTTAATTTGCAATTAATAATTGATTCTCAAAAAAAATGCTTTAACTGCTATTTGAAATGTGACTTCTATCTAATTATATCATACTATTTGCCATTAATGTAAGGACTAGTTATCAGCACAAACTTGAGACGTGCACCATTTTTGCACCACACTTGACTTCAGGAAAATCATGAAGCAGGCTATTCAATAGAAAGTACCTTAGCTCATAGTACCTTAAGATCAGTGCTTGAAATTTTCCTCTTTCACTCCAATATTTTGTGGAGAAGCACAAAAATATTGTAGTGAACTGGAAGCAGGGAAACTTTTGTTGACACCAACTAAACTTCAGTCTTATAACCATTGCTGTAACTTCAGTCTTATAACCATTGCTGTAATGGAGTTGCCTCTTAGATTTAGATTAAAGTCCCCCAGAATTTGCAACCATTGGCTTATTCTGGATGACATTTGTTTATCCTAAAAACTTTAAAACTCACTGAATTTCCACTCTAGATAATATCTAGTCAAATTATTTTTTGAAGTGTGGTCTAGTGGTTGAACTCAGAAATATGTGGTCAAATAACTTTATTACTAAAATTTACTAAAATTTCAAAGCTTTTTTTAAAAAAAAAATGTGTTAATGCCTACTGATTTTCTAAAGGCATTTTCCCAGAAGTTATTTGACCTTGGAATTACTTATGATGAAACAAATTTTGGGAAGTATGAATCTAGCTGAAAGCAAATCAATTACAGCTTTGGTTTACTTTGGGAGCATCTCCTTTGTGTTTTGTTTTGTAGCCATCCTCAGCAGTACTCAGGGCTTACTCCAGTCTCTGTGCTCAAGGATCACTGCTGAAGGAGTTCCAGGAGCATATGGAGTACCAGAGGATCAAAACCAGGTTGGTCACATGTGGAGCCAGGGCCCTAACCACTATTCTATCTATCCAACCCAAAAAGTCGCTACTTGTAAATGCACATTTTGCTATTATTACCAGCCAGAGACCTGATGGAACTTTTTCACCAAAACCTGATAGTTAAAGTTGAACTCTGGAGCAGAATATTCACCAGATTAGGATCTGTTTGGAATTCCAACTCCACCTTACCCACTTACATACAAAGCCCATTAGTTGTGCTTATCTCCTGAAGAGGAAGGACTGAACAACAGGTTCTTGAGCAGTTCATCTCAAATGACAGGCATTACTGGAGAGAAGTACTCAATGGAAGAAACAGGAATAATTCAGCTTGCATCAAGATAAACCTGAACTCTTACCCCCTCACTGACATTTCCCCTTAGGTTAATACTAAAACTCACACCCAGACTAGAGACTTAATATACTAAAGAAAATAAGAAACCTGTGTCTGAGCATGAATCTGCAATGGCCTACACCAAAAAGGGATGGACCAGCGAAACATGGATCCTTGTGCTTGATGTGCTTAAAAATGAGATCTCTGAAAGATGAGAGCAAGCAGTTTCTCCCATGCTGGAAGAGAGAAAAGTCTAAAAGACTTATTTGCTCAGAAAAGTCTAAAACACTTTTTTGCTTAGGCCAATATTTGTCTATGATCATTTCCTTCCTAATTTTGGCTTTGAGAGGGCTAAGAGCTAAACCCACTCATTTCATCTTAACACTCCCATTCTGTGCTGTTTGAATCACAGTCCCCTCCTGTAAAAAGCAGTTATTAAAGGTATTTTCAGGGCCAGAGTGATAGCGCAGTGGGTAGGGCATTTGCCTTGCACGTGGCCAGCCTGGGTGTGATCCCCGGCATCCCATATGGTCCCCTGAGCACCTCCAGGAGTAATTCCTGAATGCAGAGCCAGAGTGACACCTGAGCATCACCGAGTATGACCCAAAAAAAGCAAAAAAAAAAAAGTATTTTCAAAGCCCACCTGCAGAAAATTCTTTATATAATCAGGTGATTTGTTGGTATCTCTTTCCCAAGAATGCTAACATTTGGAGGAGTTCCTCTTATTCCCAAATCCTAGAAGAATGCAGTCAAAAGGGCAGTTAGCATAAAACTACCTGAGTAAAGTGAACCTGCTTCTTACTATTATTAGTAATAGTAATAATTATTACTATTGTTTAGTTTTTTTAAGCTATTCTAGAAGCCTATTAAATTCTATTAAGAGTCATAGTAACTGTTTCTACTCAAGTCTCTCTTGAAGTTACAATAGTTCCCTTTGAGAGTCATTTATTTTTATCTGTTTTTCACAGGTCTAAAAGAATGTCACCCAAAACTGGTGTCAGAACACTGCAGTGGAAACTTTGCTTTTCTTGCAGAAACATGAGCAAGCTTTCTGCAAAGGACTTGCTATAGAGAGTTGTGATTTTTCTCATTGAGAATTGGTGACATAGTATCTAGGGCCAGAACTGGAAGTTCTTGTTCAAGAGAAAAAAATGTAATGTCTTTTTCACAAAATAATTTTTTAAGTGTTAAATTTTATTACATTATAAACGACCTACTCAGACTCTTTTAATGTTTTTGTTTGATACAATCTAATATTTAGTATTGGTAAAAATAATAGTAATCCTTGTGCATCCCATATTGCTTGATGAATTATAGTTTGTAGTGCTAAATCTCTTAGTCTTAGGATAGTCCATCCTTCTTTCTGGGTTAAGATTTAATTAAGATGTGCTCTGGTATTCTTAAGCACTAGATTAATGACCATCTGTCTTGGGATAATTCTTTACATAGTAGAAAATGCCATTGCAATTTCTACTTTTAGCCATTACTAAGTAGCTAGTAGCAGATAAAAACTCACATCAAGACAGCTAGAAAATTTGGGTTAAAATTTTTTAAACACCTTAGAGGTATTGGAAAGCTTCAAAACAGGACTCTAGGGTCAGTTTCTCAGAAAAGAAAAATAAATGTACATTGGACTGAGCGTGACTTCTAATATCAGTTATCCCCTTTGAAATATTTTCCAGATCATTTTTTAAAACATTTTTTTAAAAATTTTAAGTCAGCCATGTGGCTCAGGGGATACTCCTGGCTCTGCACTCAGGAATTAATCCTGGTGGTGGTGCTCAGGAGACCAAATGGGACACCAGAAATTGAACCCTGGTTGGCTGCCTACAAAACAAGCACCTACCTGCTGCACAATCTCTCTGGGTCCAATTTTCCAGACCTTTTGGACTTTGGAATAAGAAACTAAAGTCAAGTCAGTGAAAAAAGTGATAGTAAAGAAATGAACAGCATTTTCAATACGCTTATAGAATTGGGAGAATAAAAATTTGAATTCAGACCTCCCAAAGCAGGAAGAATTTGAGGAACTAAAACTCTGTGCTGAGAAAAGAGTAATGCTTTTTTTAAATTAATCTCTTAATCACTTACTATTCCATTACTCATCAATTTGCTCAAGCAGTCGCCAGTAACATTTCCATTCATCACTGTTACATGCTAGCATAGCCCAATGGCATCTGCTCATTCTAGGAACATGAAGAGCCTCAAACCGATCATTCAGGGTCTTGACGAAAAAGTCTGACCATCTCGTAGGTGGGCGTCCACGCAATCTTTTGACATCTGGTGGAATTCAGTCATTAATGGCTCTAGTCCAGCGGTCGTCTCTAAATCTCATTACGTGTCCAGCCCATCTGATTTTCGATGCCTTGGCAAATGAGACAGCATCACTAATTCTTGAGCATTGATGGAGGTTGGAACTCCGGATTCTATCTCTCATTTGAGAGAAGCATGATTCTCCAATTATAGCTCTTTTGATTCCTCTTTGGGAGAACCAAGTAGCGTTCTCATCCTGTTTTCGTAGGACCCAGGTCTCTGAGGCGTATGTTAATGCAGGAAGAACAGTGGAATCGAAGAGATGTGCTCGGAACTGGAGGTTCTTCATCATCTTAGTTATTTCTTCAACACTCTTGAAGGCGTTCCAAGCTGCTCTCTTCCCCCTGGGCAACTCAGGTGCCAGGTCATTCATCATGTTGACTTCTTGACCTAGATATACATAACTGTTGCATTCGGAGATGGTCTTTCCATTGAGAATGAATGGAACATCAGGAATAAGACTGTTTCTCATGAACATTGTCTTTGTGAGTTTCAGTTGTAATCGACCTTCCCACACTCACGGTTAAAGTCGTGAGTAATCCACGCAGCCTACATGGCCAACTCGAGTTTAATTCCTCCGCCCCTCTCGGAGAGCCCAGCAAGCTACCTAGAGTATCTCCCCCGCATGGCAGAGCCTGGCAAGCTACCCGTGACATATTCGATATGCCAAACACAGTAACAACAAAGTTTCACAATGGAGACGTTACTGAGCCCGCTCGAGAAAATCGATGAAAAACGGGAGGATGGTGATGGTGGTGTTTTATTAATTAATTTCATTTTGTCAAAGTGGATTATAAATTATTCATTATTGGGTTTTAGGCATACAATGTTCCTGTACAAATCCCTTCACAAGTGTCCACTTCTTTCCAACAATGCCTCCCCCATTTCCTTCCCACCCACCAGATAGTCATAAAGATATATAGATATATAATTATTGGCACTGTGATTTACAGTATACTGTTACTTGCAGGGTTTTATGTGCCATCCTTTACCACCTTTCAGCACCCTTCCTCTTACCAGTTGACTGCTTCCTTCCATCATTTTTGTGGTGATCCCTTATAAAGGACAACTCTTAAGAAATTATGCTGGGACTATGCATAACTATATCAGAACAGAAAATTGGGTCTTGACTTTTACACCATACCCACCTAAGAAATCTCTTCCAACTATGCTTTCTAAAACCCTGAGGAGATGCAAAGATGTATTTATCAAAAACATTTATAAAAATGTTTATTGTAATGCTATTTGTTATGTTGTAAACTAGAAACAGCAGAAACACCCTTGAACAATTTAGAATGAATTAGCAAATAATAGTATCTTTATACACAAGTTCAATTCCTCTGCCCCTCTTGGAGAGCCCAGCAAGCTACTGAGAGTATCTAGCCCGCATGACAAAGCCTGGCAAGCTACCCATTGTGTATTTGATATGCCAAACACAGTAACAATTGTCACAATAGAGACATTACTGGACCCGCTGGAGCAAATCAATGAACAATGGGAGGACAGTGCTACTAAGAATGAAATACTATTTCACACACCTTTGTTAATTTTTGTGAAGAAAACAAAAATACAAGGGAATATATATGATGCAAATTTATTTGCTTAAATTTCAAAAATACACAGAATTAAGCACTACAATTTTTATTATGTATCAGATGATATAACATTTTTCATGTTTTAAGAAAAGTACGTTGAACTTGTTTGGTATGAGTTTCCAAAAATAAATTATCATGTCAATTATTATTTGTTTTAAAAAAAATCTTTTTTATTGGGTAGATGGGCTAAATGTGGCTGTTCTCAGGGCTTACTCCTGGTTCTGTGTTCAGGGATTAGTCTGTTGGTGCTCAGGGTACCACATGTGCGATCAGGCAATGACCGCCTTTCAGTCACAATAATGACAAGTATGCTACCGACTCGTACTGTCTCTATGGCACTGTGAATAAAACTGTCACTGTCACTGTCACTGTCCTCCCGTTGTTCATTGATTTTGCTCGAGCAGTCCCAATAATATTGTGAGACTTGTTACTGTGTTTGGCAGACTGAATATGTCACAGGTAGCTTGCCAGGCTTTGCCGTGCGGGCAAGATACTCTTGGTAGCTTGTTGGGCTCTTCAAGAGGGGCAGAGAAATCAAACTCAGGTCAGCCATGTTGACTGCGTATAAGACAAATGCCCTACCCACTGTGCTATCACTCCAGCCCATTAAATTATATGCTAATGTATTTATTACCTGTTTTTACCAACTAAGTGATTTGTATATGTTGTATACTTAGCATATAAACACTATGTAAGAATCCTTAATAAACATTTGCTCATTCTTCCAAAAGCCACAGTAGTCACATTCACATTCCTAAGCCACCACCATACCTCCCACTGGACTGCCCAGTTAAATATTCAGTATTTCTCAAAACTCTGCAACACTGACATCCCATTAGCAGCATACCAGATTGATGGGATGCAACATACAAGTGAACCAATCTCAACTAACAAAACCATTAATACCATTAATACAGAAGACTTAACTTGCAACAACAGTTTAGTAAACCCTCAGACAAACACTTCCCGTCCCCATTATGAGAAACAAGTTCTCACAAATTTTCTTCTACATAATTTTTTTATCATCCATTAACCATTTAGTGGTAACAGGCAATATAAAAGAAATTAAAATCATGGGCCTGCTATGGGGGCAGGCTTGAGTGGTGGTTGGAAAAATGGAGATAAAGGTTTAGGGAAGGTGACAATGGTGGTGGGATGATTGTTGGAATATTAAATGCCTCAATGAATCATCATGAACAATTTTGTAAATAACAGTGTTTAAATAAAGTGGTAAAAAACCAAGTATGTGCTGAATGATGACAACAAAGTCAAGAATAACCCCTAAGCACTACGGGGTGTAACCTTCTCCAAGCAACAAAATAAATATTCACTCAATGAATGTAGTTAATATTAGCCATTGGTGGCAATTATTGCTTTCATTTAAATTTTATTTAAATTCTGAACACATTGAGACTTACCATGAGCCCTCACAAATTACAGGTTCTAGGACAAAAAAGATAGTACAGTGGGTGGGGCACTTGTTTTACATGCAGCAATATTGGGTTCAATCCTTGGTATTTTATGTGGTACCCTGAGCCCTGCCAGAAGTGATTCCTGTGCACTGAGCCAAGAATAAGCTCTGCAGACCATTGAGTGTGGCTCAAAAACAAACCAAAGGAAACAAAAAATAAAAACAAATAAAATTTAGGTTCTAAGGAACTTGACTAAGGTGCAAAAGAAAGCGTTCAAAAATTTTAAGTTCTATGAGTGCTGAAAGTAGGTAAAGGGTTATACATAATAACCTCTCTGTATATGTATTACAAACCAAATTGCCCAGAAGGAAAGAAAGAGAGAGTGAGAGAGAAAGATATAGAGGAAAAGTTCCTGCCATAGAGGCAGGCTGGGATGGGGGATTGTGGGAAAGTGGGAAGGGTGGCAGGAGGAAAATTGGGGATATTGGTGGTGGAAAATGTACACTGGTGAAGGGACCTGTTAAATCATTCTATTACTGAAGCCCAATCATGAACAATTTTGTAACTATGTATCTCATGGTTATTCAATTAAAAACCCAATTTTTAAAATTTTAAGATCTGAAAAACTCCTTTAGTCTGTTTTAAAAGTAAAGTAAAGGCCCTCCCATTGATCATCGATTTGCTCGAGCGGGCCCAGTAACGTCTCCATTGGAGACTTTGTTGTTACTGTGTCTGGCATATCGAATACTCTCGGTAGCTTGCTGGGCTCTCCGAGAGGGGCGGAGGAATCGAACTCGGGTCGGCCATGTTGGCTGCGTGCAAGGCAGACGCCCTACCCGCTGTGCTATCGCTCCTAACAATGAAAAATCATAGAGAGAAAAAAAAAAACAGAATCTGTTAGAAAATAATATTTTGTTTTGAGGGTATTTCTTAACAGCATAATAAATTTCAAAAATGTTTTCTTAAAGAGAGAGAGAAAAATCCTGTCATTTAGGCAAGAGGGAAGAGCACAGAACTTGACTCTTCAGCCACAGAGTCAAGTAGTGACTGGACTAGTGATGTATCTGCTGACTGACAGACCCCCCCCCATATCCAAGGCACAAAGGGAAAGTGATGTCATGGTGGATAATCAGCATAAGGACACCCTTTTTGAAAGGGGTAATGTAAGCCTTATCTTGACTCTATATTAAATTGCTCCAAATCATTTTACCTCTGGACACACAGAGAAAATTCCAGAGAATTCAAAAAAAGTCTGTACTGCCTTACATGCACTGGCTGAGACTGAGACAAGGACCTGGAGGGTGAAGGTAGCAGTGGCCTTCACATTTTAGAAGAACAACAAGTCATTTCATGTAAAGTGTGATGGAGAATGAAATCGTTGCAGAAAAAGAAATTTAACCATTACAGCAATTGAAGAAGAAAATGAAAAAATAAACACTTGTCTAGTTATATCCAGGGAAGTAAAGCCCAGTTATCTTACTGGGCACTGAGTTAAGCCTGAATTATCTTTACATAAAAGATCTTGGAAGAGGAAAGAGAACAAGTGACGAAGGTGGCAGGACAAATTCTGATGTAGCTGTCTTCATCTAAGGGACAAGGGTAAATTTATGTTTATTGCATATTAATGTAAATAATGTTTTACTGATTAAAAGTTCAGTTAATATTTTCTTTTTAAATTATTAGCACTGCATTGCACTGTCCTCTCATTGTTCATCGATTTGCTCAAGCGGGCACCAGTAACATCTCCATTGTGAGAATTATTGTTACTGTTTCTGCCATATCAAATACGCCCCGGAGAGCTTGCCAGGCTTTGCTGTGTGGGCGGAATACTCTTGGTAACTTGCTGGGCTCTCCCAAGAGGGACGGATGAATCGAACCCGGGTTGGCCACGTGCAAAGCAAACGCCCTACCAGCTATGCTAAATTATTATTAAAGAAAATTAGTATATGTCTAAAACAGAATTATAAAATAATGTTCATTATTATTATTGATTATCAATTCTTTCAATTAACAAATTCAGGAGGGCTGATTCCAAATAAGTTGTGCTAATATTACATGAGTAGTATGAACCCTCTCTACACAGCAGAAATTAAATGGGAGTATTACTTTGTAAAGTTTCTACATAAGCAAAAATAAGAAATGTCCATGAAAAGATTTTTATAGATACCTATATGCTAAAGTAAAAAAGTCTACTAAATAAATCTATTTTGTTTTTGTACTGAATTAGTGCAGTTAAGGTTTGGTTTTCCTTCTTAAGCATAAATGCCTTAAAATTGGTAAAAAAAAAAATTATCGGGTCAGTGACAATACTAAGAGTTTAAAATTAAAACTAATATTAGAACATGTTAGAAATATTTTTCAGTGCAGGCCCACAGAACAATATCCTCGATAGGTTATTAAAGCTCTAAGCTGAAATAATTTTTTTCCATAAATGTTAAATGTTAATGAAATGTCATTACCAGGGGCAAGGGAAAGGAAAGGATTAAACAAACTACTGTTGTGTAACTCTGACTTAAGGGACAATATCCATGAGGAAACTACTATCTCTTTTTCCAGGAAGATATTTACCCAATCCACTTTTTAAACTAGCCAAAATTGCAAAATGCAATTCATTCTTTAAATAATTGGAACACAGTATTGTGAATAGATTTTAATTGCTAGGGGGAAAAGTTAGCTTTTTCTTATTAGCAAAGTGCAGTCAAAAATGAAGATGGAAGACAAATAAAATATGGACTTGTTAATGGACCCTGGAAAAATAAATTAGATTTTCTTAATTTCTTAGTGACTATGGAGAGAGTATTCATTTCACAATGAAAAAGACAGTCTGTCACCACTCTGAAAAGTGGGAAGCATGTAGAAATGGGTGTTGAGTAAGATAATTTTTTTCTCCCTAGTAACTTCTCTAAAAGACTTTTAAATACAAACTAATACAAGATCACTTCTTCAGTTTGATTTTTTCATATATTTGTTGAAATATAAACCTGTGTTAAATCTGGAAATAGAAATGATTCTTCTACAGAATGAACCCTTAACTGCATGTATAGACTGAAATATGTCTCTTAACTTATGAGCATTTTAACCTACCTATAAAGTTGAGAAAATAGTACCATCCAAAAGATCTCAATATTCATTGTAAACTAAAATAGAGGGCCAGAGCTATAGTACAGCAGGTATGGTGTTTGTCTTGAATGCAGCTGACCCAGGTTTGATCCCCACCATCCAATATGGTCCCCCGAGCAAGACCAGGAGTAATTCCTGAGTTGCAGAGCCAAGAGTAACCCCTGAGCATCTCTGAGTGTGATCCAGAAAACCAAACAAAAATAAAAATAAATAAATAGAAGTAGATAATACAGACACAGAAATTACTCAAGGTTACTTTCTTCTGCTTCTCAGAATTTCCACTAAATCCTAAAATTATATATAAAAGAGATACCAAATATTCTAAGAAGTTGTTTTAAATAGCTAAACTTAAATGATATTCTCATTCTCACCACTGTGACCAGTGTATAAGGCAACATAGATAAAGATAGATAGTTATAGATAGGCAGCATTTATAAATATTAAAGAAATACAAAGAAATTCCTCTCTTATTCTTTCTTGGAGCAGTAATGGAGATTGCTTCCACCCATGTTGGGAAAACATAAAGAGAGCTACTTAGGCAAGCCCTGAGAGAACAGATGACTGGTTAAAGAAACTTTGGTACATTTACACAATGGAGTACTATGTAGGTGTTAGAAAAGATGAAGTCATGAAATTGACATACAAGTGGTACTACATGGAAAGTATGTTAAGCGAAATGAGTCAGAAAGAGCGGGATAGACACAGAAAGATTGCATTCATCTGGGGAACATAAAGCAACAAAATGGGAGACTACCACCTAGGAGTGGCTGAGATTAGTACCAGGAATTTTGCTCCATGACTTGGAGGCCAGCTACTCATGCTGGGGGGAAAAGGAGGCTCAGACAGAGAAGAGAGCACCAAATAAAGGGTGTTGTGAGGATCCTCCCAGGGTGGGAGAAGCATGCTGAAAGTAGACTATAGACCAAACACATCCTCTTCCCCTAGCACTGAATCTATTCGTCCATGTAGCTGAGTATCACTAAGAGGTACCTCATGCTACTGAACAGTACTTGAAACTCCCATCCTACCCCCAAATAAAGATATGAAGAGAAGTTGCATTGGGCATCTTCCTATAAATAAGTGATATCGCAAATATAGCTAGACTTAAGCTCTCTTTTTGCTGTATCTTCTGAGTGGTGGTCAGGATACAGATGCTGTGAAGTCTTGCCAAGGCAAGACATTGAGAAAAAATCTTCAAAAGTGGCCAGCAAGGGAATTCATCTTGGCTGTTTTGTTTTGTTTTGTTTTATTAGTGAAACACCATGATGTATAGTTGTAGACTTACAAATTTTTGTTCTTGGGTTTCAGTTATACAATGATCAAGTACCCATCCCATCCCCAGTGTCCGTTCTCCACCCCCAACAATCACAGTATCCCTCCCACCACCATCCCCCGATCCCACCCTGCCTCTGTGGCAGGGCACTTCCGTTCTCTCTCTCCTTTTGGGTGCTGTGATTTGCAAAAGAGACATTGGGTGGCAATCATGTTCGGTCCATAGACTACTTTCAGCATGTATCTCCCATCCTGGGCGGATCTTCCCAGCACCCTTTATTTGGTGCTCCCTTCTCTATCTGAGCTGCCTTTACACCTAGAGTGTGTGGCTGGCCTCCAAGCCATGGAGTGAAACTCCTGGTATTTATCACAGCTATTCTTGGGTGTTAATCTCTTATTTTGTTACTTTTTGTTTCCCTCATCTTGGCTATAAGAAAAGATGATACCTTAGGCTTTTCATTCTGCTATAATAACATTACCACGGACTGACTTATAAACAATAGAGATAGCTGGAAGAGAAGGGCCACATGGAGGGCAGGACCCACAGCTCCCGGATAAAAAGAAAAAAACAGGTTCCAAAAAGAGCTGAGATCATCGGGAAGTCCCAGATGGGGTAGGAACCGCATCCCGCCTCCCCCAGATGGAACCCCATTGACCAGAAGCCTCTACAAGCACAGCTCGAGTATGCGGGAACTAGGACATTTCCTCAAATCTCCCGGGACTACACCTCCCAGGTAACCTCTGATTCTGGAAGTCACGCCCACAGCCCGCCCCCCAGCGCCATCTTTACAGCATATAGCCGGAAGAGAAGGGCCACATGGAGGGCGGGACCCACAGCTCCAGGAGAAAAAGAAAAAAACAGGTTCCAAAAAGAGCCGAGATCATCGGGAAGTCCCAGATGGGGTAGGAACCGCATCCCGCCTCCCCCAGATGGAACCCCGGTGACCAGAAGCCTCTACAAGCACAGCTCGAGTATGCGGGAACTAGGACATTTCCTCAAAACCGCGCAGCCGCTTACGCAGCCGCGTGACTTCTCTCTATATACAGGGTGATCAATGGGAAGTAAACCACCCAACGTTTCTCCCTGAAGGTCAGAGTTAAGTTTGGAGGATGGCCACAGCCCCAGAAGCACAAGGACTTAGCAGCTTGGAGCAGAAAAGTGAACGGACTATGCGTTAATCCAGGCCATCATGTCTGCCCGGAGGGGAAAGGGTGTTGCCCCATTCGCCCTCTCTTCTCTGGAAGGAAGGATGGCGGCCGCATGGGAGCCTTGTGGACAGCAGGTATGAGCCGGGGGTGTGGGGGCAACTAAAACCTCATGGGAAGGGGGGCGTTCCGGTCCGTCCTTCACGCCCTACCGAGGTCACCAGTTGCCCCCCGCGAGCGGCTCTCCAGCACAGCCACGGCCCCAGAAGCACAAGGACTTAATGCAGAACCCAGCAGCTTGGAGCAGAAAAGTGAAAGGACTATGCATTAATCCAGGCCATCATGTCTGTCCGGAGAGGAAAGGGGGTTGCCCCATTTGCCCTCTCCTCTCTGGAAAGAAAGATGGCGGCCGCATGGGAGCCTTGTGGACAGCAAGTATGAGCTGGGGGTGTGGGGGCGACTAAAACCTCATGGGAAGGGGGGCGTTCCGGTCCGTCCTTCATGCCCTACCGAGGTCACCAGTTGCCCCCCGTGAGCGGCTCTCCAGCACAGCCACGGCCCCAGAAGCACAAGGACTTAATGCAGAACCCGGCAGCTTAGAGCAGAAAAGTGAAAGGACTATGCATTAATCCAGGTCATCATGTCTGCCCGGAGGGGAAAGGGTGTTGCCCCATTCGCCCTCTCCTCTCTGGAAAGAAAGATGGTGGCCGCAAGTGGAGCCTTGTGGACAGCAGGTATGAGCTGGGGGTGTGGGGACGACTAAAACCTCATGGGAAAGGGGGCGTTTCGGTCCGCCCTTCACGCCCTACCGAGGCCAGCAGTTGCCCCCCACAAGCGGCTCTCCAGCACGGCCACGACTCCAGAGCACAGAAACCAATTTCTTAACTATCTGACTTTCAGTAGAAATACTTCCAGGGTCAATAGGTAAAATAGCAGAAATCCAAAACCAACATTTAATTCTTGAACCCAGCTGTAGAAAGCAAATCACTTCACAATGCTTTTTCAGCATGTCTGATTTGGGGGGGGGGGTAAACTCTAAATACTAGTGGTGAATCTTTTAATGAAACAATGAATCTAATCAAAGCAGATAGAGTGTTAACTAGAATTCATCTGCCTCACAGGGACTGGGAGGGGTGGGGGGTGGGGTCTTATTGGGGTTCTTCATGGTAAAAAAATAAGTAGTGGTAAAGGGAAATGTGTTTGATATTTGCATGACTGAGACCTAAACCTGAAAGCTTTGTAACCTTTCCCACAGTGATTCAATAAATAAATAAATTAAAAAAAATAAACAATAGAAATTTGTTTCTCATCTGGAAGTTTAAATTCCAAGACACATTAAGTGTCTGGTATGAGTGAGTCTCCTTATTTATTGACTAATTTTTTTTCCACTGGGTCTTCATGTGGCTGAAAGGGGGAAGGAAACTCTGAGCTCTCTATTATAACTGCACTAACCACTTACAATTATCTACTTATATGGCTGAATTATTTTTCCAAACCCTTTCAACCTAATATCATCCTGTTAAGCATTAATATTTCAACAAATGAGTTTGGGAGGAATGAAAATATTTAATAATAGTATATGCAATACAAATATGCCTCCAGGCCACATAACAATGATCAATATGAAAATGCTATGACTAAAAGCTTACCATGAAGATAACATATAAAACAGAGTACAAAACTTCTAAGAAGAAATGAAATAATTTTCCATTTATCTGTTGTCTTGCTGAAGTAGGAGAGGAAATGGAAGAGATTAAAAAGTATGAAAGACGGGGATATTGTGCCACTGATAGGTCAACCTATACCTGCGGGGAGAGTGCATCAGCAGCCTGATGTTGCCTTCAGGCTTTCTGATACCCCAAAATTGCCACTGTGCCTTTGGCCAAACCCCAACAACTTGAGAACAAGTTTACCAAGAAATTAAAAGGCCAAAAGTTAGGTATGTGGGAGTTACAACCACAAACCACCTCTGGCTCAGCTATACAAGCTCACTCAGAGCTACCTCCCCCACTCCAGTGCCACCCTGTAAGCTCTACTCTTGGCCTTGCCTCAGAGACCTCTAAATAAATCTCAAAAGAGATCAAAAGCTGCAGTTAAGCTCAGACCCATACATGACTGAACAGTCTAGAGGGAACAGGTTGGCCTGTGCCCGCCCAAGCAGAGTCCCCAGTAGCCACTTGCTTCCACAATCTAAAATTGCCACCATACCCCAAGCCTGACTCCACCGTCTCAGGATAGACCTCACCAAGATATAATCTGCTGAAAATTTTGTAATGTGGATCTTGGCTCACCAGCAGCCCTGGCTTAGAGACATAGAGGCAAGTCCCGGTCACGCCTACAATTTGCCTCTAGGCACCATCTTTGCCACCAACAACCGTGGTTCAGAGACACAGCAGCAAGTCCCAGAAGACACCATAGCTCCAGAGATCTCTCCAGGCCCCATATTGAGCCAATATCATCAGGGCACCCCAGATGGAGCAGGTGCAGTCTCCCCACCTACTCCAGATAGAATCCCGGTGACCTAGAGCTTTCACAAGCAAGGCCCAGGTATGCAGGTTCCAGGACAAAATCTCCAGGCCGCATGGCAGCAGGGGACCTGGGCTGTCCCTCCCCAGGTCTCCGCCTACCCAGAAGACTGGCTGTTATTCCCACAATTAGCCTCCTTGGCACCATCTTAGCACACCAACAGCCCTGGCCCAGAGACACAGCAGCAAGTTCCGGAAGACGCCACAGCACTGGATATCTCTCAGGGCCCTATACTGAACCAATATCACTGGGGCACCCCGAAGGAGCAGGTGCAGTCTCCCCACTTACTCCAGATGGAATCCTGGTGACCAAGAGCTTTCATAAACAAGGCCCAGGTATGCGGATTCAGGACTAAATTTTCAGGCCGCATTGTGGCAGAGGACCCGGGCTGTCCCTCCCCAGGTCACGGCCCACCCAGAAGACAGGCTGTTAAACCCACAATTTGCCTCCGGACACCATCTTAGCATACCAACAGCCCTGACCCAGAGACTCCCAGTTGAATCCCAAAATGGATTCAAGCCATACAGAGATGTCTCTGGAACCCAACCATTTACAATCTAGAAATTTACATATTTTACAATCGTGGTCACATGAGCCCTTGTATATTCAAAATGAGCTATGGAAAACACATTACCTAGAGTCTATCCTTGGGAAAATTTGAGCAAAATTAATGCCGCAAATTAGAGAGAGTATTGGAGAAAATGTCTGCCATGGAGGCAGGGTGATGTCTGCGATGTGTGTGTGGGGGTGGGGTGGGAGGGGGGTAATTCTTGGGACATTGGTGGTGGAAAATGTGCACTGGTGGAGAGATGGGTATTCCATCATTGTATGGCTGAATCTCAAACATGAAAGTTTTGTAACTCTATCTCACGGTGATACAATAAAATTAAAAAGTAATGTGGAGTTCATGCCCAGTTCAAACAGCTAATCAATGGCTGAACAAATAGCAGTATTCCTACATTATTTTTTTTAAAAGTATGAAAGAACAGATATTCCTTCTCCCCATCACCACTTTCAGATCTTCTTCCTAGTAATTAGGATCATGTTAGAAGGAGAAAACTTTTGAATAGGAAGTGAAATCGGGTGTGGAGTGGAGAGGGAGTTGTTTGTTTCTTGGATTACACAATTTTTTAATTTAAAATTGTATTAAATCACTGTGAGATGCACAGTTACAAAGTTTTCAGGACTGGGTTTCAGTCATACAACACCCATCTCTTTACCAGTGTGCATTTCCCACCACTAATGTTCCAGGTTTTTCTCCCATCTCCTCCAGTCTGCTTCCATGGTAGGCACCTCTCTCTCTCTCTGTGTCTCTCTCTGTCTGTCTCTCTTTTGAAAATTATGGTTTGCAATACAGGTGCTAAAAGGTTATCATGTTTGTCCCTTTATCTACTTTTAGCACTCAGTTCTTGTTCAGAGCGATTATTTCCAACTTATCGTTATCTAATGTCACTTCTCTATCCTAGCTGCTCTCTATCCACCACCACTTTTGGCAAGTTTTCAATCATGGACCATTCCTCCTGGCCTTGGGTATTATTCTCATATGACTTTATTGTTTTATATCCCACAAGTGAGTCCAATCATTCTATGTCTGTCCCTTTCCCTCTCACTCATTTCACTCAGCATGATATTCTCCATGACCAACCAATGATAAGCAAATTAAATGACTTCATTTTTCCCAATTTCTATGTAGTATTTTATGAAATCAGAGGTTTTATTTATAGAGGACAGGCCCAGAAAACTTTGGGATCTATCAGTGATAGCAGCAGATATCAAGAATGTGATTAGGAAAAGAATAAAAACATTCCTGATATATAACACTACTTAACTCAAGCTATTCAATAAGCTAGTGACATAAATTATAAATAAGTTTTTAGAAAACTTTAAAGATATACCCTTTGAGGGTCTGGAGAGATAGCACAGCAGGTAGGGCATTTGCCTTGCACGCGGCCGACCCAGGTTCGATTCCCAGTATCCCATATGGTCCCCTGAGCACCACCAGGAGTAACTCCTGAGTGCAGAGCCAGGAGTAACCCCTGAACATCGCCAGGTGTGACCCAAAAAGCAAAAAAAAAGATATACCCACTGATTGGGAAGCAAGGGTAAATTGTAACATATTTTTAATTGCTTTTAATTAATTTCCATTATGTACTATTAGTTAAACCTCAGGTAAATCAGAATATATATAATATATAGTTAAATTACCTTTGGGGTTTCAGTTTGATTTATCATTTTTTAGTGTTCATACTCATCCAGAATTAAATAAAATATTTTCCAAGTGTTCAGCTTTACAAAGGTCTCAGTGTAAAACACAAGATAAGTATAGGGCCATGATTATGAAGAAAAAAATAGACCCTAAATTTATGTTCAATGTTTCTGTAATGATTTGAGAAAAAGTTTTTGTCCTTTAAAAATGTTATCAGTAAAAATGTGTGTCAAACTTTGACAGTAAATTAAATATACAGAATTGTGTCATTTATAATCTCGAATTTGTTTTTACATGAATTCTATTAAATTTTCAAACCAATTGCCAGTGTAGATCCAACAGGTACTTGTTAATCAATTCCCCTGGCTGCCTATGACCATTACAGATTGTGGGTCTTTATCCCCTCCTGAGTGGGCAGAGGGTCTTCTGACTACTCCTCTTTCTATAGCTGACTGAACAAAAGTGATTATCTTTTGTGTAGTTTCTCTCAAAAATCAACTCAAAAACATAACAACTACAGTGAATCTCCACTGGCCACTTGACTCAATACAGGATGTAATACCAAGGTAGAGGAAGCTATATTAGGCTCGTGAGCAAATGGAACAGAAGTCTATCTCCAGAACAATAGTTAAGAAGCAAACAGACAGAAAAAGTTGCTTATCAGAGAACTCTTAGAGCATAAAAAGAGAGTAAGAAGAGAGATACCATCATAATTTCTGTTGTTTTTTTATTCCATTTCCTCACCAAGTAACTGAATGTGAATTAATTCCTTTGGATTTAAGAAAGATGACCACATATACTTTCAAAAGCTTACTTACGTACCGTATGAGCCATCATCTTCTAATAAAAATCAGACAAACTTTTCCACTTGCATTCTGTAATTTTATGACATTTGATATGCAATCCATGTGCAAAAATAACGTTTAACCAAACTTTTACCTTTCATAAGAATCCTGATATGGATCTGGAGATGCGACTCAGATGTTAAACACTTGCTTTGCCTCTGGGAGACCCTGAGGTTGACTCCTGGCACTTTATAATTCCCTAGCACTGCAGGGAGAAATTCCTAAACACCAAGTTGGGAGTATCACTAAACACAGCTGGATGTGTTGCCCACCCCATTCCTGGGTTGTGGATACTTTTATTGTGGCCATTTTACAATGAGAAAATCAAGGCCCAAAGAAGGTCAGCAACTTTGTCAATTAAGTTATTCAATGAGTACTAAGGGCACACAAACTGAGTGACTCCAGGACTCACACCTAAGAACTATGTAGTTTAGAGCTTTCCAATCACTTTCTATGATTGAAATAATCATGTTTCAGAGAATGCTAGATGGTAACTCATAATTTATTTAGAAATTATATTAAGCAGAGTAAACAGAACAACACAGCTATTAGAAGGAAGCTGAGCAGACAATAAGCATTTAAAATTATGGGGTTGATATGCAGATAAAAGTCATAAAACTTTTAACCTTCCTCTATAGAATGCCTCATTGACCACTTTTTCTCAGAGGAGTTGCAAAGAAGATTGATATATGATAAAATCATTATGAAAATTAGAGGATTTATTTTAATTTTCCAATGAATAAGCAAACATGAACTAGGGAGTAATAAGACCAAATATTTATTAAGCACTCAAGAGAGTTTGAGTAACAGTTCTTGCATGACTGAAAATCTCGTTCTAGGTTTAAACAGCTTCTTTATATAGTTTTCCTTCCTCTATAATACACACTTGCTAAATATCAGATCTAAATTCAGACTAAAACATTGTGTAATTAAATAGACATTTGTGAGGATTTGAGGTTTATTTGTTTTTTACGAAAATCAATACCATTTAAGACAAAGTCAAACAACCTCTAAAAGTAAGCTGTAAAATATTATGACCAATATGTAACAATAATAAACAATTCTAAGCTTTGAATCATTAAGAATTAGACAATAATATACCACAGTTTATAGTTTGAGTCCAACTGTGTGAGACACAGCAGAGACATAGGGAAAAACCCCTGCCACTAAAGAGTGCAAAATATGACCTGAAATACTAAATAAGCCTGCAAAAGCAAACAGCATACTGATAAATGAATGCATGTTTTCTATTGACTATACCTCTAACCCATTAAAATGAAGGTGAGCTCATTTTACATCTCATATAATTCAGCCATATATTATGTGGTGCAAAAGAAAATTGAACAAAGAAGGGAGAGTGGATGCCTTATAGTTTAAGGAAAGTAGCTTGTGACAAGAAGGTAAATTCATTGTTCTTACAATATGAGAAGTGTTTCAATAAGCAGAAATAGTGAAGGAAACTTTATTTAATTCTAGAGAATCATAATATTATATATCAGCATGGAGACAGGTAGTATAATATTTATTGCCCTCTCCATATCCACAATTGCCCCTGTGTGTATTAGAAGATAGTGGTTTTAGTTTCAGGAGGGCTTTGGGAAAATGGGGTCAATCCATCTTCCTTTCCAGGGTTACTGGTCCTGATTATCAGTGACTATATAGGCAATCAGTAAATGGCATGGCATTCATTCGTCTCAGTGGTTCAAGAAACAACTTGGGGCTGGAGCGATGGCACAGAGGGTAGAACATTTGCCTTGCACGTCGCGACTGGGTTCAATTTCCAGCATCCCATATGGTCCCCCAAACACCACCAAGAGTAATTCCTGAGTGCATGAGCCAGAAGTAAGCCCTGTGCATCGCCAGGTGTGACCCAAAAAGAAAAAGAAAAAGAAAAAAGAAGCAACTTAATGTAGGAAGGAAAGATTTCTCTCACATTGTCCATAGTTAAGACTGGTTTCTATGACCCCCATTTAACCTCACAATACCACTTCTGGGAATATATCTCGAGGGTGCAAAAAAGCACAATAGAAGTGACATCTAAATCTGTATGTTCATTGCAGCACTGTTCACAATGTCCAGAATCTGGAAACAACTCGAGTGCTTGAGAATAAATGACTGGTTAAAGAAACTTTGGTATATCTACACAATGGAATACTATACAGCTGTTAAAGTAAAGTAAAGTAAAGGCCCTCCCGTTGATCATCGATTTGCTCGAGCGGGCCCAGTAACGTCTCCATTGGAGACTTTGTTGTTACTGTGTCTGGCATATCGAATATTCTCGGTAGCTTGCCGGGCTCTCCGAGAGGGGCGGAGGAATCGAACTTGGGTCGGCCATGTTGGCTGCGTGCAAGGCAGACGCCCTACCCGCTGTGCTATCGCTCCAGCCCAGCTGTTAGGAAAGATAAAGTTATAAAATTTGCTTTTCAGTGGATGGTCATGGAGAGCATCATGCTAAGTGAAATGAGTCAGAAAGAGAGGGACAGACATAGAATTAATGCATTTATTTATGGAATATAAAATTACATAATATGAGACTGACACTCAAGGACAGTAGACACAAGGGCCAGGAAGATTTCCCTGTAGTTGGAAACCTGCCTCATGAGCTGGAGGAGAAGGCACTGGAATAGAGAGGGGTGTCACTAAGTCAATGATGGTTGGAGGAATAATTCAGAATGGAGATGTGTGCTGAAAGTAGATAAAGGACCAAACGTGATAGCCTCCCAGTATCTATATTGCAAACCATAATACTCAAAAGTAGAGAGAGACTATGGCGGAAATTGTCTACTATGGAGGCAAGAGAAGGGTGGGAAAGGGCGGCAGTACACTGGGGATATTGGTAATAGATAATGTGCACTGGTGGAGAGATGGGTGTTCAATTGGTTTATGACTGAAAGTCAAACATGAAAGTTTTATAACTGTATCTCACGGTGATCCAATAAAAAAATGTGAAAAAAGGCTGTTTTTCTAATTATCATGAGTATTACTAAGTACTGAAAGATGGAAAGTTTGACTCTTCAAAGTATGTGAAAAAGAGATGGTTTCTATGGAAGAATTATTATCAGCATATATCACTGAGCTGTGATTCTGTTATAGTCCTTAAAATGTGTGACATCCATAAAAAACTGATTTTTTTGTTTTCTATATGTATAATACTCTCATTCATCATTGAAGAAAATATCATTCAGCCTTGAAGAAAATACATATGGATATTTGCAAAAACATTTCTAGTGTTTAATGTCGCTCAATGTACTTGACTTCAATGAATATCACCTCATTAAAAGTAAAGTATAATTTTTATCCTCCATCTTAGAGATATTTTGAAAGTTGCAATTGCAAAAGAAGCATGTTGTAGTAATGCACCATAACCTTTTCGGAAATGTGTAAGCAATAATTGCATAAAAAATGAAGATCACCTGCTGATCTAATTAACAGGTAAATTTATGTGCCTTTTCAATAAATAATTTTATCAAAGTATTCTAAATTTTTTATTCAGTCTGAATATTACTCATAAAACTTATTTCTTCAACCAAAGTTTCTCTGGTTAATTTTCACTTTCTAACATTTTTGAAACATTTGGAATGACAAAAATACAGACAGTACAAAATAAGAGATTACTATTATACAAAATTCAATTTCAAATAAGGAAAATTACAATGCAATAAATCCATTTTTTTAAATTAAAGTGAGTTACAATATTGTTTCAAATAGTTATTGTTGGTTTTTTTTCCTGCAATCTTAAGTCTTTTCATTACTTGCAGTGATTTTAACTGAAATTTAGGTCACTTACTATACTCTCTTTCCCTCCATCTTAGATTCCAAGTCTTTCAGTTTCAGTCAGCACAATATATAAATACACAAAATCAATACTCAATCTGATAGATATAAAACTAATTTTAACAAACTTTATCTCAATCAAACCTTCTTCCAAATGTTATCTTAATTTTAACTGCCCTACTTTACTTAATGTCTTAGAGTTTCTTTCACTCTCAAACCTCCCATTCTCTCTTCACACTGCTAACTATAGCTGATATGCTTTTTTCTTGCTTTTGACTTAGAAATTTTTGCCATTAAATTAGTAACAATACTTTCTTCCTCAATTACATCTTTAAAATTCTTTAATATTTGACAAAAAGGGTTTTTGACACTTTAGTAGGTGGTGAAAGCATTCATTTTGTGTACCCATTTAAGCAGCAATATTGTAGGCCCTATTATCACAATTATTTTTGAAAGTGAAATTAAAATGCAAAAAAATAAATAAAATAGCAAGTTACCTGCTAAAATTCCTACTACAAAAATACTAACCCTCAGAGATTAACAGTTTTAAGTTTGTTAGAGTACCATAATATATAAATTTTAGAACATGATTTCTTGTTTGTTTGGGGGCAACACATGGCAATACTCAGGAGTTATTTCTGGCTCTACATTCAGGGATCACTATTGGTAGTGCTCTGGGGACCACATGGGATGCCAGGGATCAAACCTGGATTGGCTGTGTGCGTGGAAAGCACCCTACCCACTGCTCTATAATGCTTGCCCTAGAACATGAGTTTTAAAAAGTGAAAAAAGGGTATTTTATTTTGATCTTTGTAAAGATTTCTGATCTTTCTAAATTGCTATATATCTTTGTATAATATCTTGCTTTTCTCTCTCAAATATCACCCAGTAAGTATAATATAGCCAAGCCAAGCTAATCTGGATTCACTACCCTCTAGGAGAACACCACCTTGACACAGCTATGTCTCAGAAGAAGAATATCAGAAGAAAGAAATTTCTAAAACTGAAGATTGAACTATAGTGATATAAGAAGGGAGCTGGTTAGAATTCTGCCCAAAATCATGTGAAATTATAGACTACGATTGATAAATGAAGTCAAATGAAGGTCTTAAAGTGCGTCCTGGAAAATGACCTCCTGTTTGATAAGCAAACACTTTGATCATGTGAGATGATTATTTTCTCCAACTTATATATGGGTAATTTGTCTTTTGGGTGATGGGTTGGGACACACCTCACAGTACTCGGTGACTCTCCTCAGTAAGCTGTGCCAAGGCTCCAATCCAGGTGTCCTCTATGCAAAACATACTCTGCCCCCCAGCCTTAGAAGGAATATTTCTACAGTAAAACAGTGATACTACTTACTGGTTTTTAATTTTCTTTCTCCATGGCAAAATTGTTTGAAATAGCAAAGTCAATTTAACATAGTTGTTCTAGAATCTTTTGAAGCAGATGGTTTTATTTCTAACTTTTCCCTTTTGTACTTTCTTCAGCCTGGCCTGGAATATAATTAATTATCACAAGGGAAATGATTATGTTGATATTTGCAAAGTCATTATTACATATAAGAGTCCTGTTGATGGCCAGTTCAACCATTATTTACATCAATTTTTTGCTCTTTCTGTTGTATTAGTCTTGATTCAGTGGTGCATATAAAATGCACTAATTTTCTAGGAGTTACATATTTGAGCATTTTAACACAGTCAAATACTAATGATTGAATTCTATTGTCTATATCTAAGCCAAGAGCCAAAGATGGTTTAATTTTAATCAAGAAGATAGAGAGCATTCACAAAATACCAAAAATATAGCTATGGGTATATTTTCCAAAATACCAAATTTTATCATTTCCTTATTTGCTATTTGTTTCTGGAACTTCAATATTAAAATTTTCAATAATATTTGTAGAAGAGTAAGTACAACATTCTTTTCTTAAGAAGTTCCATATATTTCTGCAATCCAATTACATCTATGACTTCTTATTTTTGAATACAGAATTCTATAGACGACTCTTATTATCAGACTGCCCTTTCAACCATATCATGTTAAGATTATTTCCACCATTGATGTCATAGTAAAAGATGTTTAAAGACAGAACAAAACTATCCATAATTCTCTTGAGTACCAAAGAATCCAGATCTCAATAAAGGCTTATTTTTTCCCTATAGTCAGCTGTCACTGTTACTGTCACTGTCCTCCCGTTGTTCATCAATTTGCTCGAGCGGGTCCAGTAACATTGTGAGACTTGTTACTGTATTTGGCATATCAAATACATCACAGGTAGCTTGCCAGGCTTTGCCATGCGGTAAAGATACTCTTGGTAGCTTGCCAGGCTCTCCGAGAGGAGAGGAGGAATCAAACTCAGGTCAGTCGCATGCAAGGCAAACTCCCTACCCACTGTGTATCGCTCCAGCCATAGTCAGCTATATAATAAATTATTTTTATCAAATAATTGACCCAAATGTAGCCTGAATTATACCAGAGAACAAATGACTAATCAGGTAATCAATTTGCTAAGATATCAAATACCTCTCTAAAATCTTGATAGTAGATTTTGTGCCACAAATCCAACATTTGTGGTTTTGGTAATTTCCTGTAGTTTCCCAATTAATAAAGAAATTGTTCTTAAGCAAAATGTCCCCATTTGGATACCAATTCTTTTTTTTTGGGATACCAATTCTTATTATATGGTTGTGACACTGCTCTGATGCATTTTGATTCTGGGTCAGAGAAAACATAATAAAGATGTTATTATGAAATAAATTATTTATTATTATTATATATTATAGTAAGTATAATGATTTCTCACAGAGTAAACCTTATTTGTAAGGTCTATAAACATTAGAGAGGTATTTAGGAAATTCCATACATTTGTTTTCCAGGTCTTACTTGAGGAATTTCAGTTACACAGAGGTGTACTCCTTCAAATAATACCTGAGTATTAAAGAAAACTCCCTTCCTAACTTTCTAACTTCTCAGGTATGAACTGATAGGATATTTTAGTTTCTTACTATATGCCTAATATGTCCCCAAAAAATATTCCACAAAACATACAGTCCCCAAAAGAAAAATCCCTCAGAATTTCACATTAATTAGTAACTGATGAAACCAAATATTTTATTACTGTAATTAAAGGAAACTAATTGACAGAAACAAAAATGGTTACAAGATCAGCAAAGGAGGTATGTGTCTTTGTACATGCCCCATATTATCAAACATGTATCAAAGATCCTCAGCAACCCTAGCAAACATTTTGCCACCAATGTTGATTAACTGTAGTAGTCAAGTTGCCCTTACTGTGGTAGGTCATTTCATGTGAAATTCGGGGCAAAGTTCTATTTAACTATCTCCAGTGTCAACAAATATATACTTGGAAGTGTCAAGAGATTATCTTCATGCAATTTAGAAATGGTATTTTTTCAATAACTTTTCAGACTCTGAAGTCAATCACTGATGTTCTGTAATAACCTCCTTTAACCTCTCAAAAGAATTAACCTCTAGTCTATCGGGAGATCCATGACTTCAATGAGACCTTCCTGCAATCGTGAATATCATGGCATTTCCTTTGGCTTCCACACTATCTGCTTCTACATGGCTTCACCCTTTACAAAAGCAATCTCCTTTACAAAAGCAATCTCCTTAAAAAATATTAGAGCATTAAAAGTTACTTAATCTGAAAACTGTTAATAGAATTAACCTCTAGGCTAAAAAAAAACATCGTTACCATTTCCTATTCATTAGAAGCTTCTTATACAAAATATGGAAACTAACAAGGGTTGATGATAATGGAAAAAATAAACCATCATTGTTAGCAAGAATGCAAAATTATACATTCACTGAAAACTGGGAAATAGACTATGTTTATAATGACATACTAACACATATATTAATGTTGGTTGTTAAATAAGTCAGGCACAAAGAAAAAGATATGTTATTCTACTTACATGAGGGACCTAAAATAGAGAAATTCATGGACACATAAAATAGAGGGTGATTACAGCCAGGGGATAATGAGATCTTATTTAATGGGTACATAATTTCTGTTTTAGGATGTCAAAAAGCTCTGCAAATAATCATAGTGATGATTATGTAACATGTATATTACTTAATGTCCCTGAATTATACACTTAAAATATTTACAGTGGGGCTATATATTGATAGAGCACTTGCTTTTCTTGTGTTAAGGTGCTAGGTTTGATCTTGAGCTCTGCAAAAAAAGAAAAGGGTACAGTGGAAAACATGATAATATTTGTTCCCTCCTAAATGTGAAGGTATCTTGAGGTGGTAAAGACCTATGAGGTGAAAAAGCCATAAAAACAGAAAGAACCTGCACAGGACTAGTCTCCTTGTAGAAGAAATACCATATAATTTCTTTGATCTCTCTGTCTTGTGAGGACACAGTGAGATGTTTACAACCTATGAACCAGGAAGCAAATCTGAGACTATTCTGTTAGGAACATCCCAGTTGCCATAATTATGAACGGAATGTTTTTCAATTTTTATTTTTCATTTCCTTTTCTTTTTTTTATTACCACACCAAAATTTACAAACTTGTTCATAATGCAATTGTTCAGGCATTCAATGTTTAAAAACCAATCCCACTACCAGTGTGACCTTCCCTCCGCCAATATCCATAGATTCCCACCCACAATCCAAGCCCTCCCCCTTAGCGGGCACAAATAAATTTACCTCATATTGCTTGTTACCAAAAAAAAGGCAAATAGAATTATCAAAATATACATCAATAAAAGTCAATTTGTGATAATTGTCATATTTCACAATGGTATTACAAAAGTCATAGTCTGAGGATTTACTGAGCTGGTTAGTGCTAGTTAAGCATTCTGAGTTATTGTTTTCTCTCACTAAGCTTGGTAGTCTTCTGTGCAACCATCCCATCAAATTTTCTGTGCTCCTACTGAACTATCAGTCCTGTGAAATTTTTAGGTGTTGTATATGCAACTGCATGTGAGGCTGCACGCTCCTGGGTTCCTGGAGCTGTGGAGCAGGAATAATTTGGTAGCTTAATGGCTTGATGTAGTTCAGTTGTGGAGCTGGACTATTTCTATGCCAGAAGATAGTGGGTGTGGACAAGGTATGCTGGGTCTTCTGATGGCTGGAGGTGAGAAATCTGTCCACCATATTCTCAGTCCAAAGATTTGTCTGCCTGGGACTGTTTAGCTACTTGGCATTCTTTTCTGAATTAGTTGTGGATCTGGGATGTTTCTGTGCCATAGAATGTTGATGTGGCTAGTACTGGGCCTTCCAGCAGAAAGGGGAATCTGCCTGACCTTATTGAGAAGACATCTGAGTTCTCAGTCCAGACTGGTCTGCCTCGAACAATTCAGCAACACTATGTTTTTTTTCTGAAGGGAATGTTTTTAAACTACCCAGACTATGAAACTTCTTTTAGAGCAACCCTAAATGGACTAAATATAGATAGATAGATAGATAGATAGATAGATAGATAGATAGATAGAGATGGATAGACATATAGATACACATATACACGCACACATATATATACACACATACATATAAGGAAATAATAGCTTTTGTTTATAAAGAATTCCAAAGCTATTGACTTTCCCAATAACCTCTTGGCTCATATTTATACATATCACATGCCAATTGGCAAGTTCTGATATGCAAAAAAAATCATAACATCTAGGTTAATTTGCTTCTGATAAAAGGTAACTTTCCAAGAGTGAAAGAGATCTCATATGGTACACATTGCCTAATACATTTATGCTTTAGAATTAAGAGATGACAAATCAACAAACAGTGTGAAATTAAGATTTTCTGGATATGCCTATGATAAATCTATTCAATACAAGCATTTTTAAAAGAAACTAGACAGTTATGGAATTCCCCTCTCTTGGGTGATGTAAAATATTACTATTACAGATACAATGTGTGAAAGGAAAAAGTGATAACACTCCCTAGAAAATCTTCGGTTTGCTAAAAATATGTCATGTGTCTTTTCAGTAAGTTAAAAAGATTATACAGCATGAGACATTATCAAGTTTAAGAAGATCTTCAAAATAGGTCACTATAAACTTCATTTATTTGACTGTTGGGCTGGAGCGATAGCACAGCGGGTAGGGCGTTTGCCTTACAAGCGGCCAACATGGCCAACCCGAGTTCGATTCCTCCGCCCCTCTTGGAGAGCCCAGCAAGCTACCGAGAGTATTCCATATGCCAGACACAGTAACAACAAAGTCTCCAATGGAGACGTTACTGGGCCCGCTCGAGCAAATCGATGATCAACGGGAGGACAGTGACAGTCACAGTGACAGTAGTGCACACTATAATGACTAAATATATGACACATTGAACCTTTGGCAAAGAATAAGGTCATTATGTTATTTGTTAAATATAAAACAAAAGATTGATCTCAAATGACAAATTAGAACCTGGAATCATTGGTAGGGAAAGAGTTGGTTACAGTTTAATGAGAAAGAACAAAGGGACCCGGATATCTTGAGAACCTTAAAAAAGATCCTAGGATATGGAACAAAAAATATTATTGAAAATATAATTTGATATAAATGATATACGGGCTGGAGTGATAGCACAGCGGGTAGGGCGTTCGCCTTACAAGCGGCCAACATGGCCGACCCGAGTTCGATTCCTCCGCCCCTCTCGGAGAGCCCGGCAAGCTACCGAGAGTATTCGATATGCCAGACACAGTAACAACAAAGTCTCCAATGGAGACGTTACTGGGCCCGCTCGAGCAAATCGATGATCAACGGGAGGGCCTTTTACTTTACTTATTTGACTGTTGTTGCTTAGACAAGGGGATTATGAGTTGAGGGAAAAACAATAATAACCAATTGCCCTGCGGTGATTCCATGTTTGTATCAAAACACAAAAATATTATCTGAATTCATGTACAGATAGGTAGAAGAGTTTTTAATTAGGAAGATCCTGAAGATAGGACTTTATCAAGATAATTTTTAAGATTCAATGACTTAAAATTTAGTTTTTCAGGAATGAAATTCAATTACCAAGATTAAGTCACTTGGAATAGTGAGAACTTTTGTTTTAGTTTTGGGGGTCAATTCTGATGGTGCTTGTGGTGGGGTTGGGGTTGACATGCTCTGTTAGGAATAGAATCCAAATTATTATACAATCAAGCCATGTACTACCACCAGAGCTAATGTTCTACAACTAGAACACCTCGCTATGTAATATGATGGTGTTTTTAAAATTGGGAATCTATTGGTTGCAGTAGCCAGGTGAAGATCAGAAACCCTCTTAATAACCTGTCTTTAATCTGTCTAGGAAAGCTCTGAATAATTTTTAATCTACCAGGAATAAAAAATGTACTATATATAGGTTAAATTATATCCCAGGAAATGGACTCTATCCTGATGGGGATGGGGGGACGCAGCTTTTATTTGGAAACCATGTAACTTTTCTGAGTTAAAATAGGCAATGGAATTGACTCTTCAATCTCACATCATCTTAAAAACATGCAAAGATCATTTATACATTTGATAAGAAAATTCACAGTCCTAAAGTCCCTAATTAATAATCTAAGAAAATTAAAATATTGTCTATTAAACCCTTAATGAATGCATTCCCAAGAGGTCTGCCAATGGACTGGAGAGATAATTCAACAGGCTGGAGCACATGCTGGAGGTTATGCAGGCTGGAGGCTAAGAATTGCCAGATGTGAGTGTAACATCCATCCTCCCCCAAATAATTCCATCAAAGGCACTTAAATGTTTTTGCTTATCAAAAACCAGATACTATCTGGGTTTCAACCTGGGCTTCATTTAGACACCAAAATGCTGAAGATTCAAATTTAATTTGACTCAAAAGTCATGTATGATTAACAATAAGTAATCAAGGGATCAGAGTGATACTTCAGTGGGTAGGACACTTGTTTTGAATGCCACCAACACAAGTTCAATCTACAGTACCCTATATAGTCCACTGAAACCAGGAGTGATCCCCGAGTGTGGAGCCAGGAATAAGCCTTGAGCAACACCAGGTGTGGCCCAAGATATAAATAAATGAATAAAATTTAAAAGATATGTAGGAACAGAGTGAAAGTACACTCAGTAAGATGCTTGTCTTGCACATGGTAGACCAGTGTTTGATCCACAACAGCCCGTGTGGTCTTTGAACCCTGCCAGGAGTGATCCCTGAGCTCAGAACCAGGAATAAACCTTGAGCATTGCTGGGTTTGACCCAAAAGGAAAGGAAAAAAGTAATCTTAAGCAAAATCTACTCAAAAGAAGCCCCCTGTGTTAAAAATTTACGTCCCTTAATAACGCTTGAGCAATGAAATATTTGGTGTTCAAATCTTTCTTTTTCTCATAAAAACACAAGAACACACACACACACAGGACAAAGAAAAATAGTAAAGTAACAACAAAGCAGATTTAGCAAGAATAAAAGTTTTCGAATCTTATCAGATAATAAAAACATACATAAAAAGAATTCAATTTCCTGAAGAAAATCTAAACTTGGCATTTATTATCATAAGAAAAATAAATTAAAGCATGATATTCTCCCTCTTCTCCTGTCACAGTCCAAGACCATTAAGTATGAAATATCTCAGTGGAAAGTACTTTTTCTTAATCAAGAATCCTACTCACAGATCTAATGTGTTTTCTCACTTGATTTTGGTGCATCTGTCAAATATGCATTATCAAATATTCTAGAATCAAGCCACACGTGGATATTTAACTTTCAGTTTAAAGTAGTTAAAATTACATAGAATTAAAAATTAATTCTTTCATGACACATTTCAAAACCACATGTGATTGGGGTCCACCATATAGGATGTTTCTATCATGCATATAAAGTCCTACAGGATGTCACTATTCAAAATTGTTGAACTCATCAACTTATCACCAAATGATTTGTCACTGTAGCACTGAATCACTGTACTCCCATTGTTCATCTATTTGCTCGAGCAGGCCCAGTAACGTCTCCATTGTAAAACTTGTTGTTATTTTGTTTTGGCATATTGAATATGCCACGGGGAGCTTGCCAGGCTTTGCCGTGAGGGCAAGATACTCTTGGTAGCTTACCAGGCTCTCCAAGAGGGGCGGAGGAATCCAACTCAAGTTGGCCATAAAAGAAAATTAAATTTATTTTAGTTTTTAATGAGAAGCTGCCCCCTTGAGCAAGAGTCTGAAAAGTCTGTTAGAAAAGTAAAATAAAAGTGATTCTGGGATCATGTGTTATGAGGTAAGGTTTCTAGGACTAGGAATCAGGATAGGACTAAGAAATGTGTGTGATATAACAGATCTAACTTGGAAGATACAGCAAAGTTTCGGTCTTAAAATGAATCTTGCTAAGTAAATTTGTATTTAATAAGCAAAGTGTTTCCCTAGGCAGACACACTATTGTCACTGATAAAGCTCATCTATAGAAATATCCTGCAATAAACACTGAAATTATTTCTGGTTTACAGTCTTATCTTTACCAGGAAAAGTAAACTGAAGAAAGGTCAATTAAGTCATATTCACAGAGTTCTTGTGTTGTTTAAACACAAACAAAGATTAAATTTAAGACATTTCAAAATGAGAAAAATGTTTTCTTTCTATAAAATAAAAATTAAAATATTAAAATAATATTTTAATACTATTCTAATTTTAGTATACAAAGTTTATTAAAATAGAGCCATGATACTTTTTAAAAATTTACAATTAAAATTTTTTCTTTTGCTCTGGTACCACACCCAGCAGTGCTCAAGGCTTATTTCTGACTCTGTGCTCAGGTATTACTCCTAACAGGCTCAGCGGGAAGGGGATTGAACCCCAATCAGCCACATGCACAGCAAGTGCCTTACTCCCTGTATTATGTCTCTGGTCCAAAATGTCTGTAATAAACTTAAAATAAGAATATTTAAGTCTCTAAAATGAGCATAGAATCTAAACTTTCATGAGACTTTAATTATTATTGATCCAAATAATTTGGGAAAATTCCCTAAACTTGTGATTTTTATGAATATAGTCTTCCAGTGCTATTTTAATAATTATAGTTATACAGTATATTTCTTACTAAAATACAATATGAAAGCATAAGTCAGATTGAAAGATCTTTTTTTAAAAATCCCCTAAAATAAAGTTTCAATGGGTAAAAAAATTAATCTTAATAAAATGGTTAAATATTTTTAATCTGTCACATATTATTTATTTATTTTACATTTTTTATTTATTTGTGGAATCACCATGAGAACAGTAACAAAGTCTTTCAGTTCAAGTCTTGGTCGGTCATACAATGATCAAACACCCGTCCCTTCACCAGTGCAAATTTTCCACCACCAAGAACCCCAGTATACCCCCCTCCCACCCACCTCCCACCTGTGTGGCAGATTTCCACTTTTCTCTCTCTCTCTCTCTCTCTCTCTCTCTCTCTGTCTCTCTGTCCGTTGAACACATTCAATATTACGACAAAAGACCCACCTCTGTTATTTGTAATTTTCCCCAACATTCAGACCTGGCTGTTCATTAGGCTCTAAAAGATTCAGGACACCATGTCACCGCCACAGAGGGGGACAGGCGGAAGGATGGACACCCTTCCCCTCCCAGGGTGGAATAGCACCATAGTTAAATACACCGTCCAGATGCATTTTGGTTGGGCATTATCCTTTGCTCAGATTTTCCCACCGCCATTCAAGCCTGATTTTCAGGGAGAAATTTTGGATGATTTACTTTCCATTGATCCCTTTGCATACAAGGAAATGTCATAAGTGGCATAAGCAGCCATGCGGTTCGGAAAAAAATGTCCTGGTACCCGCATGCCAGAGCCATGCTTGTGGAAGCTCATGGTCACTGGGATTCCATCTGGAGAAGGTGTAAATATTTTTAATAGTGATAAAATAGCATAGAAAAATTCAGAGAAACATTAAAGAAAAAGAAGAAATCAAAATAGCAGAGTAATCTCATTTTTAGAACAGATGTCCTAAAAGTACATGAATATTGCCACATTTTTCAATAATAATTTTCTCATCTTATTGTTGAATACAAAAGCAAAACTAAAGAGAAATTTTTAAGGCTGATAAATAAAATTTGAGATAATAGAGTAGTATACATAATTATGATAGCATGAAGCAGAGAACTAACTAACAGGAGTAATAACCGATAAAATATAGTCAAGAAAAGTTATATTAATTCAAATTCATATGAAGTCTTTGACAAAATAAGTTTTCATTCAGTGCAGATAGAAGGGCTGACGTTAGTTGCCTTTGAGTGGAATAATAGATAATGTAGAAAAAGGCTGGTTTAAAAGAAAAGATTGGAAATAAAGAGAAGCATTGATGCACTTAAATCTTGCCATCACTGTGAAGGAGATGGCCAATAAAGTAACATGAGAATGAATACTAGAAGTGAACACACACTGATTAAAGTCTGTAAATAAAGTCCTTATTTTGACTGTATCATGCTACTTTTTTTAATACCCACAGACCCAGACCAATAGTTCTAGTGTGGGTCTCAATAAATGCATTCTACAGAAAAACTATTCTCACCATTGTTTAGATGATAGGATATTGTTGAATGAATGGAAGCAACATATGATTGAAATAATGCTTATAGAAAACCTAATTTTTTTCTTTATAGAACTTCTCCAGCACCATGTAGAACTTCTCAACTTCTTCATCATAATTGGATGTTGGTGCGTAGACAACAAAGATAAAAACTGCCAGCGGTGAGTCACATCTATTCAAGTGTAATCATCCAATTCTGGTTGTTAGGCATTAGAATGAATCAATGCTCATGGCCAAGTTTGTGTTGACAAGGACACTGACACCACCGACGCCTCTTTTGTCCCATGTTCCGAGGAACTGTTCTTCTCCAGTGTCCATATCGGCGTGATGTGATTAATGCCTTCTCATCTCTCAGTCCAATAATGTTGTACTTGATCTTTCACGCTTGCACCAACAGGTCTTCGATGGATGCATCCGATGAAGGCGTACGTGCATTGAAAGTACAGACAGTCATTTTTGTCCTTCTTCATTTTGGCAGCCTAGTTTGGCCTTGAGATTTTATCAGCCTCTCCTTCCTCGTCTTTCTTAATGCTGCTGTATTGGTGACTCTTTCAGGGTCAGGGGAATGAGACCCATTGTATTTACTGTTTTTGGCATATCAAATATGCCATGGATAGCTTGCCAGGCTCTGCAGTGCGAGTGGAATACTCTCAGTAGCTTGTCAGGTTCTCTGAAAGGAATAGAGGCTTTTAGGGCGGCCTCTAATCGCCCTTGCAGGTGTTCCCATGGTTCAAACCATATTTGAACCCCATCAAATATGGTGCCGTAATCTTGGAAGATGGGTATTAAGTGTCTTATGATGTGTCACGCGACCGCAAAGCAGAAAGCAGCCTGGAGCGTGTTGGCAGCTGCATAGTGGAGATAGTGGAGGTAGTGGAGGTCGGCCGAGGCACCTCCTGGCATCTG